>NC_133649.1:144050210-144402103 GCF_009905375.1 Apium graveolens | reverse complement strand
CTTTTCAAGCTCAATTACCTGACTCTCTAACACAACATTCATATCACTTAAAAACACATTGTTTTCTTTGATCCTAGTGTTTTCTTTAGCTAGTGATTTAAGAGAAACACGCAAATGATATAATTCATTGGACATATCATTTATGGCTTCATTGCATTCATGTTTAGAAAGCTGAAAGAGATCAGTAGTAATTACCTGGTTGCTTGATGAACTAGTTTTATTTTCATCAGAATTAGCCATCAGGGCTAGGTTGACATATTCCACATCATCATCTTCATTTACCCCATCTGCTGCCCAATCATCTTGAGTGAGAAAAGCTCTTTCCTTTTGTTTGAGCAAATCAAAATACTTCCTTTTGTAATCAACTTGCTCAAATTTCTTTTTCTCAGAATTTGGCTTCCTACACTCACTTGCAAAGTGTCCACTAATGCCACAGTTGTAACATTTGAACTTTGATTTGTCCACCATGTTTTTGTTTGGCTTAGTGAACTTTGTGTTTTTCCTGAACTTCATCTTTGCAAACCTCCTGGACAGAAAGGCCAGATGTTCATCAATATCATCAAATTCATCCTGACTGGAATTGTCTTTATCCTCAGCAACTTGCTCTTTACCCTTGCTTGATTCTGATTTGCTTGTGCCAATTTTGAGACTTGGCATTGTCTTTTCCTCATTTCTGGCTTCAACTTTTTCACTGTCAGCTACAAGTGCAACTGATCCTCCTTTTCTCTTTCCCTTTTCCAACAGCTCATCTTGCTCCATCTCAAGTTCATAAGTCTTCAAAATTCCATATAATCTTTCAAGTGTGAAGTCCTTATAATCTTGAGAATTTCTTAGAGAAACAGTCATAGGCTTCCATTCCTTTGGTAGAGACCTTAGAAATTTTAAATTGGAGTCCTTGACTTGGTACACTCTCCCATACAGCTTTAATCCATTCAATAGTTTCTGAAATCTGTTGAATGTATCATTCAATGATTCTCCTTCTTCAAAATGAAAATATTCATATTGTTGAATGAGAAGCTGCATTTTGTTTTCTCTAACTTGCTCAGTGCCTTCACAGATAAGCTGCACAGTATCCCAAATTTCCTTAGCAGTTTGGCTATTGATGACATTGTCAAACATATCTTGATCCAGGCCATTAAACAAAATGTTCATGGCTTTCTTGTCCTTGTGGACCTCTTCAATATCTTCAACAGTCCATTCTGCCTTTGGCTTGGGAATAGACTGTCCAACAGCAACTGTAGCAGTAGCAGCTGTGGCCACCTTGTGTGGGATGTGAGGACCATTCTCAATGCAGTTGATGTAGCTTTCATCTTGAGAGAGAAGATGTAAATGCATCTTCACCTTCCAGTGATGATAGTTATCTCTTTCCAGGATTGGAATCTTTACACCAATATCCTTCTTACTCATGATGTTAGCAGAATAGATCTTTAAACTCTTTGTATGTTAAGAGCTTGCTCTGATACCAATTGTTATTCCCAGTGGACTAACAATGAGATTTACAGAAGGGGGGTTGAATGTAAATCTCAAAACTTTTTCAAGATTTGAGCAGTTTGTAAGACTAAGTGTTTGAGTGATCAAATGTGTGTGAATTGCTTGGAGCTGATGCAGACAGATATATATTCAAACACAAATGTAATGAACACAAAGAACTTTAAAAAAAAAATTTTGGTGGATTTGTTGTTCCACCAGAGGTGTGTTATTTCAGAAAATCTGTGATTCAAAACTAAATCACAGCTGCTTCCTAGTACAAACTAGATGATTTTCTCTCTTGATATTTCAAAACAGCTCAGGGAAAATTCACCTCTAATTACTAGCTACTACTTGGTTTTTATAACACCAAGTTTACAAGTGAAGACAAAGATAAAGTACAATAAGACAATAGTTCTCCACTTGTTTCTGTTCCATTTTTATCCAGTGTAATATGGAATTATCTGTTGACTTTCCATTATGAACCAGACTAAAAACGACTGCTTTTTCTGCTGTTCCTGAAATAGGCTACCACATCTCTGTCAATCCATGTGCCTCTGTCAGCTTTGTTAACTGTCACTATCAACTGCTATGAGACTGAGCATCCGTTGAAGCTTTCATCCATTGATGGCTTTATCCATTGATGCTCTAGCAGTGCATCCGTTGAAGCTTTCATCCGTTGATGATTTTATCCGTTGATGCTCTAACAGTTGAAGCTTTATCCGTTGAAGCACTTATCTGTTGATGAATATTATCCGTTGAAGCATTAGAGACATCCGTTGAAGCTTAGTTTCTTATCCGTTGAAGGTCTTCAATATCCGTTGACACTTCTTCACTTATACAAAATTACAAGGCAAGAAATATTTACAATTGGCCCTCCTATTTGTACATCCATCAGTAGTCAACATGACTGAATATCTCCTAACAACATCTAAGAATTACATCTTGAAACCAGAGAGTGAGATGTGCTACAATACCAAACTTATTGCTAAGTAAGGCTACTCCTTCAACGGATAGCCAAGATGGTCTTATCCGTTGAGGCTACAAACACTAGATTTCTACTTAAGTGTTTTGCTTAACTTATCATCAAACTAATACACATATTCCTAACAACTATGCACAAAAGAGGTCATGGAAAAAGAGAATGGAGGTATGAAGTTACGCGTCGATTATCAAAAATTGTAAGTCTGAAGATTAAATGAACATAATGTACCAGGTATTTGGATAGTGTGATTGTATTTATTGATAACATCCTCGCCCATTCAAGGACTAAGGAAGAACGAGTGGAACGCCTGAAGATATGCATGTGAAAGGTTGAAAAGTGGTAACTACGTTCTAAGCTTCAAAGGTATGAATTCTGGTTATAATTGATTATGAGCTCCAGTTGTGTGGTTGACTACCAAACAGGAAAGATCCATTTAAGGACGGATGTTTTGAGTAGAAAAGAAAGAGTGAATATCATTAGGATTATCGGGGAATGAGTAAAGGAATTTGAAAAGTTAGCAATTGGAGAACAGGTTTTGATCCGGCTTCTGGATTATACTGATACTTACTTTGTTGTTAGATATCAAAGGTGGTATTAATATAGATGATTGATGTTGACTTCAGTATGGAATGTTGTGAGCATCAAAGTTTATATTGATATCTAATTTGATATGACAACAAAATGAGTATTAGTACCAAGAGTTCAATTTTGAATAAAGTTATGAATCATTCCATTCCAAATTAATATATTTTCTTTCGGATAGTAAAAGATTCTCGCTCGATGAATATACTTGATAGTGATTGAAAAGAAATTGAAGTATACTACAAAATGGTGAGTTAAATGCAATTGCCGAGATTTTCCTTTAATTTTTAGTTTTGAATGGATATGGAACATTGTGAAGCAGATGCCAGGAGCTCAGTATATCGGACGCAGATGAATGAAAAGTATGAGAGATCGATTAAAGATTCTCGAATATGATTAGAAAATGATCATAGGCCAGACTACTCGAACGGTAGGAGATATAAAAAGTAAAGTGGAACAGTTAGTGAAAATAGAAAGTTCATGAACACGAACTATTAGAATTGGAAAGAAAAGAAGGTTAGTGTAAATTAAGTTAGTCCTTTGAAACAGTGAGATAGATAGAACGATTGTGAATGAGTTGGTCTTGTTGTCACAGGTATAACAAGTTCATAAGACGTTCATAGGTGTATGACCAGGAAGAGTTATTTAACTCCATATGTATAAAAGGGAGGTTTGAGTCAAGTTGCATGGACAATGGATATAATTGATATCGATAGGAAACCGTTGAGTAATGATTAGACTGACGAGTTCTGAAAAATTTTAAGTAAGATACTCAAGAAATACGTGCTCTGTTCCTTAGCATGATTCTGAGGACAAAATCCTTTAAGGGGGAAGGATGTAACGTCTGGGAAATATTATGTAATTATTTTTATCAATAAATAATTATTATGTGATTTTTATGTGAATTTTGGTGTATTATTTGACGATGGATAATAATATTAAAATGTTTATTTCTAATAAAATTTAGATATTTTAATTTTTAATTATCCAGAATTAAATGTAGATAATTTTGATATTTTTTTGGTAATTTCTGGATTGTTGTATGATTTTATAAGAATTTATAGAATTAATAATGATTATTTTTACAAAATTATAAAATTACTTTTTAGAATCAGAAATCATCCCACTTCAACCGTTTTTGCGTTTTTATAACCTGAAACTCTTCCGAAAACTCTTTCTTAACCTAATCGGATAATTCTGAGCACTTTCCGTGCTTTGACTTTTTCGATCCGGGGTACTGTTTGACCCATACGAGTCCCGGCGTAGAATTTTCGATATGCTAATCATTTTATATATCGATAAAAATTCGTATTCTCAAAAGGCGAGACATCATTACCTTAGTTTCATATGAAGTATTTTATATGATGCTCTGTTTTGATATTTATCCAAATGTGATAGTAAAATCGTATTGTCTTTTAGTTACTTAGCGGCTAAGTAACCTATTTTCGGATCCAACATGTAAATGTAATTATGGAATTATTAAGTAAATAAAATATGTGATGGGTTTGTCGGCTATTTGTTGCTATATTATTAATTGTTTGAGATTTGTTGGACGCGAAGATTAATTTTATAATTAATTATCGAGCTGTATGAATTTAATTCATTTTAAAGTGATTTTATTGAATATTTATTCTCATAAATGTTAAAATTATTTCAAAATTAATTTTTATGCTTTTATAATTTCAATGTTTATTTTTAATAGGTTGTAAAATTCATATATCAATATTTTATCAATTATTTATCTCTAAATGATTTTCTGATTTCATTTAAATATAAAATCAGTATTTAATTCCAAAATGTTTCAAAAATCATGAAAATTTTATTGTATTAACTTTTAAATATTTCGAGAATTTTAAAACTATTTCGAAAATTTTCTGGCTTTTATTTAACCGCCCGTCTGTTCGTTAATTTGCAAAATGCGGGTTGGGTGCGCGTTTTAAAAACAATTTAAAAATTCTGAAAATTTCGTATTAATAAATTTAAATTAACCCGAGATTTTTAAAATTTCTTTTGTGAATTTTCGGGTTACTTTTACCCGTGAATAATTCATTTAAATATTAAACGTGGTGTCAAATTCAGGAGTAATACGATAAATGCAATAAGATTCCCCAAATTTATTTCCTTTCTCTCCCTTATTTCCCCAGCCAATATCTCTCCCCTCTTCATCTCTCTTCGCCGACCTTCTCTCGTCGATTCTCTCCCTCCTCTCATGATTGAACTCCGGTCTCTCTCTCGGTCGATTCCCTCTCTGATTTCCCTCGATTTTCTCCGTCTCTCTTCCCTGTTGTTCTCTCCTTTTTCCGCCGTGCTTTTCCCGGCCGCCGCCCTCTTCTCTCCGGTGATTGCTCCGGTTACTCTATTATTTCTATGCATAAATATATATGTATATGTGAACATATGTATATATCTACGTGTGTATCTGTGTATCGATTGTGTGTGTGTTGTGTGTGTGTGTGTGGAAACTATGTATGCGTGTGTGTTGTGTTTATGTGGGAACTGCGTCTGTGTTGCTGTGTTTTTCCAGCCTGTGGTCGCCGGATTCTGTCCTATTTCCGTTATGTGGGCGCGTGTTGTGCGCGTGTTTTTGTGATGAATCAAAACTGATATTAACTATATTTTATTTTAATTTTCTGCAGAAATCAATTGATTGCAATTCATGAAATAAAAAGATTTCGTATGAATATTGTAATATTTAATTGATGAAATTCGCGAAGGATGTCCGATATAGTCGGAAACCCGTGAATTTTATCGCCGTCGGCGATAAGCCTCGGCGAGCCGACGGTGGGCGATGATGATTTTTATCTGAGTCCTAGATTTATTAATTAAATAAAATTAGTTCGGTAAAAATTAATTTCAAAACAAAAATGAATAATAATAATTAATAATTGAATTCGTATTGGAGATTGGGATTAGTGCATGGATTGTGAATTGGATGATTGTGTTGTGTTTGTTGATTGTGATTGACGTCGAATTGATTCAACGGGTAGCCCGATAAACAAAGGAATCGCTGCCCGATTTTCGGGAAACTGATTCCGAAAATATGGGAGTGTAACCCGCACTTATCGGAGACGTTGAATAACCATATATAATTATATTAAATGAACTTAAGTGCGACCGAGACAAAATAATTTATAAATAATCGATTGCCCTGTTTTTTCAAAATGACGAGTATACGTATTTTCTGAAAATAAATACCGAACTGAGTTTCGAATATGTGAACCATAATTGTTATGTGTATTTCAATAATACATATAAATATGAGTTGGGTTATGAAATCGTATGGGTAGAATAGGATAGTGGTGTGATGATAAGCGAAACGATTATCTGAATTAGGGTATTTTAACCCTGTAGGTCCTAGTCGGAAGACCCGAGATTTGACGTTGGACTAGGCATGATCTAGTGATTAGACGTCGAGATCAACGAAGTTCCAATCGAAGGGCCTGAATGTTGGGATCGTATCCCGAATGGAATAGTAGTTTGACGATAAAGCCGAACGTCCAAATCGAACCAAAGTCAACTAGTAATAGCGATTAAAGCTTATTGAGGCAAGTATTCCTGAACTTTCTTTTAAAATACTGCAATTATTTCTTCGTTCCTATTCTAAGTTCAGAATAGTTAAATGTTTTACATTTCGCTGCAATTACTCTTATTATGCGTGTTCTTTTCATTATTATTCCTATAATTCGATTGCTCTCTTGAGCAAATACCCGTTCTTTCGGGTTATTTGCGAACCCTGAATTGGGATGTTTTGAATTCAAAATGATTTGACATCAAAACACTCTACGGGCTGGATGTTTATTGTGAGGACCGGTGATAAGCTGGATCCTATGGGCCGGGGATGGACCAGATCCTTGGGCGATAAAGCCTAGGTACCTGAATTGATCTATACGATTGGGTATAGATCTACACTGTATTCTGACTGATCAGCAGGGTATAAGTGTGAACTAGTGTCCAGTCTAATTCGTTGTTGATCGCCATTAACATCATTCTTTCTCGAAAGGTTTTATCATTCCAAAACCCGACAAAACCCTGATTCAGGAAATGAATCGGGAATCGTTTGTCACTTTTGGATTTATAATTAAAGGCTGGTGACAGCCAATGTTTATTCGCTTAATTCACTCAAATAAATAGAATTGTTCAAAATTGTTTAAAGATTTTGTCCGGAAATGTTTCTTTGATACTAATGCTTGAAACTCTAATTATATACTTGCTGGGCATTTTTGGCTCACTCTTGCTTTGTAAATTTTTATTTCTTCCAGAAACAGATAAGGATAAAAGTGAATAGCTTTGATAGACAACAGAAGTTAGAGAAATCTCCGCTGTAAGAGGTTGAAGATGTGAGAAGAATTTGACAAGAGCATTAGTACAAAGGTATTTACACTTGTATTCTAGTTATCGTGAGTTATAGAAGGTTAGATTCTTGTTTCATACCATAACCTGTAAACGATCCGGATTCAAGGGGTTAATTGAATATTCTTTTATTTTATGTAAAGCTTGTTTCGTGACACCAAATCTTGACCCCGAATTTGGGTTGTTACACCTAGCAGAGTAAACGAGGCATAGAAAAGGAAAGAAGGTGATCAGAAAATAGAACTGATGCGTACAAAAGGAAGCAAGTAATCAGTGAGTAGAATAGAAGCATAAAAAAGAAGGAAAGTGGTTGTTGAATAGAATCGTTAGACAAGTACAAGTGAAGTTAAAATTATTTGTGATAAGGCAAGTACTTCTGAACCTTTCTCGAGATATATTGCAAATATGTCTAAATTCTCTCTTGACATATTATTAGTATTCTAATTACTTCTTCTTTATAATGGAAGTACTTTGAGTCATTCAGCCTTGAATTGTGATCTTTGAGTTGTGAGCCTTATTCTTTGTAAACCATCCATTGTTGATTTACCAGATACTAAACCACATAAATATGATACTACTCCACAAATACATATCCACCATACACCAAACACTAAATCAGAATTGCTTAAATATACAGAAACTTTTATACTCGATCATACCTTGTAACATCAAAGAACTAAACTTTATAAAATCATTGTTCATCTAATACCTGATTCTCCTACCGAATGGAAGCCATTCATCACTCATACCTTGATATAACCTTGTGATACTCATGAATTGCATTATGCTTTTATACAAATGTTTTTTTATCACTGTTGATTATGATCTTATTTTATTAAATTATATTGTTTATCATACTAAACTGTTTTAGAATTGGATAGTTTTCTTTATGAGGACCAGATTCGTGGTCAGACCAGATTTGTGGTCGAAGTAGGACAATGTGTGCCTTGGATCCGATAATTAGAGCAGAGCTGGGTGCCTTGCTCGGGATTAGTGCGTGACTGATCAGTAGCCTAACCTTGGTTTTAAAAATTTAAAATGAATATCCAATTCTAATGATTGTTTAACAAAAAACCTGATTCTTCTGAATCATCCCATTTGATCATTGCTTAATATCATTATTTTTATTATGACTTGCTGAGCTAGTTAGCTCACTCCTGCGAATCTTTTATATGATTTTACAGTTAAAAAGGAAATGATTGATAGCGAGGTTTCCCCAGTCCAATGTGTGAGCTAGAATTCCAGTACGAGTTGGATCGAGCCAGCAGAAGCTTTAAATTATAGATGAGATATGCAAGCTTGTAAGAATAATTTCATTATCAGTTGTAAGTTAAACTAGTTGGGTTTTGGTACGATAAAATAAAAGTAAAGGTTGTGGCTTGTTTTCATACTTTAACCTGTTGCGATCCGTGGTAAGCAGGGTCATTACAAATAATATTTCATATATACAGGTTTATATATTGTGTGTGTGTTTGTTGTGAACCCCAAACTTCTGATCCGGGTTTTGAGGGCGTCACAGGTTGGTATAAGAACTACATGTTATAAGTCACTAAAACAAGCCTAGATTGTTGGGATTGGGTAGAGGGTTAGGATTAGGAATAAGAAATAGAAAGATAGGACGTCGTGAGGTTGATGGCGATTGTATAGTAAGTTTTTGGTACGATTCATGTTGCGATTCGAGATTCTTATCTTGCAATGTGATTTCCAGGTAACGGCAATGGCAGATCCTATTTTTCATGTATCATCTGATCATTTGGAGCCTTCTGTTCGAGGACTGTCATCTTCACCCAGATTTGATCCACACCTTGTTTTTCCACCAGTATTAACTATATTACCTCCTGTTATAATAGTTGCACCTCTTCAGGCTATTATACGCTATTCTACCACCCCCTGATGTGAGACCACCTATTCAAGAACCTCCATTTGCCTATTCTTGTTCAACTGGACATTCAGTTATGAATGTATATTTTCAGTTTACCCTACACCCTGTTCTATAGCATCAGTTTAAAACCTGTCTTATGGAGCAACAGTATCTACGAGGATGGATTCGAGAGCTACAGTAAATGGTGAGTTCATGAGATATTAATAAAGATGAGAAGGAGTTTAGAAAAAGGATTCACATTATCTGGGAGTAGCTGCTACCAGGTTAAATGAAGCCACTAGTGAATAGGCCACCCATGACTAATTTGTGGAATGGACTAGATGAGTTTTGAAAAAGAATTGGAGAAACGTATAGATCTGGAGTTTTCTTGAAGTTAGATGATGGTGTTATGACAATGTGATAAATATAGTAGCAATGTGATGTGATATCAGCAGACTTGTTTTATAGAGTAGACTTGTTTACTATTAGATAGACCTGTTGTACTTAATGACTGCAAAAATGATGATGGGAGTATTACCAGTAGAGAAGCTTTGAAGTGAAGTTATGAATAAGATAATATGAAACGGTAACTGAAGTTTTTGTCGATTAATGCAGACAAGATGGACCCAATAAAGGAGAGAAGATAGATTGAAGTGAATAAACCTTTATGTAATTGGTATCTTGTTATGGTTAAGGAGAACAACAACCAGCTCATATAGTAAAGACGACCAGATGTGTAATTTTAAAAAAAAATGCATTTTCAAAAAAGATTTTCTTAACAAAATTTCCAAAAGCCTTTTTTAACAAAATAAGTTTTAAACATTGGTTGTCAAGTTACTACTTGAGTTTCTTGTTTTTTAAGAAGACCCGGATTACCTGGAAGGATACTTGTTCCAGAATAAGTATTTTTAATTCAGGGGGCAAAGTAACCCGCAATTATGAAGAAGTTTTTATTGTTCCCAACAGAAAAGTGCAAATCTTGTTTGATAAGATTAACAATAGAATCAGCGTACGGAGAAACTATTCATCCAATTTTTTAGACCATTAGGGTTTAAAGAATTCATTGAATTAAAAGAAGCCTGAGCATGATCGAAGAAGGATGAGCAAATTTCCAGACTTTTCTAAAAGAAGAACATTATTAACAAAAGAATCGATATGTTAAATGATCAATGGTTATTCTAAGTAAAATACAAAAAACTCGAAGTCTGTAAGAGCGCAATTATGATCGAATTGTTCAAGTATTATAGGTGCATGTGCGATGCTAAAGACACAAAATTTAATAAGAATCTATCATAGTGCTTAATTTATGAAGGTATTTTAGCGTACTTTTTGAAGTTATTATATGAAACAAATGAGATCTAATCGAACAAGCTCGGAAGATGTATACAAGTGAAATATGGATGGTGACCAATGGTATCATTCTTTTCTACAATACTACGGCGTATATTCTTTTGATTCCTGAATATGTATAAACTTCTTTCATTAATAAAATTATGTATGGTGATAAGAAAAAGAAGAATATTGTATTCCTTTCAAATTTAATTTCCTTCTCAAGTTTTGTTTTCTGATTGGGACAAACAGTGTTATGGTGAGACGCTTTGTTGGAATGACGAAGAGTCGGGTGGGACGCCACCTAATCATGTGTTGTATGCCATATGGTATGAAAGACTGGCCATCTTAAGTACCAATATGGTTGTCTCATTCATATTCAAATCATTACTTTTTCTTTCTTTTCAACCCTAAGTTTATTAAATTATGGATTCCTTCTAGTTGTTTTGGTGTACTATTGTTCTTTATAAAAGTTTTCCAAATAAAAATCAACCTATCATGAATCAAGCAGGCAAAGTTCCAGATACCTCTCACACATGAAAAGAAAACCAGGGCATATGGCGAGGATTATAAATCACCAGCCCCAGTCAAGTATGCGCTAAAAATCAAGGGAATCTACTTCGATAATGAATACATCTCCAAAATTGAGAGTTTACAATATGTCTATGAATTATGTTATTCAGAATACGGATGTGACGACAAGAATGATTATTGTGAATACCTTATGTGTTAAAGTATTGGAAGATGTGGGAGCAACTTGATCGTTTATTTGTCAAGGTTTTGTTGATAAGTTGAATTACCTTGTTGAATTGTTAAATGAGATCATGACCATAAAACTAGAAAATCAAGAACGTATATTTGTTAAATAAGTGAGTACCAATGGTGAAATTGAGATTTATGGCAATAAGTTTATGATGATTTGATATCATTTAAAATGGGAGAATTTGACATTATTCTAAGAAATGGACTAACTATGTAAGCGTGATGCTCAAATAGACCGTCGTGATAAGAAGATAATTTCAAAGACGTCGGATAAGGAAGTGGTGACGTTTAGAGGTCGAAGGAAAGTAAAGAAGTTTTTAACAATGATTCAACTAAAAGGTTACAGTGGCAAAATATGTGAGCACTTTGTTGATTATGTGATAAATAGAAGTCAGGAGCCAGCAAAACTTGAAGATTCCTAATAATCAATGAATTCTTAGTCATGTTTCCAGGTAAGTTACCAGGACCTCCTCTAAATAGAGAAATTGAGTATACGATTGACTTAACACCTAGAACAGAACCAGTATCCAAGGCCCCGCCCAGAATGGCCCTAGTTGAAATTAAGGAGTTAGGAAAGCAATTGCAAGAGTTGTTAGAAGGAGCGATTAGACATAATGTACCCCATGAGGTGTACCGATATTATTTATTAATAAGAAAGATGGAAGCATGGGATTATGGGTCGACTAGAGGAAGCTCAACAAGTTTACTATCAAGAGCAAGTATCGGTTACCCCGAATTAATGATTTGTCGTATCAGTTGAAGAAATCAAAGTATTTTCTATGATTGATTTAAGATTTGGGTATTATCAATTGAAGATTGAACTTGAGGACATGCTAAAGGAAGCCTTCAGAACTAAGTACGATTATTATGAAATTCTAGTAGTGTCATTTGGATTGACCAATATACCAACAATATTTAAACTTGATGGACAGAACCTTTAAGGAGTATCTGGATAAGTTGTATTTATATTTTTAGATGATATTGTGGTTTACTTGAATTTAACGGAGGATCATGAAAAATATTTAATGATAATTTTGGGAATTCTGAGAAGGAAAAAGTGTATGCTAAGTTTTCAAAGTGTGGGTTTTGGTTGCATGAAATTTAATTCAAAGTGATGAAGGAACCAAAGTGGATCCAGCAAGGATTAAAGCTACTATGAATAGAGAAAGACCAAAAGCACCAACAAAAGTGAGAAGTTTTTGGTATTGGCAGGATATTATCAAAAATTTGTTCAAGATTTCTCGAAGATTGCGATACCTTGGCGAAGCTTACTAGGAAAAGTGAAGAAGTTTAGATGGAATTGAGAAGTGGCAAGGAAGTTTTCAGGAATTGAAGAAGAGATTGATTGCGCCACCTATTTATCACTTCGAGATGATCAATGAGAGTTTGTAGTCTATAGTGATACTTCTCATAAGGGAATGAGATGTGTGTTGATGCAGTACAATAAAGTTATTGCATATGCATCTAGAAAACCGAAACCTCAAAAGCAGAAGTATCATACTCATAACTTGGAACTACCAATAATAATATTCGCTTTAAAGACTTGGAAAAACATTACATGTATGGAGAAAAGTGTGAGATTTATACGGACCATAAGAGTTTGAAGTATGCATTCATAAGGAAAAGCAAATTTAGTGGCAACGCGATAAGTAAAAAGGAGAAAGTAAATGTAGTGATTGCACCAGAAGAATTATCTATAGAATTTCAGAAGTTGGAACTGGAAGTCAGAATTTATAATCCAAAGGAAGCAAGGATGTATAGTATGACCTTTCAGACAGAGTTGTTAAAAGAAGATAAAGAGATGTATAGAGGAGATAATGGATTAGGATGTTAACGGTTTAGTAAGAGTAAATTTATGCACTCAGAAGAATGATCACGGTGTTCTCATATTTTCTTCCAAAACTTGGATGCTACAAATGACAGAATTAAAGAATGAGAACCTACAGGAAACTTACAATATTAAGTATTTAATTTATTGAAGAAATGCCAAGATATACAGAAATTTAGAGAGGAATATTGATAGCCAGATATGGAAAGGAAATTTCAAAATGGAGTAGGAGGTGTTAGGCATATCAAAGAATTAAGGCGAAATATCAGAGACCTAGTAGATTATTGAAACCATTAGAGATACAGAATAAAAATGGGAGCATATTGCTCTGGATTTTATAGTCAGATTACCAAGAACGGAAGCGAACCACGATGCCAGTTGGGTTATGGTGGATAAGTTAGCTAGGTCAGCTCATTTTCTACCTAGCAATGGAAAATTTTCATTGGAAAAGTCGGATCACATGTAATTGAAGGAGATTGTAATTCGTCATGGAGTTCCTGTATCTATGGTATTGGACCAAGATTCAAGATTTAATTCAAGGTTCTAGAAAAGTTTTCAAGAATGTTTGAGAAGCTAAGTTGAATATGAGTACAGTCTATCATCCACCGACTTACGGCCAAAGCGAAAGAATGATTCAAACAATTGAAGATAAGTTATGTGTTTGTGCTATTATTTTTAGAAGAAATTGAGATGAAGTTGGGAAACGAGAAAACTTGGATTATAGTTGGTACAACAGATAAAGGAAGTTGTCGAGATTATTTAGAAAAGTTAAGTGCAGCACATGATCGTCAAAAGAAATATGTAGATCAATGTAATAACCCCAATTTTTGGAATTTTTGAAACCCTTATGAATAGTGTTTTGCTGATTATGCTGAATAAGAAAACTTTTCATGCCACACTATGTAGGGGTTCTTTTATTGATCTTCTGGGATATTATTAGTACTCTATGTGGTATATAAGTTTATGTAAAGATCGTCAAAATCCAAATCCAAACACTTTGGTTTTTCCCGAAAATCTACCAGATACAGAAATAATTGAGTATAAGGTAACAGAATAAAAAAGATTTAAATTCAAGGATTATAAGAGAGGATCATGAAAGGGATATAATGTATTGAGAAATCCACACTAAGGCATTGAAACGAATTAACTAAAGAAATCCATAAATAAATCCATTAGAACCCCACGATAATGATTAGCCATAATCGAACTCATCATCAACGTGGGTTCTGATGAAAGCATAGTATAATAAACATAATCTTTATACTGAATAAATAAAAAACCAAGTACGAAACAAGAGTATAGGTTCACGAATAAGAAAACTAGCATCCAAAGTTATAACTTAAAACAAAGAATCACAAGTATAAACTAGATCTTCTTTGCCTTGGTTGAATTGTGTTATACGGTCTTCTTACACCTTCTCCTTAAGCTGTGGTACGTCTTGTTATAAAAAAACGACCTTAAGTTATGTTTATATAGCAGCCCATGCAGAATAGAAGTCCAACGGATAAAAATTCCAGAAGAAACAGGATTTAATTTTCCTGTCTTAGCGCGGGCGCGCGCTTGACCAGTACAGGCGCGCTGACATTCTGCTCTTTGGGCACGGCCGCGCGCTACTACAGCACGGGCGCGCCGTCTCTCTGGAAAAATTTTTGACTTCTTTCTTTTCTTGCTGATTTGAGCTGGTCTTTTCATGAGCTTTTATTCTGGACATCATCCTAAAACCATATTAGCATTAAAATAATGCTAATTCACCTGTATTCCTTATAAATGCCTAAAATGCAAAAACATTACAAAAACACATTAAAAACATTAACAACTTGAGTACAAAACACCAATTCAAAGCTTTATGAAGCGTTTTAAAGTGTCATAAATGCCACTCAACATACCCCCAAACTTGAATCGATGTTTGTCCTCAAGCATAAACAGACTTAAAGAACAAGAAATAAAAATGAATGAATGCAAACTATATAATGCAACGATCCCCATACAATAACTAAACCAATCAACAAGCAACATCTCAACACATGCAGTTATTCGCACAAAGATCAATCAAGCCCCACAAATCAACTTACAAGCCAAAGACGTGTGTGTCTGCAAATGTTTATAGATATACTATTATAACTAGATCAATAATCATGACTCACTACTCATCCAAGTAATTGCAGGGTTATAAATAGAATAAAAGCTTGACTGAAAATAACTTATAACACTTCAATTCTTATATCGGAGTTTTATATGGATTCACGCTTTTATTCTCAACACAAAAATAACACAAACATGCTTATTTGACCGTGCAATGAGTGATGTCCACAAAAAACTTATACAATAATACCCATGTAGCGAGCGTTAGGTTAGTGGATCCCAGACTATAAAAAGCCTTATGTCACTAGGCACAAAGTCCCATAAGAACTTAATAACTTGAGTATTAAAGAGCCCACTCGTGATCAATTATACATAAACACATATTTTTTTTCTTTTTCTTTTTTTTTTCTTTTTTTTCTGTTTCTTTTCCATAAATTTCTGAAGGAGTGTGTTTCGCTCCATCTCGTTCAACCCTAGACTACTCATATAAAATGAGCCAGCTACTAGCCATTTGACACCTAGCCACACACCTAGCAATGAAATCCAATTTTCTCCAATTTTTAAATATCCATGTTATTTTATCATTAAGAGAATATCCTAAATTCTAAATATAAACAAGCGATTAAACTTCGACAAACAAATAAACCATGAGCGTGATCTAGCACTCAAACAACCTATATGGCTTAGTGAAATACAATTGTCTCTATCATGCAAATAAATTCGACAAGACTTAACATCACAAAACACGGCATCAATACACTAGCATCAATATCACAAATCAATCGGAAAAATCATCTAAGGGATCATGTAAATATGCAAATGCATGAAACTATATGCAACAACTATCATAAAACCTACAAAAAAACTACTATATGGAAAATATGCAACTATTTGAACTAAACTAGCATCAATATGCAAACTATTTGCGACTCACACAAAACACATAATCCTTAACTACTACCCCCAAACTTAAAATATTCACAGTCCTCAGTGAAGGTAATAGCAAGGAATCAGGCATACCTAATCAAAACCAGGATCATCACCCTCAAGGGGTGGAGTGTCAGAAGTGTCTGGAGGCGGATACACGGAATCCTCACCGAATACTGGCCACCGGATGTCAAATCCTGTGGCTCTGAATGCAGTCCCCAGTGCCTGGGTGAGGTCATGTGCAAACCTGCTATGGATGTCATGCATCGAATCCATCCTCCGAGCTAAATGCCTATACTGCATTGTACTCAAACCAGCACTGCCCTGTGCTTCTTCCTAATGTTGCTGCTGTGATCCTGAAGGACCAGCCTCCTCTCCCAACTGAGGTCTCCAAGCCGCTCGACGAGCCTGCGAAGTCCCACCAGCATAAGTCTGATATGCTGGCCTTCCACCTGGAAGATGGTCATAAGAATATCCAAGCCCCTTAGGATCGAGCTTCCCGCCATACCACTCTGTCATATTCAACAACGTCGAACTATCAATCGGAGCACTAGGGAGCTACAGTTGCTCATGTTCGAGCCAATGAACACCAACCGCCATACACAACTTCATCACATTGGGCGCATAGGGTATCGAACCCGTAGTACACCCTCGCAAGAACCTCAGAATACCCTGATGGATAACCATCCCAAGATCCACATAGTCTCCCTGTAAAATACCCCACAACAAACGCGCACGCTCCACAATAATATCATGCACGTAAGAAGATGGCATGATCTTAGCACAAATAAAAAAAATCCATGCACGTGCAAACCTGTTCATGCACGAAGCAGAGAATGTGGCATACTCATTCGTGCCCTTCTTGAACTTCCAATGAGTCTCAGGAACACACAGGGTAGCAACAATCAAATCCAAGTTAAACTCCTCCAGTGTAACACCCCCAAATTCAAGGTCGGGAATTTGGGTTGTTACGATTACTTAATCTTGTCTAATAAATAATTAATCCTCTTTTAACATCATTACTCGACCTTTTAACCAAACTCACACACACACAGGTTATATGCTCAGAAACATTAATAAATTAACGTTAAAGTATTTAAGTTATTACAGACCAAAGGAAGTTATCTCAAAAGGGTGAATGCCGAGAACAACTCTACATGAGACTGGCTCGGGTCACAAATAGTCTTGGTTCAAGTACTCAAAAGGAAACTAGCTTTACTCGTCTACCTGAGGTGGCTGGAAGACGAACAGTCTACGGTACTCAAGTGCGTCCCCTACCCGCTTGCGAGCAGTCGTCCTGGTTCGGGCCATGCTGGTAATCTGTTGTGATATGATATTTATAAAAGCAAGAGTGAGCACTAACACTCAGCAAGATATAGATATCCATTATTTAAATATGATTATTTAGGGAAAAACAACCATTAAGCATTGTATATCCAAGATTTCTAAAAGTTTATATGCTTGTCAATTTTATGATAAACTCAACATTAAATGTATCAGTTTAGTCAGTTTATACTCGTACTCATTACTTCTCAAAATCTCAATAAGATGCTTGAACCAAGATTCTCAAATGAATGTGATATATATACATCAACATCCTTATTTAAAACTCAGCCTTATCGGCCTTCTGCTGTAGGTTTCACAATAATTTATCCAAAGTGGAGGAAAGGGACTATACTGGAATAAACCACGTACCGGTGATCAGCCAAATACGAAATTTTCTCTACTAGTAGAAGGAATATAAACCTAGCCACCTTTGGGATTATCAAGACGTTACACGATGGTTGCCCATTCGCGTGCAAGTCCGAAAGTCAATGGTCACAGAGACCATATAACTGTATACTGCGCCACTCCGCGCTTGGTCACTACCCGATACCTCTCCGTGTCGGGTAGGCCACATTCCAGTCCCAAAACAATTATATCATTTACATAAAATCCTTTATCGAAGGAATAGATCATTCTGAGTTGACCTTTAAATAAGATGATTTATTCATCACTTTTAATTCAATTGATCCTTGGGAGTTGTCGGAGTTTTAAATTTAAAATCATTTTCAAACCCTTAACTGTAGTAGAGTTTTACATATATTGTTCACTTGTTTTTCGTTGAGCGAGGAAGCAAAACCCTTATGCCTCTAGACTAAGTTCCCTAAGGTTTTGATAGGTTTCAGATGATTGATCTCTTCTGAGAATTTTGAATAAATTAGAAAGTATCCTTGGGAACTATGTCTATTTTTAAATAATTTTTAGAAGTACGGAATATTAAATATTTACGTTCTTATAATATTTTTAAGAAGGGTTCAATGAATTGATAAAACCTTGAGTACTAAATATTTCTCAATAAGGTTCAATGAATTGATAAACATCTTAATTAAATACTTAAGACATGATTTGACATCTTATAATTATCCTTCGAATGGTTACATACGTTTTAGATAGAGTGAATTGATTTAAAAACTTTTCAATATCTCTTTAAGTATTTCCCTGATATTTTAGTAACTCTTTAGGTATTACTTATAAATAAATAAACAATAGGATATCCCTTGAGTGAATATTCGATTGTCTCTTATAGTTATAAATCAAATCTCAATCGTTCGCTTAATATGTATGTTACGCGAAAGTACTTTGTTTATTGAAATAGAAATCTTCCGCGTCCGGCTCGTTCCGGAATTAAATCGATTTAAAATATCTCCGACTCCCACTATCTTGTATTATATTAAAATTACGTTTCAATTTCTCATACTCGTATAAAATGAAGTTTGTTTTCGTGAACAATCGCATAATTTGAATGTATTGATATCACAGACAAGCATATATTTTTAAACTGTAAATCATGGCATTAATATCACAACAGTATATATATCATGGATAATTCATGATAGGGTTTCGTAAACTTGCCTCGAGTGCTAGGAGTGGTATGTTCTCGGGGCTTTTATTGGCGATCTAAAATCAATAACCAACGATCTTAGTTAGTACGCGATTATCGATTCGCTTCACTAAAACATTTTTATAAAATCAAAAAATTAATATTTTCTTAAAATGCTTTTTGGACAGTCTTCCTTGCTGCATTATTTAATTATCATGATTTTTCGAAGATTCCGAAATCATTTTTAGCCTTTCAAAATCATCATGCAAGTGGCCTTAGTGCAGTTGGCTTTTCGTATGAAAACTCTACACTAAAACGGTCATAACTCCTAAACCGTAAATCCCCTCATGACGATAAACACATGTACGGAAACTAAAATTATGATTTACCCAGTCATGGTCAGTGATTCACAAGTTTCAAAAATTTACATGGCCGAATTCACTGCAGAAGGCAGACCAAGTGCAATAGGCTCCACATTCCATTTCTACTACTTGTTCTTGACACAATCACTACTTATGACCAACACAACACTTTTTAATTCTCAAGATTCACTCATATACTCATTCTCTACATCATCTAGTGTAACATCCAAGACCCACAACTCATAATCTTTAAAACTTAACAAGATTTAGACACATAAACCTCAAGCACTCACAATCTTTTGAATCTTGAAACTATACAACATAAATCCTTAAAATTCAACCATAAAATCTTTAAGGGTGAAGAGTTATACCTTTCTTTGATCCTTAGAACACCTAGGAAGAGTGTATTAACCTTGAAGAAGCTTGATCTATCCTTAACAAGCCTTAAACTAACAAGTAAACATCAAGAACATAACTTAGTTTCTAACCAACAAAAACATGCCCAACTTTGGACCACGATTTACCTATGAAATCCTTAATGAATGGCCATAAAAATTTGCACGTACCTTTTATATGTAATGAGGAATCTATGGTCCAAATTTCATGATTTATGAAGCTCTAAAACTCAAGTTATAAATTTTTCTTTCCCCCTTGGTCTGAAAATCCGAACTGCTGGTAATGAGGAGTGTGGGAGGTTTTCTTGACTTGGGTACTTGAATGGTGTGGTGTAAAATAGAAGTATGGGTTGATATATAATTATTTGGACAAAATAAAAGTGGAGGTTTGGCTTGATTATTTGTGTGGTGGAGTAGAAAAGTAGAAGCATGGTGCATGGTACTTCTTGTCTCCCCTACACTATTCATTCTACTATTCTAGTTTGATTTACTAACTACTAGCTACACTTCTAACTACTAGTTGGGTGTAGGATCTTGCATGGACACCTTGCATGGCTTACATTCACTTCTTATTTAATTTACACTCATGCACTTGTCGTTTTATTCTGATAGTTTTCCCGTAGAATGTTTCATTTTGTAAGGATTTCTTTTATCATTTATAATCCTTTAATTACTTTCATTCCTTTATCTTGATCTTAATAATACCTTAATATAATGTTTATTCCACGTAGTATTCCCGGTTCTACGCCATTCCTTACGGATACGAAAACACGTAGTATAATCGTGAATCTTCGAATTCCGACGGCTCTTACATTCACTTATTTTCCTCGATAAACAAGAATATGATCTCGAATTTCCAAAATTCCACTATTCATATTTGTGATGAACTCCATACATATTACATAATTAGTTCCAGTTACTATTCATTGAAGTTTTAAAATATTACAAAAATCAGGGTTCTTACAGTCTCCCCCCTTAAAAGGATTCCGTCCCGGAATCAATCCACAAATAGATGGGGGTACTTTTCTTGCATGTGACTCTCTAATTCCCAAGTCGACTCCTCGACGTTGTGATGCCTCCATAAGACTCTGACTAGATTGACACTCTTGTTCCAGAGTACTTGCTCTTTTCGGTCAATGATTTTGACTGGCTGCTCAACATAGGACATATCTGGTTAAAGGTCTACTTGCTCATGCTCCACTATATGTTTGCCATCCGCATTATACTTCCTCAACATTGATACAAGAAAAACATTATGAACCTGTTGAAGATTTAGAGGTAAAGCTAACTAGTATGCCACATGTCCTAACCATCTTAGAATCTCGAAAGGTCCAATATAACGGGGGCTCAGCTTCCCCTTCTTCCCAAATCTCATCAATCCTTTCCATGCTGACACTTTCAGAAATACCTGGTCACCCACTTCATACTCTCTGCCCTTCCGTTCCAGATCGGCGTATTTACGCTGTCGGTCTTAGCCTGCTGCTAGGCGTCCTCTGACTAATTGAACTATGCCCCTTGTCCTTTGCACCAAGTCGGGACCTAGTAACTTTCTCTCACCAACTTCATCCCAATACAAGGGCGAACGGCACCTTCGGCCATACAACACCTCGTATGGGGGAATTCCGATACTCGCATTATAAACTGTTGTTATAGGCAAACTCTATCAAAGACAGGTGTTCATCCCAAGAACCCTTAAAATCAAATACACATATTCTCAGCATGTCCTCCAATGTCTGAATGGTTCACTCATTTTGTCCATCTATTTACGGATGGTAAGCAGTGCTCATGTTTTGTTTAGTTCCTAGGCATTCCTGAAAGCTCCTCCAAAATCTGGAGTTGAATCGGGGATCTCGGTCAGATACGATAGCTACTGGCACTCAATGTCTTACCACAATTTCCTTAATGTATAGCTCCGCTAATCTATCCACTGTGTAGGTTTCCTTGATTGGAAGAAAGTGCGCTGACTTGGTCAGTCGGTCTATAATTACCCATATTGCATCACGGTTAGTCTTAGTTCAGGGTAATCCTACCACAAAATCCATAGCTATCTGCTCCCATTTCCACATCGGAATTTCTAAGGGTTGCAAGAGTCCGCTTGGTCGCTGGTGTTCTGCCTTCACTCTCTGACAGGTCATACACTTACTGACCCACTCCGCTACATCCTTCTTCATGTTAGGCCACCAGTAGTACTCCTTCAAATCTTGGTACATTTTGGTGCTCCCTGGGTGGACCGTATATCTGGAGCTGTGTCCTTCACATAAAATTTCATCCTTTAATTCTTGGACATTAGGGACCCATATCCTGTAGGCATGCCTCCTAATTCCCTTCTCGTCTGGTTCACACTTGGTCTCCTCTCCGCTTACCAGTTCCTTGTTCTCCCTCAACACTATTTCCTGGCATCGCCTATTGTAAGAACCCTAAATTTTTAGTAATATTTTAAAACTTCAGTGAATAATAATTGAATGTGATTATGCAAAAATTTTGAGTTCACCATAAATGAATAGTGGAATCTTGAGAATCTGAGAACGTATTCTGGTTAAACGAGCAAAATAAGTGAATGCAAAAGCCGTCGAAATTCGAAGATTCCCACCCATACTACGTGTTTTAGAATCCGTAAAGAATGGTGTAGAACCAGGAATACTACGTTAAATAAACATCTCATCAAGATGTTATTAAGTTCAAGAGAAAGGAATGGAAGTGATTAAAGGATTATAGACGATAAATGAAATCCTTGCGAAACGAAACATTTTACGGGAAAACTATCGGAATAAAATGACAAGTGCATGAACGATAATTAAATGAGGAAGTAATTGGAAGCCATGCAAGCTGTCCATGCATAATCAGACACCCAACTAGTAGTTAGAAGTGTAACTAGTAGTTAGTCAATCAAACTAGAATAATGTTGTGAATAGTAAAGGGGGGAGACAAGGAGTACATGCACCATACCTCCATATTTCTCTCATTCAACACACAATCACAAGCCATACTTCTATTATTTCTTTGTTCAAGTGCAGCTCTTATACATATATCCATATATGTATACTTATAACCTAACACACTTTCAAGAGCCAAGCAAAAGAAAGCCATTCTCTCCTTCCTTCTCCATTTCTGAATTCCCAAGAAATAAAAATTCATAACTTAATATCAACCCACTAAAATATCATGAAATTTTAACCGTAGCTGCTCCATATCATAGGTAAGCTTCATAACAAATTTCAGACTCAAGTAATTTTTTTTCAATTTTATAAAAATGTTTGAAGGAGATGCTGAATAGTAACTCTGAATTTTACTAACTCGTTTTCTTGATTTCTCTTGTTAGTCTAAGGCTTGTTAGGGATAGATCAATCTTTTACAAGGTTAATACACTCCTCCTAGGTGTTCTAAGGATCCAAGAAGGTATAACTCTTCACCCTTAAAGATTTTATGGTTGGATTTTAAGGATTATTGTTATATGGTTTCAAAATTTAAGAGATTGAGAATGCTTGAGGTTTATATGTTTAAATCTTGTTAAGTTTTAAAGATTATGAGATGTGGTTCTGGGATGTTACACTAGATGATGTAAATAATTAGTGGATGAGTGAATCTTGAAGATTATATGTGTTGATGTTGGTTACAAGTAGTGGAAATGGCAAGATCTTGTTGTGGTTGTTAAGTAGTGGACTTGTTGCACATGTTCTGGTTTGTGCAGAGCATTCGGCAATCAAATAATCTGTAAAGTGTGAACCACTAGACATTAAAATCTAGATATTATTTTTTAGTTTCGGTACATATAAAGAACGTCATGAGGCGATTTACGGTTTAGGAGTTATGGCCGATTTAGTGAAAAATATTTCTGTGAGAACACAATTACGGATTGTGGAGTTGTGTGATGATTTTGGAACCCTAAAAATTATAATTTGACTATGGAAAAATCATGGTAACTGGATATTACAGTAAGGAAGAAGAACCAAAAGAATTTCATTAAAATATTAATTTTCCAATTTTATAAAAATATTGGAACCAAAGTCGCGCAGTAATGCTACACGACGCGTAGCCACTGCCTAGCTACTGCCCTTTTTGATTAAATCTGGGAAATTTATTTTCTAAAAAGGACAGAGTTTGTTTTTAATTAAAAATTAGAAGTTATCTAGATCGTACACACAAAGACAGCGTGTCGATTGATTTAACGGTTTGTGTGTTATGAGTGTTTTAGTAAAACTAGCCCGAATAGTAGAACTCCATAGTCGACCGAACTTTGGAAATGTTTTCACCTAATTAAATTCATATTTTCAAATCGAAACTTTTGTGATAATTATCAAAAAACACTCAAGAAGTCCTTGAGGTGGTTTCGCATTTAAATCTTAATTTTTTCGATTTATTAAAAATGCTAGCGTGCAAATCGCGTAATAGTTATTCAGTGAAAAGTCAACTATGGAAGTACTACTTTGACCGCCCGTTTTGGCCAAGTTAATAATATAAATCGGAGATGATCAAAACACGAGAGTTGTTAAGGATTGTAAGAAGAACACATAGGTGTGTTGAACGAGATTTTAAATGGACAGTAACCAGGTGTGAGATGTCGTAAGTTAAATGAACCCGAGAGAGTGAAGATGAGGTAGAGTGAGTCTACTTAGAATAAGTCGATCATTGGTTAACCCGACTAACCGAGGTTATATTATGTCTTGGTAGAGGTTCCAGGACTGAGAGGAATACATCAAGGTAGAGCTTGGACATCAGGCAAGTTTACGAAACCCTTTCACAAATTATCCATGCTATATACACTGTTGTGATATTGAAGCCATAATTTACAGTTTAAAAATATATGCTTGTCTTTGATATCAATACATTCAAATTATGCGATTGTTTATGAAAATAAACTTCGTTTTATACGAGTATGAGAAATTGAAACGTAATTTTATTATAATACAATATAGTGGGAGTCAGAGATATTTTAAATCGATTTAATTCCGGAACGAGCCGGACGCGGAAGATTTCTATTTCAATAAACAAAGTACTTTCGCGTAACATACATATTAAGCGAACGATTGAGATTTGATTTATAACTATAAGAGTTAATCGAATATTCACTCAAGGGATATCCTATTTGATTATTTATTTATAAGTAATACCTAAAGAGTTACTAAAATATCCGGAAAATACTTAAAGAGATATTGAAAAGTTTTTAAATCAATTCACTCTGTCTAAAATGCATGTAACCATTCGAAGGAAAATTATAAGATATCAAATCCTGTCTTAAGTATTTAATTAAGATTGTTATCAATTCATTGAACCTTATTGAGAAACATTTTGTACTTAAGGTTTTATCAATTCATTGAACCCTTCTTAAAAATATTATGAGACCGTAAATATTTAATATTCTGTACCTCTAAAAATCATTTAAAAATAGACATAGTTCCCAAGGATACTTTCTAAATTATTCAAAATTTCTCGGAAGAGATCAATCATCTGAAACTTATCAAAACCTTAGGGAACTTAGTCTAGAAGCATAAGGGTTTTGCTTCCTCGCTCAATAAAAAACAAGTAAACAATATATGTAAAACTTAATACGGTTAAGGGTTTGAAAATAAATTTAAATTCAAAACTCCGACAACTCCCAAGGATCAATTGAATTAAAAGTGATGAATAAATCATCTTATTTAAAGGTCAACTCAGAACGATCTATTCCTTCGATAAAGGATTTTATGTAAATAATATAATTGTTTTGGGACTGGAATATGGCCTGCCCGGCACGGAGAGGTATCGGGTAGTGACCAAGCGCGGAGTGGCGCATTATACAGTTATATGGTCTCTGTGACCATTGACTTTCGGACTTGCACGAAAATGGGCAACCACCGTGTAGTGTCTTGATAAGCCCAAAGGCAGCTAGGTTTGTATTCCTTCTACTAGTAGAGAAAATTTCGTACTCGGTGATCACCGGTACGTGGTTTATTCCAGTATAGTCCTTTTCTTCCATTTTGGAAAATTGTTGTGCAATCTACAACAAAAGGCCGATAAGGCTGAGTTTTAAATCATGAGATACATGATGTGAATATCAAATCCAGTTTATAATTCACGCAAGTATACACGATCGCAAGTAATATAGAATAAATTCTAGTTCGTTCCCATATGGATTGGTTTAGGTTAATTTCAATCAATATATTTATGCAACACTGGTATGGTTATTATCCAATGCTAAGACGAATAACAAATTGAGGTTGTTTATAACTACAATTAACTAAGAGATTATACTAAAGAACATAAACTAGAAGATTAAAGAGATTTGAATAATATATGACACAAATATGGGATTCTAACTTTTATTAAATACTTCATTCAATGGTATTTTCGTTCTTTAACCTTAGCATGTAATGGTGATGACACTAATCAGATAACACAAAACTGATAAATGCCAACTTTCATTGTACGAATACCATACTACTAGACATCCACAAAAGAGATAGAAGCGGAATAGACACCAATTATATTTAGACCCTATATGTCTATAGAATTTGACAACATAACGGTTTAACGTACAAGTTATCTATCATGATTACATAGGGCAAATAAAATGGTTAAAATTACCTACGAATCATGCATAACAAATACATGAACCTATGCTAGTATGACAAGTTCTAAACCCTTAAATTGACTTTCGCTTCATTAAAGATTAACACACTATCTTATAAGTTCGCGACGCTCATAAAATGAATAAGCACAACCAATACTAGGTAATCATATAATCACCACACAGTAAGGCATCGAAACGAATTAACTAAAAAAATCCATTAATAAATCCTTTAGAACCCCACGATAACGATTACCCCATAATCGGACTCATCATCAACGTGGGTTCCGATGAAAGCATGGTATAATAAACATAGTCTTTATACTGAATAAATAATAAACCAAGTACGAAACAAGAGTATAGGTTCAAGAATAAGAAAACTAGCATCCAAAGTTACAACTTAAAATAAAGAATCACAAATATAAACTAGATCTTCTTCGCCTTGGTTGAATTGTGCTCTACGATCTTCATACAGCTTCTCCTTAAGCTCTGGTACATCTTGTTATGAAAAACGACCTTATTTTATGTTTATATAGCAGCCCATGCAGAGTAGAAGTCCAACGGATCAAAATTCCAGAAGAAACATGATTGAATTTTCCCGACCTAGCGCGGCCGCGCCCTTGACCAGCGCGGGCGCGCTGACATTCTGCTCTTTAGGCGCGGCTGCGCGCTACTACAGTCTACAGCGCGGGCGCGCTGTCTCTCTGGAGAAATTTCTGACTTCTTTCTTTTTTTGCTGATTTGAGATGGTCTTTTCATGAGCTTTTATTTTGGACATCATCCTAACACCATATTAGCATCGAAACAATGCTAATTCACCTGTATTCTTGATAAACGCCTAAAATGCAAAAATACTACAAAAACACGTTAAAAACACTAACAACTCGAGTACAAAACATCAATTCAAAGCTTTACAAAGCGTTATAAAGCATCATAAAAGCCACTCAATACGCGCGGTACTTGGCGCGGCCGCGCGGGCTTCCTGGACTTGAACTTCTGCAATTCTTATTTTTGCTATATTTGGAGCTTTGTTTGTCAGAATTTGGCGATCCAATAGTCCACGTGAAGCTATCGAGATGCTCTTCAACATGAGAATTCTGACTTCATATTCATCCAACTAATGCTTGTAATGCAAAAACACAAAAACACACCAAAAATACCAATATCTTGAGTTCAAAACACCAAATTAAGCCTGTAATGAAGCATTCCAAGTGGATATATAATCCACTTATTAAGTGGTCATCCACCTTATGGGATGTAGAAGTTAGAGGAAGTAGACATCGACCACATGAGGAGTAGAAACCATAGTATTTGCGGAGTTGATCCTCACTTTAGAGAGAAGCAGTTACAAAGGGAGATTGCCCCAAGAAGGGTGCAGCCGAGTGAGAAACCTGTAGTCAAAGGGCATTTTTAACCCCAAAGGTTCGAAGGAATGAATCCCCAAATCAGAATGAAGATTATCTAAGGCGCCCTCCAAACCCGGGTCAAAAATTTGGGGTCCACACACACACCTTATTTATAACCTGCTTATAATAATAATAAAGATAATAATAATATGCAGTGACCCTACTTACCAACTACCACGGACCACAACAGGTTAAAGTATGCACACAAGCCAAACACACACTTATATTACAAACCATTCAAATCCCAACTATCTAAACTCATAACTGAGTATTAAACTTTATTACAAAATTTTACAAACTTAAATTACTCCAAAAGGTGCCTACTAGCTTAACTCGATCAACCTGAACCCCTAGCTCTTGCGCTGGACTGGGGATCCTCGGTACCAACTGGTTCCTTCTTAACTGAAAAAGAACATAAACAACATCGCACGGATGAGCTAACTATCTCAGCAAGTCACAATGACAAAACTGAGAATAATGATCATCAAGTGAAAAAGGTTTATGATATTGAGTGAACAATGAATTATGATTTAGAATTGGATATTATATTTTCATTTTAAAAACCAAGGTTAGGCTGTTGATCAGTCACGCACTAACCCCGAACAAAGCACACATCACTGCTCTAACTACTGGATCCAAGGCACACATTGGCCTAACTTGACCATTATATGGTCTGACCACGAATCTGGTCCACAATTTTATAAAAACAATCCAATTATAACATAATAACATGATAAACAATAATAAGCAATGAACAGAATCATTAACAACATTGGACATTCAATAATGAATTGGTTTCAATCTTTATAAGGATCAATATGGCATTTTCAAAGCTTGGCTGTTAGGTAATGAAAGAATTGGATAACAAAGGAATCAGTGTTTCAAGGTTACCAGGAATTGGTCTTTCAAATCATAAGGTACAATGGTTTGAGTATATAAGTAATTCGGTTCAGTGTTTGGTATTTAGTTTGTATATATTTGTGGAGTAGTAACTTATATTTGTGGTTCATATTTGGGTGTACAACAATCAATGGTTTAGAAAGAATAAGGTTTACGGCTCAAGATCAATAACTGGAATCAGGGTTTTGGGTTTAGTGCTTCAAAGCACTTGCAATATAAAACAGGGCTATCAATCCACTACACTATATCTCGAGAAAGTTCAGAACATTGGCCTGGTATTAGCTTGCTATACTGCGCTCACTTTCAATCAAAACTATCTTACTCCTCAACTCTATGTTTCCCTATCCTACGCCTTGCCTCTTCTACTCACATATTATAAGCATCGATCAATATTCAACTCATATGATTCTATTTGACATGTACTTCTATCTACCTTTCGTTTCACCCAAATCCGATTAATGGATTGAAAGTTATACTATAAACAAGTAGATACCGAACATATAAACTGACAGTTAACCAACAGGTCACATATAGCACATAACACATCAAATAATGAAGGATATATCATTTATAAAGAAGTCTCGGGTCATAAACAGGCTTTCGGGTATTTAAAATGATTTTTAAAATATTTTTCGGAATTAAAACGGGTCGTTGGATCAATTTCGGAGTAATAAACTGGGTTCGGTTGGCCAAATATGGCTTCAAAACAATTTAAAATAATATTTTCAAGCTCGAAACTATTTTTCGGAATTTTTAAACATTTTTAAATAATTAAATCTAATTAAATAATTAATTACAATCAATTAATAATTAATTAAATCAATTAATCAATTAATTTTCGAATTAATTGACCAATTAATCAATTAATTATTAACTAAAATTAATTAACTAATTAATTCAGATTTATTTTTGAATTAAAAATAATTTTTGGAATTAAAATAATAGTTTTTGGAATTTTCAGAAATTAAAAATGAATTTTTATAATTAAAATAAATAGGAAATATGATTTTTAAATGATTTATAAACAGGAATCCTATTTCTGCAAGTTTTGGAAACCCGGGGGAGTAAACTTCATCGTCTTTAATAGTTCAGGGACTAAATTGCAATTTTGCAGTTTAGTCGCTGGAAAAACGACGGGCTTGCCGGAGAACTCGTCTACGGCACTGTCACCCCTCCATCTCATCCAGATCACTTCTACTCATCACCCGGAATCTATTTATGCAATCAAAACATTTCAATAACCCCAGACTTGGCCGGAAATTGGCCAAGAACATCGCCGGTTTCTGGCGAAACATCGAAAATTTAAAAACACAACTCCCTTCGTTCACTAATCCTCTGTTAACGAGCTATATACCAATCGATTGCAAATTTAAAAAGGAACACAACCCACTATAAATCAACAGCTAATAACCCCTAAATCAAAGAGCCCCAAATTTCAATTGAAAACATTCATACGGGTTATAAACCCTAATTTTAAAATTCGAAGATTAAACTCAATTTTGAACATGTTATTGAACTCCAAATCAGACGTATGACATATGAAAATCATCATGAAAACAAACTCTACAACATGCAATCATCAAATCATTCAAACAATCATCCGAACAGAAATTGATAATTCTATTAAAAATAATTCGAAAAAAATTAAAAATATAGAAAATAAACCTTGATTTCTGCAGGTATATGGTTCACAGAATCTGAAAGTACTCCTCGAGACCTTCGATTTGGTTACTCAAACTTTCCCAACCGATTTCAATAACACCTTGAAATTATAGTTTAATTCTCAGAAGGTTTTATGAATTTAGGGTTTTTCTCTGGAAAATTATATATTTAGCTGACTGCAAATGATTTTGATACGGAATAAAATACGGTAAAGGCTATTTATAATTACGTAAAATTAGTATCCCGTTGGATCATTCCGGATATAAAATGGTACGCTTATTTGTAAAAACTGATCCTAACGGTACCGGTTTTCAGGATAATTATCCAAATCAGTACAATTTTTACCGCGGTCTTGGTCTCAGCGCCTGGTTACACGTATTACGAGGTGATAATTGTGATAGTTTAATAAAAAAGATCCCGTTTATCGAAAATACGAGTTTTATCGATTTACCGAAACAAATAATGTATCAAAAATGTTGCGTCGGGCCCCCCCAGGACAAACCGTACGCCGGATCGAAAAAGTCGAAACATGGAAAATGCTCGGAATATTGCAATTAGGTTAGGAAGGAGTTCTCGGAAGAGTTTCGGGTTATAAAAACCTAAAAACGGGTGACGTCGGTTGGTTCCCAATTGTATAAAATAACTTTTAAATACTCGGAAAAAGATTTTATAAAATCCATATAATTCCTATAAATTCATAAATCATCATAAAAATAAATAGGAAGATATGACAATTATCTATATTTTATTTTGGACATATAAAAATTAAAATACTCAATTAATATTATTTTTAAACATCCAAACACATTTAACACTTAACAAATAATTCACAAAATAGATACTGAACACATATAATAATTATTTATTAGCAAAATAATTACACGGTATATCCCAGATATTACATCCTTCCCCCCTTAAAAGGATTCTGTCCTCAGAATCTCCTAAGAAAACAAATGAGGGTACTTTTTTTTCATATCACTTTCTTACTCCCAGGTTGACTCTTCAACCTTATGGTTTCTCCACAATACTCTTACTAACTTTACCACTTTATTTCTTAATAGTTTCTCTCCTTTTTTCTAGAATTTCTATCGGACTCTCTACATATGAAAAATCTTCCTGAAGCTCTATTGGCTCATATTCTATTACATGCCCGGAGTCTGGATTATACTTCTTAAGCATCGATACGTGAAAAACATTGTGAATGTGCTCCATGTGCGGAGGTAACGCCAACTCGAAAGCTACTTTGCCAACGCGTTTTAGAATCTCAAAAGGTCCGACATATCTTGGGCTCAGCTTTCATTTCTTTCTAAATCTCGTCAATCCCTTCCATGGTGATACTTTCAGTTATACCAAGCTTCCTTCTTCGAATTCCATATATTTTCTTGATTGATCCGCATACTTTCTTTGACGGTCTTATACTGCTATCAATCTTTTCTGAATAACTTCAACAACTTCCTTTGTCTGCTGTACCAATTCATGTCCAAGTATTTTGCGTTCTCCTACTTCGTCCCAATATACTGGAGATCTGTATTTGCCTCCATAAAGGGCTTCATAGGGTGGCATCCCAGTACTGGCGTGATAACTATTGTTGTAAGCAAATTCTACCAGAGGTAAATGCTCGTCCCAACTCCCTTTGAAATCAATAGCACAAACACGTAACATATCTTCAATCGTCTGGATCGTTCTTTCACTCTAGCCGTCCGTCTGTGGGTGGTAAGCCGTACTCATATTTAGTCTTATTCCCAAACATTCTTGAAATTTTTTCCAAAATCTTGAATTAAGTCTTGGATCTCGATCAGACACGATAGATACAGGAACTCCATGACGAACTACAATTTCCTTCAGGTACATATGAACTAACTTGTCGAGCGAAAATCTTTCATTTATAGGCATAAAATGAGCTTACTTGGTAAGTCTATGCACTATAACTCAAATGGCATCAAAGTTAGCCCTTGTCCTTGGTAATCCAACTATGAAATCCATGGCAATATGTTCCCACTTCCACTCTGGAATTTCCAATGGCTGTAGCAATCCACTTGGTCTCTGATGCTCTGCTTTAACTCTCTGACATGTATAACATCTGCTATCCCATTCCGCAATTTCCCTCTTCATATCTGGCCACCAATAATTTTCTTTTAAATCTCTGTACATCTTGGTACTCCCTGGATGGATTGAATACCTTGAATTATGAGCTTCCTGTAAAATTTCATTCTTTAGCTCCGTCACCGGTGGAATCCAAATTCTAGAAGAAAACCTAAGAATATCTTGGTCGTCCTTTTGTGTGCACAGTTCTTCACCTACCAAACGATTTATATCTTGATATATTACATCTTTCTGACACTTCTTTATCTTTTCTAACAACTCCGGCTGGAAAGTCATACTATACACTTTTGCTTCATCAGGCTTGCAAACTCTAATTTCCAATTCTAATTTCTGAAATTCCTTATATATTTCTTCGGGCACTGATAACACATTTACTTTTCTTTCTGACTCAATGCGTCTGCTACAACATTTGCTTTACCGGGATGATAGTTAATCGTGCAGTCATAATCCTTAATCAATTCTAACCATCTCATTTGCCTCATATTAAGCTCCTTCTATGTGAATATATACTTCAACCTTTTATGATCCGTGTAAATCTCGCACTTTTCCCCATACAGATAATGTCTCCAAATCTTCAAAGCAAAAACTATGGCTGCTAGCTCCAAGTCATGAGTAGGATATTTCTGTTCGTGTGGTTTCAATTGCCTTGACGCATACGCAATCACTTTATCGTGCTGCATCAGAACACATCCAAGTCCTTTATGAGAAGCATCGCTATAAATTACGAAATTACCTTGATCGTCTGGAAGTGACAAAACAAGTGGCGTGATTAGTGGTTGCTTCAATTCCTGAAAACTTTCTTCGCATTTATCATTCCACATAAACTTTTCATTCTTCCGCGTAAGCATTGTCAATGGTGTTACAATCTTTGAAAATTTTTGAACAAATCGACGATAATATCCCGCTAATCCCAAGAAACTTCTTACCTCTATGGGTGTTCTCGATCTTTCCCAATTTGTAATGGCCTCAATCTTTGCTGGGTCCACTTTGATCCCTTCATTACTGACTATGTGTCCTAAGAACTGAACTTCCTGTAGCCAAAATTCACACTTCGAGAATTTAGCATATAACTTCTTTTTCCTTAAAATCTCCAAAGCTGTTCTTAAATGTTCCGCATGATCCTCTTCCATCTTTGAATAAATCAAAATATCGTCTATAAACACAATAACGAACTTGTCCAAGTATTCTTTGAAAATTCTGTTCATCAAGTCCACAAACGCTGTCGGGGCATTGGTCAATCCAAAAGACATCACTAAAAATTCATAATGTCCATACCTTGTCCTGAAAGCTGTCTTCGGTATATCGTCTGGTTTAATCTTAAGTTGATGATATCCCGATCTTAAGTCAATCTTGGAGAAGTACTTGGCTCCCTTCAATTGATCAAATAGATCGTCAATTCTGGGTAACGGATACTTGTTCTTGATTGTAAGCTTATTGAGCTCCCTATAGTCGATGCACAGTCTCATGTTTCCGTCTTTTTTCTTGACAAACAATACTGGTGCACCCCACGGGGATACACTGGGTCTGATTACTCCTTTCTCTAATAACTCTTGCAATTGCTTCGCTAGCTCCTTCATTTCAACGGGCGCCATTCGGTACGGGGCCTTGGATACTGGTTCTGTTCCAGGTTCTAAGTCGATTGCAAACTCAATTTCTCTGTCTGGAGGAAGTCCTGGTAACTCATCGGGAAACACATCTGGAAATTCATTGACGACTGGAATATCTTCAAGTTTTGCCGGCTCCTGACTTCTGTCAATCACATATGCCACGAAATGCTCGCATCCTTGCCGTAGTAACTTCTTGGCTTGAATCATTGTTAAGAACTTCTTTACTTGCTTCTGGCCCTTGAACGTTATTATCCTTTCATCTGGCGTCTTCACCATTACCTTCTTATTTCGACAATCTATCTGGGCATCGTGCTTAGATAACCAATCCATTCCTAGGATAACGTCAAATTCTCCTAACTTAAATGGTATCAAATCTACACAAAACCTACTACAAGAAATCTCAATCTCACAATTTCCACAAACTTGATTAACAGATACACGTTCTTGATTTTCTAATTCCATAGTCATTATTTCATTTAAACACTCAACTGGACAATTTAACTTACTAACAAAATCTTGTGAAACAAACGATCGAGTTGCTCCTGAATCTATTAACACTTTGGCACATAAAGAATTCACATTAAGCACACCTGCCACGACATCAGTATCCTGGATAGCGTCCTTCACAGACATATCAAAAATTCTAGCCCTTGAAGTCTCGTTCACTGCTGGGGTAGATCCCATAATCCTCAATGCATTACTGACTGGGGCTGGTGTCTTGCAATCCCTTGCTATATGTCCCGGCTTTCCACATTTAAAGCATGTAAATCCAATAGCTGGAACCTTAACTGCTGGATTTCGAATAGGCTGATCCTTATTTGCTGGCTGATTTCGGCACTCCCTTGAATAGTGCCCTTTCTGATTGCACTTGAAACAAACCACATTCAACTTGTTACAAACTCCTCCATGTTTCTTCCCACATACCTGACAATCTGAAAAAGTTAATCTCAACTGATTTGGCTGATTCACATTGGCTGGACGGTTGCCCTGGCTTCCGTCGCCTGCATTTTGTCTTTTGAAATTAAAATTTCTCCCTGGCTGAAACTTGCCCTTCTTAAAGTTTTGGAAACTTCCCTGGTTGTGACTGACCTTCATTTCCTTCAAATTTCCTTTTCTTGCTTTCTTTCTCCTTCTGTGACATCTCGCTCTCTGTCTCTGCGATCATGGCCTTCTGTACAAGTCCTGCATAGGTATCCAATTCAAAAATGGCTACCTTCCATCTGATCCATGGCTTCAAACCTTGCTGGAATCTCTTAGCCTTCTTCCTGTCGGTATCCACATATGACGGCACATACCTTGATAATTCTTCAAACTTGCTTTCATAATCTGGCACCGACATATTACCTTGCTTTAACTCTAAAAACTTCAACTCCATATGGTCCTGAACAAATTGGGGAAAATACTTTTCTAAAAACAATTCCATAAACCTCTCCCAAGTAATAACATATGTACCTTCCAATGTCTTCAACATCTCCCACCAATAAGTGGCCTCATTCTTCAAATAATAACTTGCAAACTCAACCTTCTGTTCTTCCTTTACTTTCACTAAGGCAAATGCCTTCTCTATCTCCTTTAACCAAACATTTGCTTCAATCAGCTCTAAGGAACCCTTGAATTCTGGTGGGTTTACTGCCTGAAAAGTTTTGAAAGTTAGCTGGGGGTTGGTCTATCTTTGCTGTTGTTGTGCCAGGTGAACTGCTTGTTGGGCCAAGATTTGGAGAATTTGGGCTATTGCTAGATCTATGGGTCCTGAGTTCACATTCTGGTTTGTATCATCTTGGTTGTTATTGTTGTTGTTGTTTTTATTGTTGGTTTCTTCATTCTGGGTGTTGGTGCGGGCATTTCTTCTGGGAGGCATTTTTTGTAAAGAATCAAACAACTTATTTAGCTTTTAAATCAAATCTTTGCATAAAAGAAAAGTTTTGTAAAATAGAAATATCTCTTTTTGAAAATAGTTGTAACAGTTGAACTAAATAAATTGCATGCTTCTTTACAGAATATAAACAGTTAAGGGAATAGGGTACATGGTATCACAGGGGTATAACTGATGCAATACATAAGGTAGAATAAAACAGGTGCAGTAAAGGAAATGACAATGCTGGAAAGGAAAAGGTACTGGTATATATATATCAAAAGTTTTGGGTGGTACAAGCGTAAACACGCTTCGGAAGTAAAAACAAAAGGGTACAACAACCTACTCACTAGTCAGCATATATAGTCTATAAATACAACTCAAAAGTCTACTGATACACACTACACACTACTGTACATACTACACAACCATAACAACTCCGATCAGCATCTCTATCTCTGGGTCTCTGGCTCAACTCCAAGGAAACTCTGGTCCTCCCAGCCTCTCAAAGTCCTCCATCACCTCAGTAGCCCATCCCATAAGTTCATCAAGGCCTCGGCCAGGTAGTGTAGCTCCATGTAGCCTAGCCTCAACCATCCTGCGTGTCACATGGATCTCCTCTCGAAGCTCCCTCACACCATGATCAATATCTGTAGTCCTGATGATATGCTGTAGCTCTCGGATCTGGGCCAGCAAGGAATCACGTTCCAATAGAAGAGCCTCATACCGGTAATAAGGAACTGGAGGCAATATAGACTGGAATGGGGCACCTACAACTGAATGCCCAGTGGAATCTGAATCAGCTGGTGGGGGTCCTCTGATAGGTGGCCTCATGCCTGGGGGTGGAATAGCCAGCAGTGGTACGGGCTGCAACACAGGTGGAGGTAAAATAGCCAACACTGGTGGAAAAACAGGACGTGGATCTGAAGATGGTACTCCAACTGAAGGCTCTGAGTGATCAGCTGTTACGGGGATGAAAGAGTCGGCCATCGCTGCTATCTGAAATCATATCGCAGTATAAGAATCTCGAACTACAACGCGAATCATACTAATACCTGTTATACCGTAGCACTCAACCTCTCGACGTTCTATCTTTCTATTCCTTACTTCTAATCCTAACCCTCTACCCATTTCCGTCAACCTAGGCTTGTGTCAGTGACTTATAACCTGTAGCTCTGATACCAAACATGTGGCACCCTCCAAACCTGGGTCAGAAGTTTGGGGTCCACACACACACACACCTTATTTATAACCTGCTTATAACAATAATAAAGATAATAATAATATGCAGTGACCGTACTTACCAACTACCACGGACCTCAACAGGTTAAAGTATGCACACAAGCTAAACACACACTTATATTACAAACCGTTCAAATCCCAACTATCTAAACTCAGAACTGAGTATTAAACTTTATTACAAACTTTTACAAACTTAAATTACTCCAAAAGGTGCCTACTAGCTTAACTCGATCAACCTGAACCCCTAGCTCTCACGCTGGACTGGGGATCCTCGGTACCAACTGGTTCCTTCTTAACTGGAAAAGAACATAAACAACATCGCACAAATGAGCTAACTAGCTCAGCAAGTCATAATGACAAAACTGAGAATAATGATCATCAAGTGAAAAAGTTTATGATATTGAGTGAACAATGAATTATGATTTAGAATTGGATATTATATTTTCATTTTAAATACCAAGGTTAGGCTGCTAATCAGTCACGCACTAACCCCGAGCAAAGCACACATCACTGCTCTAACTACTGGATCCAAGGCACACATTGGCCTAACTTGACCATTATATGGTCTGACCATGAATCTGGTCCACAATTTTATAAAAACAATCTAATTCTAACATAATAACAGGATAAACAATAATAAGCAATAAACAGAATCATTAACTACATTGGACATTCAATAATGAAATGGTTTCAATCTTTATAAGGATCAATATGGCATTTTCAAAGCTTGGCTGTTAGGTAATGAAAGAATTGGACAACAAAGGAATCAGTGTTTCAGGGTTACGAGGAATTGGTCTTTCAAATCATAAGGTACAATGGTTTGAGTATATAAGTAATTCGGTTCAGTGTTTGGTATTTAGTTTGTATGTATTTGTGGAGTAGTATCGTATATTTGTGGTTCGTATTTGGGTGTACAACAATCAATGGTTTAGAAAGAATAAGGTTTACGGCTCAAGATCAATAACTGGAATCAGGGTTTTGGGTTCAGTGCTTCAAAGCACTTGCAATATGGAACAGGACTATCAATCTACTACACTATATCTCGAGAAAGTTCTGAACACTTGTCTGGTATTAGCTAGCTATACTGTCCTCACTTTCAATCACAACTGTCTTACTCCTCAACTATCTGTTTCCCTTTCCTACGCCTTGCCTCTTCTGCTCACATATTATAAGCTTCGATCAATATTCAACTCATACGATTCTATTTGACATGTACTTCTATCTACCCTTCATTTCACCCAAATCCGATTAATGGATTGAAAGTTATACTATAAACAAGTAGATACTGAGCATATAGACCGACAGTTAACCAACAGGTCACATATAACACATAACACGTCAAATAATTAAGGATATATCATTTATAAAGAAGTCTCGGGTCATAAACAGGCTTTCGGGTATTTAAAATGATTTTTAAAATATTTTTCGGAATTAAAACGGGTCGGTGGATCAATTTCGGAGTAATAAACAAGGTTCAGTTGGCCAAATCTGGCTTCAAAACAATTTTATAATCATTATCGAGCCTTGAAAACAATTTAAAATAATATTTTAAAGCTTGAAACTATTTTTCGGAATTTTTATATCATTTTTAAATAATTAAATCTAATTAAATAATTAATTAAAATCAATTAATAATTAATTAAATCAATTAATCAATTAATTTTCGAATTAATTGACCAATTAATCAATTAATTATTAACTAAAATTAATTAACTAATTAATTTAGATTTATTTTTGAATTAAAAATAATTTTTGGAATTAAAATAATAGTTTTTGGAATTTTCAGAAATTAAAAACGAATTTTTATAATTAAAATAAATAGGAAATATGATTTTTAAATGATTTATAAACAGGAATCCTATTTCTGCAAGTTTTGGAAATCTGGGGGGTAAACTTCATCGCCTTTAATAGTTTAGGGACTAAACGGCAATTTTGCAGTTTAGTCGCCGGAAAAACGACGGGCTTGTCAGAGAACTCGTCTCCGGCACCGTAACCCCTCCATATCCTCCAGATCACTTCTACTCATCACCCGGAATCTATTTATGCAATCAAAATATTTCAATAACCCCAGACTTGGCCGAAAATTGGCCAAGAACATCGCCGGTTTCCGGCGAAACATCGAAAATTTAAAAACACAACTCCCTTCGATTCACTAATCCTCTGTTAACGAGCTATATACCAATTGATTGCAAATTTTATAAGGAACACAACCCACTATAAATCAACAGCTAATAACCCCAAAATCAAAAAGCCCCAAATTTCAATTGAAAACATTCATACGGGTTATAAACCCTAATTTTAAAATTCGAAGATTAAACTCAATTTTGAACATGTTATTGAACTCCAAATCAGACATATGACATATGAAATCATCAGGAAAACAAGTTCTACAACATGCAATCATCAAACCATTCAAACAATCATCCGAACAGAAATTCATAATTTTAATAAAAATAATTCCAAAATAATTAAAAATATAGAAAATAAACCTTGATTTCTGCAGGTATATGGTTCACAGAATCTGAAAGTACTCCTCGAGACCTTCGATTTGGTTACTCCAACTTTCCCAACCGATTTCAATAACACCTTGAAATTATAGTTTGATTCTCAGAAGGTTTTATGAATTTAGGGTTTTTCTCTGGAAAAGTATATATTTAGCTGACTGCAAATGATTTTGATACGGAATAAAATACGGTAAAGGCTATTTATAATTACGGAAAATTAGTATCCCGTGGGATCATTCCGGATATAAAATGGTACGCTTATTTGTAAAAACTGATCCAAACGGTACCGGTTTTCGGGATAATTATCCAAATCAGTACAATTTATACTGCGGTCTTGGTCTCAGCGCCTGGTTATACGTATTACGAGGTGATAATTGTGATAGTTTAATAAAAAAAATCTCGTTTATCAAAATTATGAGTTTTATCGATTTACTGAAATAAATAATATATCAAAAATGTTACGCCGGGACCCGCGCAGAACAAACCGTACGCCGGATCGAAAAAGTCGAAACATGGAAAATGCTCGGAATATTGCAATTTGGTTAGGAAGGAGTTCTCGGAAGAGTTTCGGGTTATAAAAATGTAAAAACGGGTGACGTTGGTTGGTTCCCGATTGTATAAAATAGCTTTTAAATACTCGGAAAAAGATTTTATAAAATCCATATAATTCCTATAAATTCATAATTCATCATAAAAATAAATAGGAAGATGTGAAAATTATCTATTGATAGGGATAAATAAATTATGATTGTATAATTAAAAACTGCATTAATTGTACAAACTGTGGGCTGCTAGGCCCAATAAAAAGATATATGATACTCAGACCAGAAAGGTTAAGCCTGATGGACCAGATCAGGCCTGATGGAATAAAAAAGGCCCAAAAGCCCTGATTATTAATTAATTTCATAATTAATTAATAAGGGACAAATCAGATGTTGAAAAGAGTCCCGATAAGGATATAAATCCTTGGAGATTAGCCTCAAGGGGACCTAAAAGGATAAGGAATCAGTTTCCTACTACCTAGGACTCCGAAGTCCATTCTAATTATGAGACTTGCCCACCAAGTCTCATATACCAAGTCCAATTCAAGGACTCCCAACATATATATAAGGGGTCTCACCCCCACCAATCAGAACTACGTTTTTTGGCTTGATTCTCTAATTCACAGAGATACGTAGGCATCTCGTAAAGGCAGAATTAAGCTACGATACACGAGAGCAGTCATTAAAGGCCTTGAGCTCCCGAATCTTAGTAATAAATACAGCAAATAATAACCTTAGTTTTTTATCCATAACATCTATATTTTATTTTGGACATATAAAAATTAAAATACTCAATTAATATTATTTTTAAAAATCCAAACACATTTAACACTTAACAAATAATTCACTGAATAGATACTGAACACATATAATAATTTTTTATTAGCAAAATAATTACACGGTATATCCCAGATATTACATGATCCGTGCTCATGAAGCATACATTCTTAATCACCAAAAAAGATCTAGAATCATAAAGCAATCAAGATCTACCAACCACAACTCTCAATCACAAAACCAAGAAGCCGGTCTTGTAATTATGGGATTCCTTGTGACCCAAATGCTGATTCAAGGGACCAATACCTAATCTTAAGGAGCAGAAAACCAAGGGATGAATCCTCATTCTTATTTCAGATATTAACAATTATATTTTTGTCTAGGAGAAACGCTAACCTACCTGATTGGAGTAAACTTCAGCGCCGACCGCACTAAGGGTACGAATCCCGGTATTTATAAGGGTTGAGCCCTATTTGTAAAAGAGTATGAGATTTCTCTAATCGCAATACCTAGGACAGTGATCATCCATCTGATAAGGAGACCAAGTCATGAAGGAGATGACCAAGAAAAGAGCATGTTGTCAGAATACATTCTCAGTCTCGAGGGCATGAAGAGATGAATCCTCAAAAAGAATTCAAGCTCATGAAGAGCATATCAGCAAGATTTAACAAGTTTGGAGATTCGTTAGGCAAAAATCCGATCTCAGCCTGAAGGGACGATTCAAGATCCCCAAATTCAAAAGATAGAATCCTCAAGTTTAAGGGTCAAATACATAATTTTAGATGGTAGTTGAGACCTTAGCTCTAGCATGCCTTAAGGGTCACAATTTTCTACCAATGTTTTCATTTCCCTAACAATGGATGATACGGGATATTGGCTCAAAGATTATAACCAATAGAGAGGAATTCAACTTCGATCATGCAAAGGCTATACAACCCCTTATATTTAAGGATTGAAAACCATCAATGACAAAAATTATGATTACTCCAGTCCCTAAACGGAGGAAAATGAAATCTGAAGTGATAAGGATACCATTCCAAGAAGGTGATTTCCAGGAAGTGACCGACCAAAGGCGAATATACCAAGCCTCGAGGACTGAAAGCTTAGGATGATGGAGAGCAAATTTTCATCTCATCAAACTCGTGATTTAATAGAGGAAAAGAAACCTGAAAAAGGAACAACAAACTCGACTACTTGCAAAAATTAGAAGGCGTGGAGCCCCGAGGGTCGATTCCCTGATATAGTTGGTCTAAATGGCTTTCCATGAAGAAGAAAAACAGAAATTCCAAGGGTTGATCCCAAAGATTTGATTCCACTTGAAAGTCTGAATGATCCCATATATCTCTCCACGGGAGAAATTATCAAAACCTATATTTCAAGAAAGCTGAAGGTACTCCCATCTGAGCGTTTGATGGAGTCGGTGATTTGAATAACCACGTAATAAAGTTCACAAACTCTCTATTATAATAGCTTATGCGTGATTTTATAAAGTGCATCGAGTTTTCTTTAACGCCGAGGAACATGACGGAATGATGGTGCAAGAGTGCATGAGAAGAGTTTTGCATCTCCCATGAATATAGAACGGGGATATAAGGAATCTTTGTATGACCTGGACCAATTCAAAGAAAAGCCATTAAGGCCACATACTTGGATAATAGAATATCGATGATAGCCCAACAAGGAGCTTTGGATGTCAACTTTAAGTTGTCATTGTCCGGCACTCATCTGAAAAGCATACACAAGTTATAATAGTGAGAAGGCAAGTATGTCAATGTTAAAATAAATAACATGAAGAAAACTTCAACCCCTAATAGAAGACGATGAAGATTACAACTAGAAACAAAAGAAGGAACAAGTGTGTGATGCTAAAGATAAGTATTCCCGATGGGGACTCCGATTCTCCCTTGAGAAAGAATAATAGAGAACCGAATTTACCATGTATGCAAGTTTTAATGCTCAAAAAGTCGAATATTAATGAAAATTAAGAAAGATGAAGAGGGTCGATGGCCGAAGCCACTGCGCATCAACCTTGAAAAGAGGAAAAATAATTTATATCCAAGATTTCACAAAGATGACGTTGATCATTGCCATTAGCTAAAGAATACAATTGAATTATCAATTCGAGGAGGGATACCGAACAGGTTCACCAAGATGGTAAAGTAAGTAATAGAATGAAAGATTATCAAGAATAAAAGAGGAGATCAAGATACTCCAGAAAAACATGCAGCCCCGCGGGCCGGTTATCAATATGATCTTTGGAAGACTAATGATTGCTTTCAAGATGTTAGGTCACACAACACTTTAAAGGGGGTTCAATCAAATCGATTTCGAGCACAAGTATGTAACAGTAATCAAATATATTCAATATAATAAACTCTGTTATAATAGAATAGTTATTCTCTCTCAGTGATGAACAATATCACTAAGAGCTGCTAGGTTACAATGAATAATGTTTCTCGATAATGATAACACATATAGTGTAAACCCTAAGCTGTGTTTATATAGTACACAGTTACAAGATATCTTCTAATTGATGTGGAATATAATTCAGTATCCTAAAATATATCAATCAGGTATTATCTTCTACAAGTCTTCTAGTCTTCTAACTCTTCAAGCATATCTTCTATTATTTTAGTCAGATCCTCACCCGTAAATCAGCTGCTTTCCTTATCAGAAGTATCCGCACTTAAGTCCTGATATAAATCCTGACGGCCTTAAGTTCTGATATAAGTCCTGACTTCGGTAAATTTTGATTTCCAGTAAGTCCTGATATTAAGTTCTAACACTAAACACAACAGATTAGACATGACATCTCAAATATATCTAACAATCTCCCCCAACTTATAAATTAAGAAAAATATACAAGTTAATAGATTTGATGATGTCAAAAACATTTAAGTACAAATGCAATAAGAGTTTAATCAGACAACTAACTATAACTTACAGTCCTTGTAGCTTTTACCATTTTACTGAGTCAATCTGAATCCAAAGTGATTCTTGACAAAGTTTGATATCAGCTTTTCTTCTGCATTCCTCAGGACTTGAGATAGTGTAGCTTTGACTTGCTTAAATTCTTCATCCTGACTTCCAATCTGGTAGATTGCAGTCCTAAGAGCTGAGATATGATTTCTTTCCAAACCATCACCAATTCTGATTACCCTTGGGTGAGTTGAATCTTCATTATAGCACAGACATTTCTCTTTCAGAATGACTTCAAGTTTAGCAGAATCCTTCTTCATTGGAATTTCACTTCCACCATCTTCAACAATGTTTGGAATGAATTTTGTAACCCTTGATCCAGAAATTCTTGCTTTATCCCTTATGGTCTTCATGATGAAATTTGACCATCTCCTGGTAATCTCAGACTTTATCTCGAAAAGATAATGAAAGAATTGAAGTTCTTTCAGAGATTTGTTCAGCACATCTGATTCTGACATTTGATATGTTCTTCCATCTTCAAGAAATAGAATCAGATTTTCTTTGACATTATGCTTATCATGAGCATCCAGTACCACTTGAACATATATAACCGTATCAAGGTGTTTCTGTGTAACTTCTTCAAGAGGTTTGTCAGTTAACAAAAATGGATCTCTTGTAAGTACTTCAACTCCTGTCTTGATCTTGGCTTCTTCAGAACCTAATCCAGCTCTGTCTCTTGCTTCTATGGCTTTCAATCCAACAGTCATAAAATCAAATAGCAGCTGGATTTTCTTAGGATATGATGGATTAACATTCTTCCATAGGAGTTTTCTCTTATCAGTAACTGTCAATTTGTTCAAATTAACTTGAGCACTGTCAGAGGTTGATGTCTTGATGACTTGATCAGAATTTGTTGTTTCTTCTGTAGCTTGTTGTTCTTCATTCTGAACAACTTGAGCTGTGTCAGAGGTTGTCTTAGATTCTTCAGTTATCTTCCTTCTTTACAGAGTTTGAACAGTTTCATCTACTGCAGCAGCACCATCAAATACTTGAACTAGTTTGCACACAGGTTTCATCAGGATTTGAGGAATCTTCATCTCCTATGGCTTTGTTGGTTCATCAATCTTTACTTTCCCTTTATCTTTGGGATCAATCTTAACTTGTGATCTTGTCTTGGGCTTTGAAGCCTCAGAATTTGACCTTTCCTTGATCACAATGCCTTTTACCTTAGGCCTTGGAGGTTTCTTTGCATTAGAAGCTTTAGACTTTAGAGTTGTCTTCTCAGCTGCAAATTTAGCTTTTTCCTCCTTTAAAGTCTATAAATCCATTCCAGGATTATGCTTGAGAAATAGTCTTCTAGCAATCTCTTCATCAAGTGTCTGAATTTTAGGATCTTTGTAGTAGACAGTAGTTTGCTTTCCCTTTAGCTTCAGAGTTTGTAAAAACTTCTGAGAGTCTTTAGATCCTGACTAAATCAGAATATCAGAACTTGACATCATACTTTTAGCATGCACAGCATCAGAACTTGACTTCTTCTGTGTAGAAGATTTGCTAACATTAGAAATTACTATCTGTGAAGATTTTCCTTGACCTTTTTCTTGACCTTGACTCAGACCTCTACTCTTATAAGGGTTTCCCTGGTCATCACCTTTATCATCCTTATTCTTCAGTATTTGACTAGTTGAGCATTTGGACTTAACTACCTTCTCCCCCTTTTTGGCATCATCTGGTAGTAGGAGAGAGAGAAGAAGTTCTACTGAAGATTGAATTTCATTTAGTTGAACTTTTGAGAGGCTTGATTATGAAGGACCTCAGTAAGTTGGGCATTTTGCTTTTCATGAACCTTCTCTATAGCTTCAACTGTAATATCCGGGATATATCGTGTAATTATTTTTGCTAATAAATAATTATTATATGTGTTCAGTATCTATTCTGTGAATTATTTGTTAAGTGTTAAATGTGTTTGGGTTTTAAAAAATAATATTAATTGAGTATTTTAATTTTTATATGTCCAAAATAAAATATAGATAATTATCATATATTCTTATTTATTTTTATGATGATTTATGAATTTATAGGAATCATATGAATTTTATAAAATCTTTTTCCGAGTATTTATACAAACGGGAACCAACCGACGTCATCCGTTGTTACGTTTTTAGAATCCAAAACTCTTCTGAGAACTCCTTCCTAACCTAATTGCAATATTCCGAGCATTTCCCATGTTTTGACTTTTTCGATCTGGCGTACGGTTTGTCCTGCGCGAGTCCCGACGCAACATTTTCGATACAATATTCGTTTCGTTAAATCAATAAAACTCGTATTTTCGATAAACGGGAGCTTTTTATTAAACTATCACAATTATCACCTCGTAGTACGTGTAACCAGGCGCTGAGACCAAGACCGCAGTACAAATTGTACTGATTTGGATAATTATCCCGAAAACCGATACCGTTTGGATCAGTTTTTACAAATAAACGTACTGTTTTATATCTGGAATGATCCAACGGGATACTAATTTCCGTAAATATAAATAGCCTTTTACCGTATTCTATTCCGTATCAAAATCATTTGCAGTCAGCTAAAAATATAATTTTCCAGAGAAAATACTTATATTCATATAATCTTCTCAAAATCAAACCAACTTTTGGAGGTGTTATTGATCTTTGTTTGGAAAGCTCGAGTAACCAATTTGAAGGTCTTGAAGATCTCTATCAGATTCTGTGATCCATACACCTGCAGAAATCAAGGTTATTTTTCTATAATTTTTATTATTTTTGAATTATTTTTATTAAAAATATGAATTTGTGTTCGGATGATTGTTTGTATGATTTGATGATTGCATGTTGTAGAGTTTGTTTTCCTGATGATTTTCATATGTCATACGTCTGATTTGGAGTCCAATAACATGCTCAAAAGTGGGTTTAATTCTCGAATTTTGAAATTAGGGTTTATAACCCGTATGAATGTTTTTAATTGAAATTTGGGGCTTTTTGATTTAGGGATTATTAGCTGTTGATTTATAGTGGGTTGTGTTCCTTATGAAATTTGCAATCAATTAGTATATAGCTCGTTAACAGAAGATTAGTGAATCGAAGGCAGTTGTATTTTTAAGTTTTCGATGTTTCGTCGGAAACCGGCGATGTTCTTGGCCAATTTACGGCCAGGACAGGGATGATTGATGTGTTTTGATTGCTCGAATAGATTCCTGGTGTTGTGTATTGTAAATCTGGAGCATATGGTGAGGTGAGGGTGCCGAAAATGAGTTCTCCGGCCACCCCTGTATTTTCCGGCGACAGGGATGTAAAAATTGCAGTTTGGTACCCATACTTTTGAAAACGATGAAGTTCAGTCCCTGAACTTTCCAGAGTTTTCAAAAAATAGGATTCCTGTTTTAAAAATATTCAAAAATCATATTCCCTATTTATTTTTATTATATAAATCCGTTTTTAATTTCTGAAAATTCCAAAAATTATTATTTTAATTCCGAAAAATGTTTTAAAAATCATTTCAAATACCCGAAAGCCTGTTTATGACCCGAGACTTCTTTATGAAGGATATATCATTGATTATTTGACGTGTTATGTGCTATATATGACTAGTTGGTTAACTGCCAGTCTACATATTCGATGTTTACTTGTTTATTGCGTAACTTTCAATCCGTTAATCGGATTTGGGTGAAACGAAGGGTAGATAGAAGTATGTGTCGAATAGAATCGTATAAGTTGAATATTGATAGATGCTTATGATATGTGAGCAAAAGAGGCAAGGCGTAAAAAAGGAAAACAGGTAGTCAAGGAGTAAGACAGTGGTGATTGAAAGCGAGTGCAGTATAGTAAGCTAGTACCAGGCAAGTGTTCTGAACTTTCTCGAGATATTATAGTGATTGATAGTCTTGTTTTATATTGCAAGTGCTTTGAAGCACTGAACCCTAAACCCTGATTCCAGTTATTGATCTCGAGCCGTAAACCTGATTCTTTCTAGACCATTGATTATTGTATACCCAAATACGAACCTCAAATATATGATACTACTCCATAAATACATACAAACTAAATATCAAACACTTAACAAGATTGCTTACACATTCAAACCATTGTGTCTTATGCTTTGAAAGACCAAATCCTTGAAACCCTGAAACATTGATTCCTTGTTATCCAATTCTTTCATTACCTATCATTTATGCTTTGAAAATATCATATTGATTCTTATTCAGATTGAAACCATTTTAATTATTGAACGTCCAATATTGTTAATGATTCTGTTTATTGCTTATTATTGCTTATTCTGTTATTATGTTAGAATTGGATTGTTTTTATAAAATTGTTGACCAGATTCGTGGTCAGGCCATATAATGGTCAAGTTAGGCCAATGTGTGCCTTGGATCCAGTAGTTAGAGCAGTGTTGTGTGCTTTGCTCGGGATTAGTGTGTGACTGATTAGCAGCCTAACCTTGGTTTTTAAAATGAAAATATAATATCCAACTCTAAATCATAATCTATTGTTCACTTGATATCATAACCATATTCACCTGATGATCATTATTCTCAGTTTTGTCATTGTGACTTGCTGAGCTAGTTAGCTCATTTGTGCGATATTATTTATGTTCTTTTCCAGTTAAGAAGGAATCGGTTGGTACCGAGGATCCCCAGTCCAGCGCGAGAGCTAGGGGTTCAGGTTGATCGAGTTGAGCTAGTAGGCTTCTTTTGGAATAATTTAAGATTGTAAAAGTTTGTAATAATATTTAATACTTAGTTATGAGTTTGAATGGTTGGGATTTGAATGGTTTGTAATATAAGTGTGTGTTTGGCTTGTGTACATACTTTAACCTGTTGCGGTCCGTGGTAGTTGGTAAGTAGGGTCACTGTATATTATTATTATCTTTATTATTGTTATAAGCAGGTTATAAATATGGGGTGTGTGTGTGTGTGGACCCCAAACTTCTGACCCGGGTTTGGAGGGCATCAGAGTTGGGATGGTGCTACATCAGGATATATGGTACTGTATGTGAGAGGGTCAGAATTTACTAAGAACTGTTTAACTGATTGAGGAATTTGGAGGGTTCTTAGTACAGTCTTCTTATTATCAATAGATAATAAGTCAGTGAAAGCCCTTTTATGTAACTTAAAAGAGTCAATTGTCTCACTATAGTTTTGTGGTGTATCAAGACAACAGAAAGTATAAATGATTTGACAAAATCTAGCAAAATAGACTATATTGCTATCTTCTTTCATCCTATCACCAATAAACCCTAAAATAACACTTGCATAATCAAAATATGTTTGATTCAAAAGAGCATACCCTATTTACTGACTCATTATGGGTATAACATCAAAGTATGAGCACTTGTTGGGGAAAGCTTTTGTAATACAGTCAAAGAAAAAGCTCCACTCCCTCCTGATGTGGGGTCTCTTCAATTGTCCCAGCTTTGCCAAAGACTTTTCATAGCCCAGACTTGCCATCATTTGTTGAAGAGCTGGCTCCTCAACTGTTGAATTGAAAATGCAGTTTTCTGGTAGATGTAATGCCTGTCGAATAGTTGACAAAGTCAACACATGCTCATCCTCCCCTGTTGTAAAGATAATACTTGGGGACCCATCCTTTCCACCATCATCATAAACACCTGACCTCCAAAACTCCAGTATTTGCTTTCCTGAAAGAACCTGGGGTTGGGTCAGTGCATAGCCTATTTCACTTCGAGCAAAAAAGTCTTGGATGAAATAAAGTTCTGAAGGAGCCTCTGAAAGAGATATGTCCTAAGTCCAATCACGTATGAGGATTTAGGAATAACTTTTATGTAATCTGTTTTGATTTCATTGATATTAATAAAAGACTTGTTTTGTTTTTATTACGGGCTCTATCTATTTAAGTGTTTAAATAAGATATACCATAGTTTAGAGTAAAACTTTTTATGGATTATAATGAGATCATAATAGTGAGACCTAAAAGATGATAACTCTAAACTTAAATAATTCCTGGTCATAGGATTACTAACTGGTAATTAATAATCCGCAAAGATTGGTACATACTATGCTTGCTCCCTTCAGGAGGATGTCTGTTCTCATAGGCATTTGTGTGGTGACACTATAGCTAGTATGTAGGTGCTTATTAGGGAATAAGTTCACTGAACATGACTCAATAAGTTGAACAACTAATGGAGATTACTCACGTGTCAATAGTTATTCACTGAGTGATAGTTGTACAAGTGTCCTTAGACTTGAGATCGTTAAAGGTATCTTATATATAATGAATTGTGCTTTGGTTTAGTCCTTAGTCTCAAGAACATCCATTAGGTCTATTCTGGGCATAGGGATTTGTGTATAGAGATAGTTAACGTCAATAGAGGATCTACCCCTTCCAGTATAGGAAGAGAATATCCTATGTTATTCTTAGTATGCGAGTTCTGGAATCTCTGGTCAGAGTGTATGAAATTAGAAAGGAGTTTCTAATTTGCATTAATATGAACTTTGCATTATGAATAAGAAATCATATGATTAAATTTGATAGGCTTGACACGAGATCCATGCCTTGTATTTATTCGGGATATTATAAGGGTAGAAGGAATTCATTGTACGGTAACTAGTCACCGACAGGTTCTTGATATTCTAAGCAGTGAATTCATATTATCCGGATAGTCGCGATATGTTGAGAAGCATCACTCACGATGTAGAATAAATATAATTAATCAGTTAATTATATTTAGTGAATTTTAGTATTTATGTAAATAATTAATAAAAGTTTATTATTATTTATTTCTACTACCGGCATAATATTGAACCTACAGGGTCACACCATAAAAGAATATTTTCTTTGATGAAATAATGCGAGAGAGAATTATTTTCTAAATAGTTAAGAAAAAGAAATAATGATTAAAATAGTTTTAATTATTATTAAAGCATATTATGAAGATAAAATGTGGGGGTTAATATATATAAAAATATATTATAAAACCCTAGAAGAGCCCTATAAATAGAATGAGATGGATGGCTCATTCAATTTTTCACACATAATTTTGGTTTTGTGAAAACCCTAGCCTCCATCTTCTTCCTCTCTCTCTCTCTCCCAAAAACTCCATTTTATAAAAGCTCGATTTTATAAAAGGTTCATCGAAGAGGATCGTTCTTGATGGATACCGGTAGAGTGCTTCACACACTGAGGAGCTACTAGCACTCCAATTTTATAAAGTTTCGATTCACGAGGTATGATTTCGATTCCTCAGTTTTTCCCTTTTATACATTTTTCTATATGTGCGGTATATGGTTTTTACGGAATAAATGTTATTTCACGCTTCCGCTCATCCGTAAATTCCATCATTGGCATCAGAGCTAGGTTCTGCATATAGAGATTCATATAAACAAATTCAGATTTTTTTATGCATGGATGGATTTATTATGATTTTTGCAAGTTTATTTGGATTTAATTATGAATTAATTCGAAATAATTTTTGCATGAGATTTTGACTACTGATCCGGGTTCTACAAATGTTGTAGATCATCTAGATATTTTTTTCATAATTTTGTGATGTGTAGATTATTTGTTATGAATTTTTTTTAAAAATTGTTTTAATTAAAATTCATAAAATAATTATGCATGTGAATAATTATGATTAAAATTTGCACTAGGACACATGGCTGATCTGGTAATTTTCTGCTATTCCCTGATTTAAGAAATCATATTATTTTGATTTTTTATTAATTAAATGTTAATTGATTTATTAATAATAAAATTAAAATAATAAATTAATAAAGAGTTATTAATTAGGGAGTAAAAGGAAAGGGGGTTACATTTTTTTTGTAACGGTTGGCAGACAAGCGGCAGGACTGTTAGCACGCAGAAGAAAAAAAAACTAATGCAGAGCAACGGTCGGCCAGGTGCGGGCGCGTGAGGCGCACGCGCGGGGGTGTTGCGAATTTCCGGAATGCGTTACACCCTGTTGCGCATTTTCGGGATGTGTTACACCGTTTAATGGCTTAAAAGGGCTGTAACGCATTACCAGAATGCGTTACAGGTATTGTAACGCAATCTTGTAATGCGTTACAGCCCATATGTTTTTTTAAAATTTGATTTTTGGGAGTTTCGTAACTCCATTTTGGGTGTGCAATATGTCGTTGGATTCGTTTTTCCAAGACAGATCTAATGGAGTGGTCAAATATTTTTTATATAAAATTTTGAACTATTTATATTCCCGAAAGTATTTTGAAGCATGTTTTAATTGCTTTTAAATACTATAATAAATCCATACATCATTATACCAATGTGTGACATGATATTACTTGCATGCTTACTTGTTTATTTATTTTTATATATGAGATATATGCCTGTGTTTACCATGCGAGGATAGATTTAGGTGAACTTAAATCAATATAAGGCGTGCTCTAGAAAATCTAGAATAGGAATCGTTTCTTGCCTTGACAATAATATTATGAATACAATCATGAGATTCTTGTGTTTATGAAACACGTAATTAAATATGAATTTTCAATTTTAAGAGAAAGGATGATTCTGTCAACAGCAGATTTCTATCTGTAAGAAAGGGTTATTAAGTGACGCCTCTTGACAATGCTCCACCCGATCTGGGAATCATCTGATTATCGATTATTGATTTCAAATATTTAATTTAAAAGGAAGAATCTCTTTATAATATGATTATGATTGTAACGTAATATAATCCCTCTAAAATTAAATAATATCAAGTAGTAATTGGCCAATGACATAACGGGCTTGTGTCGGTCATAGCCTTCTAACATGATAGAAATTGGTTCTTATTTTTAAATCATTGTCGTTTCATGCTACAGCCGATGGCTTTGATTTCGAAATAAGAAATACTTGTCTATTACATAGAGATGTGTACATTGAATTAGAATCTAAGGGTCGTTACGTGCTACAGCCGTGGGCCGTTGGAGACTGATTCAATTGTACGAAATGTTGGGTTAGACTTGACTTAGAATATTGAGTTTGTCGTGCTACAGTCGTGACTCAATTATTCAAGAGGCTAAAATTATATTAGGCAATAACATAGGATGTAATTGACAAGAGTTGTCTACCTATTGAACATCACATGACGTTTCGTGCTAAGCCGAGGTTGTGTAATGGAATGTAGGATCCCTATTCCCACTAGCATTATGAATGCCTAATTTTCACTTAGGGGGTGTATAAATTAGATAAACTAGTGGGAGCCACTTATGAATAAAGACCCGATTCATATAGTGTTTTGAAATGAAATTGAATATTTGCTAAGTGTTGTTATGTGTTTATCATTTACAGATTTACTATATTCGTTATGTCTTCTGCACTATCACTCCGGAGTATACTAGATGCTCACAAGTTGACTGGTCCTAATTTTGTTGACTGGCTTCGAAACTTGAGAATTGTTCTCAGGGTTGAGAAGTTGGAATATGTGCTTGACTCACCTAAGCCTACTGAACCTGCTAACGATGCACATAATGATGAACATGTTGTGTATCGTAAGTGGATAGATGATGCAAAAGTTGCTCAATGCATCATGCTAGCTTCCATGAACATTGAGCTACAGAAGCAACATGAGCATATGGATGCTCACACTATCCTAATGCATCTACAAGAGTTGTATAATATGGCAGGGAGGACAGCTCGATATGAGATATCGAAGGAGCTGTTCGGTTGTAGGATATTTAAGGGATCATCTGTGAATGACCATGTACTTAAGATGATCAATTTGATTGAACGTCTTGGACAACTTGGTTTTGCCATTGATGGGGAGCTGAGCCAAGACTTGGTCTTGCAATCACTTCCGGGTTCGTTTTCGCAGTTTGTTGTGAACTTTCACATGAATAAGCTGGATGTCAGCCTGGCTGAACTCCACAACATGTTGAAGACTGCGGAATCGAATTTTCCCCCTAAGAAGAGCTCTGTTCTTCTAATTGATGAAGGTTCCAATCCTAAGAAAAGGAAAAGGAACCCTTTCAAGAAGAAGAAAGTAGGTGAAGAAAAGCCGGTTCCACCAAAAGCTGAAGACCCCAAGAGCAAAGTTGTTTGCTTTCACTGTAACAAGGTGGGGCACTGGAAGAGGAACTGCAAGGTTTACCTTGCAGAGTTGAAGAACAAGAAGGGGAGTGAGACTACCGCTTCTGATTCAGGTATGTTCATGATAGAAATGAATATGTCATTAAGTCAAATTTCTACTTGGGTATTAGATACCGCCTGTGGTTCTTACATCTGCAATTCGTTGCAGGGACTAAGGAGAAGTAGGACTCTTGAGGAAGAGGAGGTGATTCTACTGATGGGAAATGGAGCAAGAGTTGCTGCTGAAGATGTAGGATCATTTCATTTACATATGCCTACGGGCAAGACTATTGTTTGAAATAATTGTTATTTTGTTTCCTCGATTGTAAGGAATATTGTTTCTATTCCTATGTTGGATTTGGATGGTTTTTCATTTTATTATTGAGAATAATGAATGTTCTATCCTTAAAGATAATATTCTTTATTGACGTGGTATTTTAAATAATGGTCTGTATGTATGTGACATAATTTACTTCAGATTGAACAAACTAATAAAAGAAAAGGGATGATGAAAATCTCATTTTCTTTTGGCACTGCAGACTTGGTCATATTAGTGAAAATAGACTGCGGACATTGCATAAGGAAGGGTTACTTGACCCCTTTTGATATTGAATCATATCCAACATGCGAGTCTTGTCTATTGGGTAAAATGACCAAATCTCCATTTAGTGGACATGGAGAGAGGGCTGCAGATTTGCTAGGATTGGTACACACAGATGTATGAGGACCAATGTCTACGCAAGCCATGGGTGGATTTTCATACTTCATTACTTTCATAGATGATAGATCTAGATTCGGATATGTGTTTGATAAAACACAAGTCTGATGCCTTTGAAAAGTTCAAAGAGTAAAAGTATGAAGTGGAGAAACAAACCAAAAATGGTATTATAACTCTTCAATCAGATCGAGGTGGTGAATACTTGAATGGAGAGTTTCTGGATTATCTCAAAGAAAAAGGTATAGTCTCCCAGTGGACTCCTCCAGATTGGTATCTGAAAGGAGAAATCGAACTTTGTTAGACATGGTTCGGTCCATGATGAGCTATGCGAATCTTCCAGTATTCTTATGGGGTTATACATTGGAAACCTCGGTATATTTTCTGAATAAGGTGCCTTCCAAATATGTCCCTAAAACTCCATATGAGATATGGAAAGAAAGGAAACCGAGTCTTAAACATGTTTAGATTTTGGGATGTCCATCTTATTTCAAGAAAGTTGACCCAGATAAGCTGGAATCTCGATCCGTAAAATGTAGTTTTATGGGATATCCTAAAGAGACTTTAGGGTATTACTTTTACATCGATCATAGGGTGTTTATCTCCAGACATGCTACCTTCTTGGAAAAGCAGTTTATCCTTGAAGGAAACAGTGGGAGCAAAATTGAACTTGATGAAGTTCAAGAAGCACAAACTACTACGAATCAAGTGGAAACACCGGTTAAGACTGAACAACCTTCTGTGGAACAGCCCATTCGTAGGTCAGGGAGAGTGTCTCGCCAACCTGAGAGGTATTATGGCCTTGTTATTGAGAATGACAATGAGTTGTCAATCATTGATGATGACGACCCTATGACCTATAATGAGGCTATGAGTAGTGTTGACTCAGAGAAATGGAAAAGTGCCATGAAATCCGAAATGGAATCTATGTATACGGTATACAAAAGAAAGATTAGAGCAGATGGCCAGGTGGAGACCTTTAAAGCCGGGCTTGTGGCAAAAGGATTCAAGCAATGGATTGACTTTGATGAAACCTTTTACCTGTAGACTTTTAAAATCAGTTCGGATTTTGCTTGCGATTGCTGCTTACTACGACTATGAGATCTGGCAAATGGCCAGATGGTTTTCTTTCCAAGGGAAATGAAAACCTAGTGTGTAAGCTGCTGCGAACCATATGTGGTTTAAAGCAAGCTTCTCGTAGATGGAACATCCATTTTGATGAGACAATCAAAGAGTTTGGTTTTATCAAAAACGTAGATGAACCATGTGTCTACAAAAGGGTTAGTGTGAGCGCGGTAACATTTCTTGTATTGTATTGAAAGAGAGTTGACACACATAACAACATAGCAGACCCACTCACAAAGCCACTTTCTGAAAGTCACTTTGATCGTCATAAAGACAAGATGGGTATTAGATACCAGAGTGATTCGCTTTAGTACAAGTGGGAGATTGAAAGAGATATATCCTAAGTCCAATCACGTATGAGGATTTAGGAATAACTTTTATGTAATCTGTTTTGATTTCATTGATATTAATAAAAGACTTGTTTTGTTTTTATTACGGGCTCTATCTATTTAAGTGTTTAAATAAGATATACCATAGTTTAGAGTAAAGCTTTTAATAGATTATGATGAGATCATAATAGTGAGACCTAAAAGATGATAACTCTAAACTTAAATAGTTCCTGGTCATAGGATTACTAACTGGTAATTAATAATCCGCAAAGATTGGTACATACTATGCTTGCTACCTTCAGGAGGATGTCTGTTCTCATAGGCATTTGTGTGGTGACACTATAGCTAGTATGTAGGTGCTTATTAGGGAATAAATTCACTGAACATGACTCGATAAGTTGAACAACTAATGGAGATTACTCACGTGACAATAGTTATTCACTGAGTGATAGTTGTACAAGTGTCCTTAGACTTGAGATCGTTAAAGGTATCTTATATATAATGAATTGTGCTTTGGTTTAGTCCTTAGTCTCAAGGACATCCATTAGGTCTATTCTGGGCATAGGGATTTGTGAATAGAGATAGTTAACGTCAATAGAGGATCTATCCCTTCCAGTATAGGAAGAGAATATCCTATGTTATTCTTAGTATGCGAGTTCTGGAATCTCTGGCCAGAGTGCATGAAATTAGAAAGGAGTTTCTAATTTGCATTAATACGAACTTTGCATTATGAATAAGAAATCATATGATTAAATTTGATAGGCTTGACACGAGATCCATGCCTTGTGTTTATTCGGGGTATTATAAGGGTAGAAGGAATTCATTGTACGGTAACTAGTCACTGACAGGTTCTTGATATTCTAAGCAGTGAATTCATATTATCCGAATAGTCGCGATATGTTGAGAAGCATCACTCACGATGTAGAATAAATATAATTAATCAGTTAATTATATTCAGTGAATTTTAGTATTCATGTAAATAATTAATAAAAGTTTATTATTATTTATTTCTACTACCGGCATAATAATGAACCTACAGGGTCACACCATAAAAGAATATTTTTTTTGATGAAATAATGAGAGAGAGAATTATTTTCTAAATAGTTAAGAAAAAGAAATAATGATTAAAATAGTTTTAATTATTATTAAAGCATTTTATGAAGATAAAATGTGGGGGTTAATATATATAAAGATATATTATGAAATCCTAGGAGAGCACTATAAATAGAATGAGATGGATGGCTCATTCAATTGACACAGAATTTTGGTTTTGTGAAAACCCTAGCCTCCATCTTCTTCTTCTCTCTCTCTCTCCCAAAACTCCATTTTTATAAAAGCTCAGTTTTATAAAAAGGTTCATCGAAGAGGATCGTTCTTGGTGGATACCGGTAGAGTGCTTCACACACTGAGGAGCAACTGCTAGCACTCCAATTTTATAAAGTTTCGATTCACGAGGTATGACTTCGATTCCTCAGTTTTTCCCTTTTATACGTTTTTCTATATGTGCGGTATATGGTTTTTACGGAGTAAATGTTATTTCACGCTTCCGCTCATCCGTAAATTCCATCAGAGCTGAGCCAAGACTTGGTCTTGCAATCACTTTCGGGTTCGTTTTCGCAGTTTGTTGTGAACTTTCACATGAATAAGCTGGATGTCAGCCTGGCTGAACTCCACAACATGTTGAAGACTGCGGAATCGAATTTCCCCCCAAGAAGAGCTCTGTTCTTCTAATTGGTGAAGGTTTCGATCCTAAGAAAAGGAAGAGGAACCCTTCCAAGAAGAAGAAAGTAGGTGAAGAAAAGCTGGTTCCACCAAAAGCTGAAGACCCCAAGAGCAAAGTTGTTTGATTTCACTATAACAAGGTGGGGCACTGGAAGAGGAACTGCAAGGTTTACCTTGCAGAGTTGAAGAAGAAGAAGTGGAGTGAGACTACCGCTTCTGATTCAGGTATGTTCATGATAGAAATGAATGTGTCATTAAGTCAAATTTCTACTTGGGTATTAGATACCGCCTGTGGTTCTTACATCTGTAATTCGTTGCAGGGACTAAGGAGAATAGGACTCTTGAGGAAGAGGAGGTGATTTTACTGATGGGAAATGGAGCAAGAGTTGCTGCTGAAGATGTAGGATCATTTCATTTACATATGCCTACGGGCAAGACTATTGTTTGAAATAATTGTTATTTTGTTTCCTCGATTGTAAGGAATATTGTTTCTATTCCTATGTTGGATTTGGATGGCTTTTCATTTTATTATTCAGAATAATCAATGTTCTATCCTTAGAGATAATATTCTTTATTGACGTGGTATTTTAAATAATGGTCTATATGTATGTGACATAATTTACTTCAGATTGAACAAACTAATAAAAGAAAACGGATGATGAAAATCTCACTTTCTTTTGGCACTGCAGACTTGGTCATATTAGTGAAAATAGACTGCGGACATTGCATAAGGAAGGGTTACTTGACCCCTTTTGATTTTGAATCATATCCTACATGCGAGTCTTGTCTATTGGGTAAAATGACCAAATCTCCATTTAGTGGACATGGAGAGAGGGCTGCAGATTTGCTAGGATTGGTACATACAGATGTATGAGGACCAATGTCTACGCAAGCCATGGGTGGATTTTCATACTTCATTACTTTCATAGATGATAGATCTAGATTCGGATATGTGTTTGATGAAACACAAGTCTGATGCCTTTGAAAAGTTCAAAGAGTAAAAGTATGAAGTGGAGAAACAAACCAAAAATGGTATTATAACTCTTCAATCAGATCGAGGTGGTGAATACTTGAATGGAGAGTTTCTGGATTATCTCAAAGAAAAAGGTATAGTCTCCCAGTGGACTCCTCCAGATTGGTATCTGAAAGGAGAAATCAAACTTTGTTAGACATGGTTCGGTCCATGATGAGCTATGCGAATCTTCCAGTATTCTTATGGGGTTATACATTGGAAACCTCGGCATATTTTCTGAATAAGGTGCCTTCCAAATATGTCCCTAAAACTCCATATGAGATATGGAAAGAAAGGAAACCGAGTCTTAAACACGTTAAGATTTTGGGATGTCCATCTTATTTCAAGAAAGTTGACCCAGATAAGCTGGAATCTCGATCCGTAAATTGTAGTTTTCTGGGATATCCTAAAGAGACTTTAGGGTATTACTTTTACATCGATCATAGGGTGTTTGTCTCCAGACATGCTACCTTCTTGGAAAAGCAGTTTATCCTTGAAGGAAACAGTGGGAGCAAAATTGAACTTGATGAAGTTCAAGAAGCACAAACTACTACGAATCAAGTGGAAACACCGGTTAAGACTGAACAACCTTCTGTGGAACAGCCCATTCGTAGGTCAGGGAGAGTGTCTCGCCAACCTGATAGGTATTATGGCCTTGTCATTGAGAATGACAATGAGTTGTCAATCATTGATGATGACGACCCTATGACCTATAATGAGGCTATGAGTAGTGTTGACTCAGAGAAATGGCAAAGTGCCATGAAATCCGAAATGGAATCTATGTATACGGTATACAAAAGAAAGATTATAGCAGATGGCCAGGTGGAGACCTTTAAAGCCAGGCTTGTGGCAAAAGGATTCAAATAAAGGCAATGGATTGACTTTGATGAAACCTTTTACCTGTACCCCTGTTAAAATCAGTTCGGATTTTGCTTGCGATTGCTGCTTACTACGACTATGAGATCTGGCAAATGGCCAGATGGTTTTCTTTCCAAGGGAAATGAAAACCTAGTGTGTAAGCTGCTGTGAACCATATTTGGTTTAAAGCAAGCTTCTCGTAGATGGAACATCCATTTTGATGAGACAATCAAAGAGTTTGGTTTTATCAAAAACTTAGATGAACCATGTGTCTACAAAAGGGTTAGTGGGAGCACGGTAACATTTCTTGTATTGTATTGAAAGAGAGTTGACACACATAACAACATAGCAGACCCACTCATAAAGCCACTTTCTAAAAGTCACTTTGATCGTCATAAAGACAAGATGGGTATTAGATACCAGAGTGATTCGCTTTAGTACAAGTGGGAGATTGAAAGAGATATATCCTAAGTCCAATCACGTATGAGGATTTAGGAATAACTTTTATGTAATCTATTTTGATTTCATTGATATTAATAAAAGACTTGTTTTGTTTTTATTACGGGCTCTATCTATTTAAGTGTTTAAATAAGATATACCATAGTTTAGAGTAAAGCTTTTTATGGATTATGATGAGATCATAATAGTGAGACCTAAAAGATGATAACTCTAAACTTAAATAGTTCCTGGTCATAGGATTACTAACTGGTAATTAATAATCCGCAAAGATTGGTACATACTATGCTTGCACCCTTCAGGAGGATGTCTGTTCTCATAGGCATTTGTGTGGTGACACTATAGCTAGTATGTAGGTGCTTATTAGGGAATAAGTTCACTGAACATGACTCGATAAGTTGAACAACTAATGGAGATTACTCACATGTCAATAGTTATTCACTGAGTGATAGTTGTACAAGTGTCCTTAGAGTTGAGATCGTTAAAGGTATCTTATATATAATAAAATGTGCTTTGGTTTAGTCCTTAGTCTCAAGGACATCCATTAGGTCTATTCTGGGCATAGGAATTTGTGTATAGAGATAGTTAACGTCAATAAAGGATCTACCCCTTCCAGTATAGGAAGAGAATATCCTATGTTATTCTTAGTATGCGATTCTGGAATCTCTGGCCAGAGTGTATGAAATGAGAAAGGAGTTTCTAATTTGCATTAATATGAACTTTGCATTATGAATAAGAAATCATATGATTAAATTTGATAGGCTTGACACGAGATCCATGCCTTGTATTTATTCGGGATATTATAAGGGTAGAAGGAATTCATTGTACGGTAACTAGTCACTGACAGGTTCTTGATATTCTAAGCAGTGAATTCATATTATCCGGATAGTCGCGATATGTTGAGAAGCATCACTCACGATGTAGAATAAATATAATTAATCAGTTAATTATATTTAGTGAATTTTAGTATTCATGTAAATAATTAATAAAAGTTTATTATTATTTATTTCTACTACCGGCATAATATTGAACCTACAGGGTCACGCCATAAAAGAATATTTTCTTTGATGAAATAATGAGAGAGAGAATTATTTTCTAAATAGTTAAGAAAAAGAAATAATGATTAAAATAGTTTTAATTACTATTAAAGCATTTTATGAAGATAAAATGTGGGGGTTAATATATATAAAGATATATTATAAAACCCTAGGAGAGCCCTATAAATAGAATGAGATGGATGGCTCATTCAATTTTTTACACATAATTTTGGTTTTGTGAAAACCCTAGCCTCCATCTTCTTCCTCTCTCTCTCTCTCCCCAAAACTCCATTTTATAAAAGCTCGGTTTTATTAAAGGTTCATCAAAGAGGATCGTTCTTGGTGGATACCGGTAGAGTGTTTCACACACTGAGGAGCAACTACTAGCACTCCAATTATATAAAGCTTCGATTCACGAGGTATGATTTCGATTCCTCAGTTTTTCCCTTTTATACATTTTTTCTATATGTGCGGTATATGGTTTTTACGGAATAAATATTATTTCACGCTTCCGCTCATCCGTAAATTCCTTCAGCCTCGTCCTTAGAAAGAATAGCCATGTAATTATTAGGAACAAACTTGGCTCCATCATAGATTAGATTTTCGGGTGCCATTTCTGTAAAGAAATAAGTGAGAAAATATATGTATAGAAGGTGTTTGATAAAATGTCTGTAAAAAATAGCTTCAGAGAATATTAGAGAGAGAGAGAATAAGAGAGTTTAGAGAATAAGAAAAGTAGGTAAAAGATTGTAAAATCTTTTACAATCTTATATATACTCTCTATTTAAAAATAGTTATAATTGAAGTAGAACAGACTTTAGACACCTGTCACGCAGTAAATAGTCAAAACATTGTTAGTGGGCACGGGAAATAAGCAGTAATAATTGTGCACATGCAGTTGTCAAGGCATACATGTTTCCCACTAACCAAATGATTATCACTATTTTTCTCTCACTTAATTATTTTCTGATAAATATGACTGTTACAGTAAATACCACAAATAAGTCAAGTAAATAAATAATGCCACATAAGCATCGGAGTTTCCATCAGGATTTGCATCAGAACTTGACTATTATCAGAATTTAACGTTCATCAGAACATGGCTTCTGTACTCAAAAAGTGAATGTCTGTTTCTGTGATTCTTCATACAAATACTGACTGGTTTCTTCAGATTTTTATCATCAGAACTTTCATCAGAACTTGTCCTCAGAATTTATGCAAATAATACTTAACTGTTTGTCAAAAATAACTTAATCACCACAGTAATTTTCATCATTCATATGGAGTGAGAGTGTGTGTATTTGCAAATGATCAGATAAAGATTAAAGTCTGATAAACTTCAGTATATCTTAGAAATAAGGCATAACTAAGAAAAGTGCTTAAAATCTGTCTTTAATTTTGAAGCCTACTATAGAATAAATTTATGCAAGAGTCCACCTCAACTATTTGTGCTCATTTTATGCATCTTTTGACATTCTTTTTATAGCGGCTTCTCAGTGTAAGTGAGTCACAACTGCTATCAGAATTTATGCTATTATCAGAGTATTTCTCCAGTAATCAGAGAATGTGAAAAGTCACCAAGAAAAATTTATTTGCTTTTCTAATGCATATAACTTAATACCAACAATGCACTTGGGTCTTCCCATTCACATATTTACTCTAGATCTCAAAGGAGTACCTGACTTCAATTTTCTTTTCTTTTCTTTTCTTCAGATAAGTGAGGCTTATCAAGCATGTAGTTCATCCTTAAGATTTACTGACATCAGAATTTGATAGATAAGAAGCAAGAAGCTAGTTTGTGACTTAGTAATAAGATACACAAAGTAAATTTGACTAAGCTCAAAATCAGAATTTACTTGTGTTAATGAATTTCCACATAAATAACTAATTCAAACATGGGATAACAGTTTGTTAAAGACTACTAAGTCAGCATCTAACAGATAATCCTCATTAGAGTGAATAGTCATGGAACATTCAAAATACTATCAGAGTATATAGAATCACATCAGATAATAATCAGTATTTAATATATTACAGTTTAAGCACAAATTACATGGAGTTAAGACAATCTGTAAACACTGATCATAAAGTCTGATGCATGAGAACAAAAACTAAGCAGATTTTGAGAAAGAACCTGAAATCATTCCAAGTTCATTTATCAATCTTATAAAAGTAGCTTCATATAGTGGTTTTGTGAAGATATCTACTAGTTGTTGATCTGTTGGAACAAAATGCAATTCTACTGTACCTTCCATCACATGTTCCCTTATGAAATGGTACCTAATGCTGATGTGCTTTGTCATTGAGTGTTGAACTGGATTACCTGTCATAGCAATAGCACTTTGATTGTCACAGTAAATAGGTATTTTAGAAAATTCTAACCCATAGTCCAGTAACTGATTCTTCATCCAAAGAATCTGTGCACAACAGCTTTCTGCGGTAATATATTATGTTTCTGTAGTTAATGTGGAAATTGATTTATGTTTCTTGCTAAACCAAGAAACCAATCTGCCTCCAAGAAATTGGCAGCTTCCAATAGTGCTTTTCCTTTCTATTTTGCATCCTGCAAAATCTGCATCTGAGTAACCAATTAGCTTAAAATTTGATTCTCTAGGATACCACAATCCTAGATCAGCTATACCCTTGAGGTACTTGAAAATTCTTTTCACAACTATTAGATGAGGTTATCTTGGATCAGCCTAAAATCTTGCACAAAGACAGGTAGCATACATGATATCAGTTCTACTTGCAGTTAAATAGAGTAAAGAGCCAATCATACCTCTGTAGTTAGTAATATCTACTGATGCTCCAGTATCTTTATCTAACTTGGTTGCAGTGGCCATGAGAGTGGATGCACTTGAACTATCTTGCATTCCAAATTTCTTGAGTAAATTTCTGGTGTACTTGGATTGATTTATGAAAGTACCTTCTTCATTTTGCTTGACTTGAAGTCCCAGAAAATAGCTAAGTTCTCCCATCATACTCATTTGATATCTTGACTACATTAGCTTTGCAAACCTTTCACAGAGTTTGGCATTTGTAGAACCAAAGATGATATCATCAACATATATCTGTACCAAAAGTAAGTCCTTTCCATGGTTGAGATAGAACAGTGTTTTATCAATTGTAACTTTGTTAAATCCACTTTCCAGAAGGAATTGAGCTAAAGTCTCATACCATGCTCTTGGAGCTTGCTTAAGTCCGTAAAGTGCTTTGTCAAGTCTGTAGACATGATTTGGAAATTTTGGATCTACAAATCCTAGAGGTTGTTCAACATATACCTCTTCTTCCAATTCTCCATTGAGAAAAGCACTTTTCACATCCATTTGAAAGACTTTAAACTTTGTGTGAGCAGCATAAGCCAAAAAGATTCTTATGGCTTCCAATCTAGCAACTGGAGCAAATGTTTCATCATAATCAATACCCTTATGTTGAGAGTAACCTTTAGCAACCAGCCTTGCTTTGTTTCTTGTAATTATGACATCACTGTCAGTTTTGTTTCTGAACACCCATTTTGTGCCAATAATTGATCTGTTCTTTGGTCTTGGCACTAGGGTCCAGACTTTATTTCTTTCTAATTCATTTAACTCTTCCTACATTGCTTGCACCCAATCAGCATCTTGAAGAGATTCTTCCACTTTCTTTGGTTCAGTCTGAGATTGAAAGGAATGATAGACACATTCATTTGATGTTGTTGTTCTAGTTCTGACACCTGCTTCAGGATCTCCAATTATTAAATCAGGTGTATGTGCTTTACTCCACTTCCTTGCAGATGGAAGTTGATCTCTAGAACTGGATCCTCCCCCATGATCCATGTTGTCTCCATCAGCATTTTCTGATGCTCCCCCTGAAGTTATGCTCTCTGAAATTTCAGAATTTGAGTTGAATCCTTCAGGAATTGAAGAATCAGAGTTTCCAGAATTATCAGAATTTGGCTAATCAGAACTTGATGAATCAGAACTTAAAGAACCAGTGACGGGTTCTGATGCTTCTTGAGAATCTTAAGATGTGGTAGGATCATTAACTTGCTCCCCCTGAACAGGTGCATTTTCCTTTGGAGTAATTACCACAGTTTCAATGACATCAGAGTTTAACCCGTTAGAACTTACATGATCAGGATTTAAGTCATCAGAATTTACAAAATCAGAATTTAAATCTTCATTTTCAAATCTCAATTGATCATGATCATTGAAATCTTCAAGTCCAGTAATCTTTTTATCATCAAAAGATACATTGATGGATTCCATGACAACCCTTGTTCTTAAATTGTAGACTCTAAAGGCTTTTGTGGAAAGTGGATATCCAACAAAAAATCCTTCATCAGCTTTTAGATCAAATTTTGACAGCTGTTCAGGATGAGTCTTAAGAATAAAACACTTGCATCCAAATACATGAAAATATTTCAGATTTGGCTTCTTTTTCTTCACCATCTCATATGGTGTTTTTCCATGCTTGTTTATGAGTGTAGCATTCTGTGTAAAACAAGCAGTCTGCACAGCTTCAGCCCAAAAATAGGTTGGTTGCTTTGCTTCATCAAGCATAGTTCGTGCAGCTTCAATGAGAGTCCTGTTCTTTTTTTCTACAACTCCATTTTGCTGTGGAGTTCCAGGTGCAGAAAATTCCTGCTTTATTCCATACTCTTTGCAGAACTCTTCCATGATTGAATTCTTGAACTCAGTGCCATTATCAATTCTTATTATTTTAATAGAGTCCTTGACCAATTTATCCAGTTGTCTGACATGATCAGTTAGAGTAGATGCAGTTTCATTCTTCTTGTGCAAGAAATACATCCAAGTGTATCTTGTGAACTCATCCACTATAACCATAGCCTATTTCTTCTTTGCAATGGACATGACATTGACTGGACCGAATAGATCAACATGCAGTAAGTGATAAGGCTCAAGAATTGAGGATTCAGTTTTTCTCTTGAAAAAAGATTTTCTGTATTTTGCCTTTTGACATGAATCACAAAGGCCATCAGGAGCAAATACTGATTTTGGCAGTCCTCTCACGAGATCTTTCTTTACCAGCTCATTTATGTTGTTGAAATATAAATGAGAGAGTCTCTTGTGCCGATTCCAGCTTTCTTCAATTGATACTCTACTTAACAGACAGATTGCAGAACCATCAGAGTTTGTTGAAAGTCTGGCTTTATATATGTTACCATGTCTTTAACCTTTCAGAACCACTTTGCCTGTAGAATTACTTACAACTTCACAGTGTTCTTCAAAGAAATCCACATGATAACCTCTATCACAGATTTGACTCACACTTAGAAGATTGTGTTTAAGTCCTGAGACAAGAGCTACTTTTTCAATGATGACATTCACAAGATTGATATTTCCATATCCCAGAGTTTTTCACGTGTTGCCATCTCCATAAGAAACTCCTGGGCCAGCTTTCTCCACAAAGTCTGATATGAGGGCTTTATTTCTAGTCATATGTCCTGAACATCCACTGTCCAGAACTAGGATATGTTTCCTATTGCCCTACAATCATAAAGACCACTATTTGTTAGTTTTAAGGACCCAGAGTTGCTTGGATCCTTTAGCCTTTTTAAGTTGTTCGCATTTGCAGCGGATTTAGTTTCAGAGTTTATGCTAACATGCTGTTTATGAGAATTTATATCAGACTTTGCATCAGACTTTACACTAAAAGGAATTACACTAACTTTCTTCAAAGAAGGTTTTATTTGATAATAATCATAGTACAAACTATGATATTCCTTACAAGTATAAATGGAATTCCATAAACTACCACAATAAAAACAAGGATTTTGTGGTTTAAACCTAATAGACTGACTCTTAACTCCTCATTTAGGAGGTAAAGAGTTTATATCTTTATTTTTCCTGTAAAAAGAAGCAAGATGGTTAAAGTTTCCACAGTTATAACATTTCTTTCTAGGAGCATTAGGATCAGGCATATAATTATTGCTTTTATTCACACCTTCCTTTCCATTCCTATTTTTCCTAACTTCCTTGACCTTGTTCACATTTCTAATCTCTTTCAGCTTATGCTTAAGCTGCTTCTTTATCATTAAACCTATGTTTACTGAAGCTGGTTTGTCCTGTTTTAATTTGTCAGAAGTTGACTTTTCTTTCACTTCTGTCCTAGAATCTATCATCTTTTCAGAATTAGACATTACAGTTTTTGCTACAAACTTAACATGATTAACTTTAGGCTTTTCAGCTTTCTTGGTAAAGTTTGGTTTAGATGACATAGTTTCATTTTCTTTTTTATCATCTTCATAACCTAAGCCCTCTTTCCAGTTTCCACTACTTAGTATATTCTGAGTTGTTCTTCCAGAGTTAGTCCAAGTTTTGATGATTTCTCTTCCCTTTTCTAATTCAGATTTAAGAGATTTATTCAGTTTTAGCACTTCATCTCAAACATACAAAGCATCATCTCTTTCTTTCTGAGTTTGATGGAACATAACTAACTCTTTTTCTAAGTAGTCATTTCTGTTTCTAAGAGCAAGACTTTCAGATGTTAATCTTTTATTTGTTAAAGTCTGATCTCTAAAACTAATGAACATGGTTTTCAGATATAATCTCAACTCAGTAATATCATCAGTATGAAAAGCAAAAGTTGTTTGAGGTACCTTCAATTCAGCAGTTTCAGGACTGCTATCAGCATTCGCTATCAAGGCATAGTTCACCTCATCTTCAGAATCTGAAGTGTCTGTCCGGCTTTTCTTCTTTGTGACAAGTGCCTTGCCATTATCACTTTTTCCTTTCTTGCAGTCAGGAGATATGTGGCCTCTTTCACCACAATTGTAGCATTTGACATTTGAGTTGTCTCCTCTGTCAGACTTTCCTCCTTTGCCTTCAGACTTTCTGAATCCTTTCTTTTCAGAACTTCCACCTTTCCTAGAAAACTTCTTGCCCTTTCTGAACTTCTTTTAGGCTATCTTTGTGATACCCTTCACCATAAGAGCACACAGTTGCATCATCTCTGCATCAACATCCATTTCAGATAAACTTTCAGTTTCTGAATCATCATCATCAGAATCTAATGATTCTGAATCAGACTTTATGATGAGAGCCTTTCCTTTGCCCCTCTTTGAGACAACCACTTTAGGAGATTCCTCCTCAGCTTTAAGAGAAACTGTCCTTGACTTTCTTCCATACCTCTTGCTCCTTTGATCCATCTCAAGTTCATGAGTCTTGAGCATACCATAAATTTCTTCAAGAGTAGTTTCAGTAAGGTCATAGTTGTCTATAATGGTAGTTGACTTCAAATCCCAATTTTCAGGAAGAGCTAAAAGGAATTTTAGATTTGAATCTTCAAGATCATATTCCTTGTCCACCAGTGACAGATCATTCAAGAGTTTGGCAAACATGTCATATAAATCAGTTAATGACTCATCAGCTTTTGAGTCAAAGTGCTCATACTCTTGAATGAGTATAGTCTTCCTATTCTTTTTGATTGCATCAGTTCCCTGGCGTCTTATCTCCAAAGCATCCCATTTCTCCTTTGCAGTCTTACATCCAATTACCCTGTTTGACATGAAATTATCAATTGCACTATGCAGCAAATGCCTTACCCTTGCATCCTTGGAAATAGATGAGATATCTTCACATATGTATTCACCTTTCTCCTTTGGTATGGTCTTTGCTGGTTGATCAGTAACTGCAACAGAGAGCTCGGTTGGCTTATATGGTCCTTCATTAATTCTATCAAGGTATTCTGGATCTGTAGCTTCCAGAAACATAGCCATCTTCACTTTCCATATAGGATACTCAGATGGTCTCAGTATGGGAACCCTAATAGTCTCATATCGACTGTGGGTTTGAGTGTTTTGAGTATCTGGAGTTTTGGTGGGCTTAGTTGGAGTTTGTGTATCTTCAGACATGATTGATTGTTTGGATCTTACTGTATGTGTGTTAACAAAAAGGCTCTGATACCACTTGTTAGGTCATACAACACTATAGAAGGGGGTTGAAAATAGTGTTTATACAATCAAATCGATTTCGAACACAAGTATGTAACACTAATCAAATATATTTAATATAATAAACTCTGTTACAATAGAACAGTTGTTCTCTCTCAGTGATGAACACTATCACTAAGAGCTGCTAGGTTACAATGAATAATGTTTCTCGATAATGATAACACATATAGTGTAAACCCTAAGCTGTGTTTATATAGTACACAGTTACAAGATATCTTCTAATTGATATGGAATATAATTCTGTCTCCTAAAATCCATCAATCAGATATTATCTTCTACAAGTCTTCTAGTCTTCTAACTCTTCAAGCATATCTTCTATTGTTTTAGTCACGATCCTTTCTTGTAAATCAGCTACTTTCCTTATCTGAAGTATCTGCATTTAAGTCCTGATATAAATCCTAACGGCCTTAAGTTCTTATATAAGTCCTGACTTCAATAAGTTCTGATTTCTAGTAAGTCCTGATATTAAGTTCTGAAACTAAACATAACAGATTAGACACGACATCTCAAATATATCTAACACAAGAAGCTCAATGAAAGCTTATGCCCGAAAGGTAGTATACCATAAGGAACGATAGTTGAAATTTCCACTAATTTTGATGATTTTGATTCGGAAGGGTTGAAATTCCCCCATGAAGACCCGATGATCGTCACACTATGATATAAAACTCTAAAAGATTCTTGGAAGATGGGACTCGCTGATTCTCAACTCGCATTTTATGATATGTTTCCATGATTAAAGGCCCGATGGAATCGGGGGCAAGTCCTCCCAATAGAAGACATAAAATTTTGAAAAACCGACGAACAGTGAGGAAATCCAACAACGGATTGGATTCTTATCTCTTTGTCACCGAAAAAATCAAATAAGGTTACTTATCTTTGAGCCTCACTTAAATAACCCTTGAAGAGAAAATTGATTGCTTTTTTATGGGAAAGTGGCAATGTATTCGCATGGATGTCAGATGATAAGCCCAGATTTAATCTTGAGTTGGTTATATATAAACTCGATAATGATGGTAACTAGAGTACGGTGAAGAAAATAAAGAGGAATTTGGTAAGAAGCTGATTATAAGGATGACATTCTTGAGACCATGAGAGTCTACGATAGAATAGAACGAAGAGCCTAGACAATGAAGAATACATAAAACATGTATTTTAAATGTTGAGGCACCACAAGATGGTGTTAAATCCTTAAATATGTGCCTTTAAGGTAAGATGTGAAAATTTTTGGACCTGATGATCTCTGAGAGGGGAATCAAGGCCAATGTTAACAAGATTTAAGTGATCCTGGTTATGGAACCCCCGTGTTCCGTTGAGAATATAGAGAAACTAAAGAGTGCAATTTAGGAGAGGTTCAACTTCGAATCCAGTGAAAAGCATTTGCCCTTATTTATGGCATTGAAGAAAGTAAGGGACTCTTTATAGATAGATAAAAGCCAGGTAATCTTTGAGGAATTGAAGAAGCAGATAACCGGAATACCCAAATAAGTACTGAATCTATACATGGAAAACTCAATTACGTAATGAGATTTATCCTTGTGAAAAAGACATAGAGGTTTAGCAACCCACCTACTAAGAGAGTAAAGTTTTATGTGAACAACTCCAGTATTGAGAAGTTCACACTAGCCATGAATGCGGTGCGAGAAAGTAACACTGTATTTTCCAAGTGTGCAAGATTGAATCTTGAAAAGCTAGCCCCTGGAAGACACAATCCACATCCATGATTCTAGTGGAAGGTTGTTTAAGTGGACAACTGAGCCTGGTGAATTTGGTATAAACCCATACTGTGTTTAAAACTTGACCGACTTCGTGGTTGAATGCACCATTGACAACCAAGAAGTTGGGGCAGGAAGATATACCCCACGATGGCAGGGAAATATGTAAACAATTATAAGAGATGATACTCAAAGACTATTGCATTACATTTGGATGGATCATCAAAAATAAAAATAAGTAGTGTAAGATCCTGATGGATTTATGATAAAGTTTATCCTGATATTGGATTTCTCAACAATGAAGGACGGAAGTTAATTTGAGTCCTTGGTGAATGGATTTGGCTTGGCTGAAACCCTGAGGGTCAAGAACCTCAAAATTTGTGGAGACTCAATATTGGTGATTTCTCAAGTAAATGGAGAATTTAAAGCAAAGCATGAGACAACAACAAAGACCCAAAAACTAATACAATACCGATAGCACCGATATGTGTGAGGACTTGTTGCCTAAGAGACTCAACTCAAAACTAGTCGGTGACCCGAAGATGTCATGGGAGCATGAATAATGCTTGAAAAGCTTTGAAGCTTCAATCTGATTGCAAGGACTTTTTGCAAGAAATAGTTTGTGATTCCTTACTTGAAATGCCCGAAACCCCAAAACACAAAGTTGTCCTTGAAGGAAGTACATGAGAAGAACCTCGGGCTATGCTCAGGGGGCAAGGCTTTCTCTCAAAATGTATCCTATTTGGATTCTATTGGTCGGAGATGATGGCCGATGACAAAGATAACGAGAAGAAAATATGGTAGATGCTCGAAGCACGCACCTAGATAACACCCAAAGGTCCTGATAATAATCATAAATTACTTTACGAGATGGCTTGAGGCTAATCATATAGCTATGATAACCATCAAGCAAGCAACACAATTCCCGTGAGAAAATGTGATACATGAATATGGACTTCCAGGAATGCTAGTGACGGATGATGGATACAAGTTTAACAACAAGGATAGTCCTTAATGGACTGAAGAAGAGGATCGAATATTCGAGAAATGCTTCGGCGGACTATGTACTTCCCATATCATAGGTGAGTCGTGCCACTTACAAAGAAAATGCGGGAGATACATTATTATTATTATTAACCTATATAGCTAAGATTGAGATGATCTTTGGAATCACTCTATCCCCAAGGGTTGAGGCCTTTGAGTCTGAAAAGAACGTAAAATATAAGGCACTTGCCCTAAATTTGAATAAGCCAACACCGAGATTGTTGAGGATCAGAAATAGTTTCTTATAACGTAAGAGGTAAAAGAATGATTTTATTGACAAGGGGTATTACTCCCTAGAGAGATTAATGCACCCAGAGTTGGGTAGAAAGGAAAGCTGAAACCCATGTTTCAAAGGGCCGCATCTAGTCAAGAACAAAATTAGGATGAGGCTCCTACAAGCTTAAAAACGTCTAGACTTGACATACTTTAAACCTCAAGGTTTAATTAAATCAAGCATCCAAGTAGGACATCGCACTTAGTCAGACGAACTAGAAATAACGCTCAAAGATGCCACATCCCAATGAACAGAAGGCTCGTAGAGACCACGTTCCATCCAATTGAAGGCTAGGAGAAGGCACGTTTCTTCCAAACGAACACTCGTGGAGCCATGATTCTATCGAGTTAAAGGATCAAGGATTGCAAGTGGTAAGAGTAGAATGCTATTATAAGATAAATCATGGACTGAACTTTGATTTGATATATTATAAGCTCCAATAGGGACAATGAGCAAAACGTTATGGCCGTTATAAGGCTTGAAACTCGAAATTCAGGTTCCCTGATCTGAAGGTTTAGGATTCGGAGTCTAAGGGATCAAAATTCGATTCCAAAGGGGTCAGAATTTCGGATCTAAAAACTTAGGATTCAAGGTCAAAGGGATCAGAATCCCGGTCTAGAAGGTCAGGATTCCTAATATAAAGATATGGGACTCGGGGTCTAAGGGGTTAGGATCAGGGACAAAGGTAGGGGGTGGTCGGCAGGTGCGGCCGCCACCCCAAACTCCGGTATTATCATAAAATTAGTATTAAAATTTATGAAACAAATTACATATTTATATATTTAGTAGTAAAAAAATTTTATTTTCAATTTTTGACCCTAAAAAATGTATAAATTTTATGAATTTAGTACTAATATTAATGATATTTACAATAGTTATGAATTTAAATACACGAATTCAAGTATATGTTGTACATTAAAATTGTTCAAAATAACATTTATTACTTTATTTAATATATTATAAATTAAAAATATATATTAGTTACCCCGAAAAAAGTTCGCCACCACATACTCCAGTTCTTGGTCCGTCCCTGGTTAGGATTCTTGATCAAAAAAGCCCACGACCAGAGCGTTGAAAACACCCTTAATTCAGTCATAATTCCAAGTCAAATATAAGATCTTGACCGAAATAATAGAAAATTTTGACCAGAATCCTGATCAAAAGACATCCTAATCGAAATTCCCACGACCAGAGCGAAATGACTCTTAATTCGGTGAGAACTGTGGTCAAAATGACAAAAGATGAAGTGAGTCGACCATAATATTGACCAAATTCTTGATCGAATAACATCCTGGTCGAATGGGGATTCCTTGTCGAAATTATAAAAAAATTGACCAAGTTCTAGTCGTGCAAAGTCCTGATCGAATTCTCGACGACCAGACTATTTCAGCCCATAATCCGATCAGGGCTGATCAAGGATATGGAAAACATGTTAAGTTTATAGGGTTCGGGTCCCCTCTACCAGATATGTTTTTATTATTTTTATAGTAAATATAATTGAGGAAACATATTATTAGTAATAATAATATTAAATCTATATTGAATTTTAGTTAAGATTTTTTTAACCCGGTTTGAGCTATTATTCGGAAAATTTTATCCGAGTTGAAGACTTACGACCTGTTATAGCAGGTGACCTTTTTCCTATAAAAGAAGATGAGAAGGGCTCATTTTCATACACACTTTCATTTCTCAACTTCTAAAATTATCAAACTCTCTCAAACTTTTATTTTTCTTCAAGCTCTTCAAGAATGTCTAGCGGACAAGGTCCTAGTAGGTCCTCTTTCTCCCAGACGGAAGCTCTGCACAAGAGGGCTACTCTTTGCTCCCTTCAAGGTATAGCTCTCGTCTCTCCCTTCTCCATTAACCATTGTTCCAACAGCCTAAACAGTATGTTAGACGAGATGGTAGACGAGTACCCAAGTACCGTCCATTTTGATGCGTTTCATCATACAAGTATGCTCCGCGAGAAGGATTCGAAGAGATTCAGTCGACTTACTCCTGGCCCGACTACTTAAAGATTCGTAAAGCTAATCTTAGTGAGAGGGCTTGCAACCTTTGTCGCTAAAGGCTATTTGTGTACAAAGCGGCCCTTAAGTCCGGGCTAGGTTCCCCCTACACCCTTTCATTCCGAGGCTTCTATCTGAGCTTAAGATTCATCCATGCCAGCTTTACCCCAACGGGTGGTCTTTCATTATTCTATTCATAGTTAGGTGTAATGACTTGGGCATCCCCTTGAGTGTGATGATGTTTCGTAAGCTTCTCCTTTGAGTCGACCTGGTTGGCTCGTGATACAACACAGTGCTCATGTTCCTCATATGGTGAACACCAACTCTCTCCATGAATCAAACCACAAATGGAATAAGAGGTTTGTGGTCATTGAATGGAAGGGTGGAGACTGGGGGACGTACTTCAGACGTGACTTTAACAGCCTAGTTGATAGTTCTCATTTCATTCTTAATCTTTCGGATGCCGAGATTCTAGCCCGAGACCTCCTCATTGATGACGACGGGAGAACCCCTTACGGGGAGTTCGTAACAGAAATCAAGCTCGTCGAAGCTGGCCTTAGCAGCCTTTCTATAGAGGGTATTTATTTTCGTTCTCCTTAACTTTGTGAAAGTTTATTCTTATAGCTGCTTTCTTTTTTTCTTGTTTCAGCTGCTGAGACTCTCGATTCCAATGTCAACATGAGCGATGTTGTTATGGGTAGGATGGCCAGAGATACAGCTAAGAAGGCCAACCGTATTCCTAAGATCCCTGCCTTCCTTGAGGCGTTGGGATCTGGTCAGAAGAGGATTAAAGACTTTGATGGGAATGCTAGGACCCCTTTTAAACCAGGATGGGGTATCTCTTCCAATGACTCTATGCTCAACAGTTCGAGCCTTGCCCTTGAGTGGTCGAAGAACCGCATCACTCCTTTTAACCTCCTATTTATCTCTTCCGGTGAGAAGCTTCTCGAGGTCGAGATGCTGGGGGCTCAAGCCCTGTACTAGGTACACTTCTCCATGTATAAACTTCGTTTAAGTGCATTTTTCCTTAGAACTTGAAAAACGTTATAGGAATCAATCCTCGGGGACTCGGCCCTTCTTACTTAAACATTTTATAACTCTATTCATGTTTTCCTTATCAGACCAACGCCTACTTCGCGGCGTCCTCCACCCAAGATGTCAAGATGAGAGGTGACTATAATGCACTGTAGACTTACATGAACAAAATGACTATCTCCTCGGGGGAGTGGGAGTCCAAAGCTCATGAAGCAGAGGGTAAGATTGCTGTCATGGAGAGGAAATATGACAGTTCGAAGGAGAAGTGGAAAAGGGAATGGAAATACCTCGTGGGAGCGTACCACAAATCCTCCATGTTCACCAAAATGATGGATGAGCATGATGATGAGATGCGCCCTATTAACCTGGCCATAGGTTAGAAGAGGGGAATCAAAGATGCTCAAGGCATATGGTCGGATGTGGTCGACCCGAGTCTTCTATATTGTCCCTGGCAGCTACCCGTCATGGACCCATCTGATCAAGCTTCCGGATCTGTAGTTCCGGTTTCAAGGGTAAGGCCCCCTCGGGCAGTCCTAACTCCAGAGCAGCTCTTCGTGGGAAAATTAGGGAGCCAATTCCAGGGAGTAGTTGTTCTTCTTCTGAGAAGGGCTCAGATGGTGAAGGGGAGGATTCCTCTAACGAGTGATTTTTATGGCCTTTCATGGCTTTAGTTGCCTCTTGTGGCCATATTTTCAGAACTTATTAATTCAAACTTTATTGATTGTAAACTATTGGTCCTTCGAGACTTTAACTTATGATCCTTCGGGATACCTATCTATGTAATTCGTTTAGTTTCATTTCATGCTTGTCTTTTATTTTCGGAATTTGGTCCTTCGGGACTTGTATTCTTAAGATGCTCATACTTAAATAAATCTATAGACAAGATGATAGAAATAAAATTGCGTAAATAGATAATATCTTCGAAGAAATAGGTTCAACCCTTACATAAAGCTTAATACTAAGTTCTAGGAACATATCTCAAAATTCCTAAATATAATAAACCTTCAGGTTAAAAGCGTGCCAAGTACAAGGCACTTCGTCACCGTTTAGGGTTTCCAACTTATAGAATCATCGTCATCATGTCTTTCTGACCTTATAAGGTCCTTCCCAGTTAGGGGCTAGCTTTCCTCTTTCCCCTACTCCTGATGCCTCAATCTTCCTCAGAACCAAATCTCCCTGCTGAAAGAACCTATCTTTAACCCTTTTTATTATAATAGAGTGAGTCTATTCATTGATGCTCTATATTGCGGGGGTTGGCCTCATCTATGACCTCGTCAATAAGATCGAGAGCGATCCTCATGCCTTCTTCGTTGGGCTCTGGTTCATAAGCTTCAATCCTAAGGGATCAATGCGTGATCTCATGGGGCACCACGGCCTCGGCTCCGTAAGCGAGCATGAAATAGGTAGCTTCAGTTGTCACTTTGTAGGTGCTATGATATGCCCATAGTATAGGCAGCAACTCATCCACCCAAGTGTTTCTTGAGCGTTCAACCCTTTTCTTAAGTCCATCAAGGATGATTCTATTGGCAACTTCCGTCGGCCCGTTTGTTTGTGGGTGAGCAATCGAGGTGAAGTGAAGCCCTATGTTATTGTCATCGCAGTACTCTCTAAAGTCTATATTATCAAATTGTTTCTCGCGCGGAATTCCAAATCGGCATATCACATTCTACCAGAAGAATTGGGAAATTTGCTTGGTGGTTATCTTGGTTAGTGCTTTAGTCTCAATCCACTTTGTAAAGTAGTCTATGGCTACCACAATAAACTTCCTCTGTCCCGATGCTATAGAAAATGGTCCAAGTATATCCATTCCCCACATCGCAAAAAGGATGGGTGCGTTGATAAATGTAAGCCTCTCTTGTGGCTGTCGTACTATTGGAGCACGCCTCTGGCATCTGTCACATTTTCTTCACATGAGCCTTTGCATCAGCTAGCATAGTTGGCCAGTAAAATCCCAACCAAGTTATCTTGTGAGCGAGGGACCTGCCCCCCAAGTGTTGTCCATAAATCCCTTCATGGGCTTCTTTAAGGGCCCCCTCTGCTTCAAGAGATCTTAAGCACTTTAGGTACAGAATAAAAAATGACCTTTTTTAGAGCAGGCCTTCAATTAAAGAATAACTCAACGCTCTGACCGACAGCTTGTGTGCCTCCTGGGCATCGCAGGGGAGCCACACAGTCTCTAAGTGGGTCTTGATCGGGTCTATTCAACAGATTATTGATAAGTGGATTTTATATCTACTCTTAACTCTTTATTACAAGCTTAAGTTGGTATTTTAGACTCAATTTGTTGGTATTTTTGAGATGTTTTTGTGTTATTGCATTTCAGGTATCAGTTAAATGAAGAAAGGAGGTTTTCAAGAAAATATGCTGAAAAGAGATAAGAATTGGAAGCCTAGGCCATTCTCAAGTTGTATATAATCTCTTTAGCTTTGCGTGGGCAGTTGAATCGCCTAATTCTGACGCGCAGAACTCAAGATAAGCCAAAAGAAGAATCAGTAGAAAAAATCCAGAAATCATGCGCGGCCGCCCCCAAAACCAGCGCGCCCGCACTGATTTTAGCGCGGCCGCCCTGCCCTTTTTGACCCAGAATCCTGATTTTAGTATAATTTGATGATTTTGAGGGTCCAAGTCCACTAGGGGCTTATATATACCAATAAAAAGACGTTTTAAACGACAAGGAGCGAGGGGAGAGTAATAAGAAGACCTAGAGAGCACGAGACGACTATGGAGAAGAAGACTTTTATTTTCTTTAGTATAGTTGATACTTGGATGCTTGTTTTCAGTTTGTCTTTGAACCCTAGTACTCTTATATAGTTTATTATCATGCTTTCTTTGGAACCCATGGTGACGATGAGTTCGGTTATGAACTAATCATTATCGTGGGGTTCTAACGGATTTTCTAATGGATTTCTATAGTTAATTTATTTCAATATCTTGGTGTCTGGTGATTGATTGATATCCTAGTATTATTTGTGCTTATTCGTCTTATGTGCGTAGCTAACATATAAGATAGCGTGTTAATCTCTATTTAAGTGAAAGTGAATATAGAGATTTAGAACTTGTCATGCTAGCATAGGTTCATGTATAATTGTTATGCATGATTCGTAGGTAATTTTAACCATCTTACTTGCCCTATATAATCACGATAGATAACTTGCACATTAAACCTTTATGTTGTCAAATTCTATAGACGTATAGGGTCTCAACATAATTGGTGTCTATTCAGCTTCCATCTCTTTTGTGGATGTCTGGTAGTAGGGCATTCGTGCAACGGAAGTTGGCGTTTACTAGTTTCGTGTTATATGATTAGTTGTCATCGCCATCACATGCTAAGGCTAAGAAAAATGACTTTGAATGTAGTAATGAAGTTAGAATCCCATATTTGTCTCATATCGTTAATTCAATCACTTTTATTCATAGTTAATTGCATGTTAGTTTAATCTTAGTTATAAATATCTCAACTTGTTATTGTCTTAGCATTGAGCAATAGCCATACTATTGTTGCATAGGTGCATAATCTTAAGTTTACTAAAAAGAGACTTTGTGGGTACGAATCTGATTTATATCTTATACTACTTGCGAACGCGTATACTTGCGTGTAACTTTAGCGCGTGTTTTCGCCCTAACAAGTTTTTGGCGCCGCTGCCGGGGACTTGCTGGTTAATTTTTAGTTTATGTGCTTGACATCAGTGGTCGTTAAAGTTCACTTACTCGGATTCCTTTACTATTACGGTTTACTTGTTTGTGTTTCAGGTACTCATTACAATAGGAGATCCAGCAGCACCAACGAAAGTGTTGATGGATTTTTCTCAACCCAAGATCAATAACATTCAATCTGGCATTGTGAGGCCAGCAATCACGACTAACACTTTTGAAATCAAGGCTAGCACGATTCAGATGGTACAGAATTCAGTCCAGTTCGGGGGTTCTCCAATGGAAGATCCCAATATGCACATTAGGGATTTCATCGATATCTGTGATACCTTCAAGTTCAATAATGTTTCTGAAGATGCTGTGAAACTGAGACTGTTTCCATTCTCTCTGAGGGACAAGGCTAAGAGCTGGTTACACACTCTACCAGCTGGTTCTATCACTACTTGGAAAGATCTTGCTCAGAAGTTTCTTACTAAATTCTTCTGGCGAAGATAACTGCACTCAGGAATGCTCTTACTCAATTTGCGCAGCAACCGGGAGAAACTCTATGTGAAGCTTGGGAGTGCTACAAGGAAATTCTTAAAAAGTGTCCTCATCATGGCATGCCTGATTGGATGATCATCAATTATTTTTATAATGGTTCTGGAGCACATTCTAGACCCATGCTTGATGTAGCAACAGGTGGAGCATTACGGGTTAAGAGCTGCAATGATGCTTATGAGTTAATTGAATTGATGACTGCTAATGAATATCAGTATCCAACCTAGAGATTGCCACAGGGCAAGGTAGAAGGAATTCTTGAAGTGTATATAGCTATGGCTATCAGTGCTCAACTAAGGGCATTTTCTATGAAGATCGATTCTCTGGCTAATTTTAGTGTTAATCAGATAACCAGTGTTTGTGAGCTGTGTGCAGGTTGGCATGCGACGGAGCAATGTACTATATCTAGTGAATCGGCTCAGTTTGTGAGAAACTTTCAAACATCACAGTAACCAGTTCCAGCCACTTATCATCTTAACAACTAGAATCATCCTAACTTCAGCTGGAGCAACAATCAGAATGCGATGCAACAGCCTTATCAACAGTATGCAGCAAAGCAATTCAACCCTCCTGGTTTTCAATAACAGCAGTATGCACCAAGACAACAACTTCAACTTCAACAACTACCGCATGGAAGTACAATTCAATCTAATGAAAAATCTGAATTGTAGGAGTTGAGGCTCATGTGTAAGAGCCAAGCGGTTTCTATCAAGACTCTGGAGAATCAAATTGGGCAGATTGCCAATGCTTTGTTGAATCGACAACCAGGAACGCTTCCTAGTGATACAGAAGCCAATCCATGCAAGAGGGAAGTTAAAGAACAGGTGAACACCATCACCTTGAGGTCCGAAAAGGTCGCAAGCCCCCAAATTCAGAAAGACGAAGTGTCTGAAAATTCTGTCCAGAATGCAGGTGCATCTACACCATTTCCAATTCCAGCAAATGAGCTTTTTACAGAAAAGGTTGTGCAGAAGGATGCCGAGGTGGAACCAAAGAAGAAAGCTATTGAAAACACTCCTCCCGAGGGTAATACAGGGGAGAACCAAGTCTATCCACCTCCGCCATATCCTAAAAGACTTCAAAATCTGAAGTTCGATAAGCAATTTGCCAAGTTTTTGGAGGTTTTCAAGTAGTTGCACATTAACATACCTTTTGATGAAGCTCTAGAACAAATGCCTAACTATACGAAGTTTATGAAAGGTATTCTCTCTCGGAAAGTGAAGCTCGATAACTTAGAGACCGTTGCTCTTACAGAGGAATGCAGTGATGTGCTGCAATAGAAGTTGCCTCCAAAGCTAAAAGATCCTGGAAGCTTCATTATTCCTTGCACCATCGGAAATTGTCGTTCGACAAGTGTTTATGTGACTTGAGAGCTAACATCAATATGTTAGCTTCGGATCAGGTAGACCAAGCTTCTTGAAGATAGACAAAGGCATCAGATTGATGCTAGCAGCCAAATCACATAAACACTTGTCGAACAACAAGTTTCCGATGGTGCAAGGAATAGTGAAGCTTCCAGGATCTTTAAGCTTTGGAGACAACTTTCGTTGCAGCACAGCACTGCATTCCTCCGTTAGAGCAACGATCTCTAAGTCATCGAGCTTCAATTTCCGAGAGAGAATACATTTCATTAACTTTGCATAGCTAGGCATCTGTTCAAGAGTTTCAGCGAAAGATATGTTGATGTGAAGTTTCTTGAAAACTTCCAAAAACTTAGCAAATTGCTTATCCAACTTCTGCTTTCGCAACCTTTTAGGAAAAGGAGGTGGAGGATAGAACTATTTTTCCCCTGTATTACCCTCAGGAGGAGTGTTGACAACAGTTTTCTTCCTTGTTTCCACCTCAGCATCCTTCAGCACCACTGTTTCAGCTACAATCTCATTTCCTGGAATTGGTAAGGATGCAGACGCACCTGCATTCTGGACAGAATTTTCAGAATCTTCATCTTGCTGAATTTGGGGGCTCGGGACCATTCCAGACCTCAATGTGATTGCGTTCACCTGTTCTTCGACTTCTCTCTTTCCTGGATTAACTTCTGTATCACTAGGGAGTGTACCAGGTTATCGATTTAACACAGCATTGGCAATCTGCCCTATTTGGTCCTCCAGAGTCTTGATAAAAACAGCCTGGATTTTGCATATAAGATCCTGGTTTTTTCACATAAGCCTCAACTCCTCCAATTCAGATTTTTCATTAGCAGATTGACCGACACTTCCATGCGGTGGTGTTGAAGTTGGAGTTGTTGTATTGGTACATACTGTTGCTGAAAACCAGGAGGATTGAATGGATTGGATCCAAACTGCTGATAAGGTTGTTGTACCACATTCTGATTGTTGCTCCAACTGAAGTTAGGATGATTCCAGTTGTCAAGATGATAAGTGTTTGGAACTGGTTGTTGCGATCTCTGAAAGTTGCTCATAAACTGAGCTGATTCACTAGATATAGTGGATTGTTCCATCGCATGCGAACCTGCACAAAGCTCATAAACACTCGTCCTCTGATGAACTCCATAGTTATCCAGCAAATTGATCTTCATAGACAATGCCTTTTCGTTGAGCAGTGATAGCCGTAGCTGTATCCACTTCAAGAATTCCTGCTACCTTGCTCTGTGGCAATCTCTGGGTTGGATAATGATATTCATTAGCAGCCATCAGTTCAATTAGATCATAAGCTTCCTCATAGCTCTTGGCCTATAATGCTCCACCTGATGTTACATCGAGCATGGGTCTTGACTGTCCTCCCAAACTATTATAGAAGCAATTGATGATCATTCAATCAGGCATTCCATGATGAGGAAACTTTATAAGCATCTCCTTGTAGCTCTCCCAAGCCTCACATAGAGATTTTCCCGATTGCTGCGCAAATTGAGTAAGAGCATTTCTGATTGCAGCTATCTTCGCCATATGGAAGAATTTAGTAAGAAACTTCTGAGCAAGATCCTCCCAAGTGGTGATAGAACCTGTTGGTAGAGAATATAACCAGCATTTAGCTTTATCCCTCAGAGAGAATGGGAAAAGCCTCAGCTTTATATCATCTTCAGAAACACCATTGAACTTGAAGGTGTCGCAGATCTCAATAAAATCCCTAATAAGCATATTGGGATCTTCCGTTGGAGAACCCCTAAACTGGAATGAATTATGCACCCATTGAATCGTGCTAGACTTTATTTCAAAAGTATTAGCCGAGATGGTTGGTCTGACAATGCTAGACATGATGTCATTGATCTTCGGTTGAGAATAATCCACCAAAGCCTTCAGATTCGCTGTTGGTTCTCCCATTGCAACAAACACTTCTTCTTCAACTTTTTCCTCAACAAAGACACGAGACTGAGAATGCGTTCGCATACACGCTCTCTAGAGTACCTGAAACAAAATAAGTACACGTGTAAGTAAAATATATGAGTCACTGAACTTTAACAATCACGGATAACAAGTACATAAACTAAATAATTAACAACACTGAGTCCCCGGCAGCAGTGCCAAAAACTTGTTAGGACTATAACGCGCGCTAATAATACACGCAAGTATACGCGTTCGCAAGTAGTATAAGATTTAGATCAAATTCGTTCCCACAAAGACTCTTTGGTCAATTTAAGAATATGCACCTATGCAACAATGATATGGTTATTATCCAATGCTAAGACAAATAACAAGTTGAGATTGTTTATAACTAAGAATTAAACTAACAATTATAACTAAGAGAACAAGAATGGTTGAATTAATATATATGACAAACTTGGGATCCTAACTTTATTAAATACTTCATTCAATAGCCTTTTTGTTCTTAACCTTAGTATGTAATGGTGATGACACTAATCAGATAACACGAAACTAGTAAATGCCAACTTTCGTTGTACGAATACCCTACTACCAAGCATCCATAAAAGAGATAAAAGTTGAATAGACACCAATTATGCTTAGTCCTTATATGTCTATAAGAATTTAAAACATAACGGTTTAATATGCAAGTTATCTATCGTGATTATATAGGGCAAGTAAGATGGTTAAAATTACCTACGAATCATGCATAACAATAACAGATGAACCTATGCTAGCATGGAAAGTTCTAAATCTCTATATTCATTGTCGCTTCAATAGAGATTAACACATTATCTTATATGTTAGCTACAGACATAGAGAGAATAAGCATAACCAATACTAGGTTATCATACAATCATATATATCGAAACAATTTAACTAAAGAAATCCATATATAAATCCGCTAGAACCCCACGATAACGATTAGTTCATAATCGAACTCATCATCACCATGGGTTCCAATGAAAGCATGATAATAAACAATATAAGAGTACTACGGTTCAAAGACAAATCAAAAACAAGCATCCAAGTATCGCCTAAATCAAAAAAAATAAAAGTCTTCTTCTCCGTAGCCACCTCGTACTCTCTAGGTCTTCTTATTGCTCTCCCAGGTCTCCTTCTTGTTAAAAATGTCTTTTTATTGGTATATATAGGCTCCAGGATGACCAGGACTCTCAAAATCTTCAATTTCGACTAAAATCAGGATTATGGGGCAGAAACTGGGTGCGGGCCCGTTGTTTTCGGGCACGGACATGCTGGAATGGTGTTTTCAGCGGTGCGAGCGTGCTGAATCTGGCCTGGCCGCGCCGACCTTCTGGAAAAATTCTGACATTTCTTCTTTTGGCCGTATCTTGAGTTCTGCTCGTCAGAATTAGGCGATTTAACTGCCCACGCGAATCTAACGAGATTCTCTACAACTTGAATCAATGCTTTTACTTAAGAAAAAACAGACTCAAATCTATAAAAGAAAACTATTGCATGAATGCAACAACGTGAATGCACCTAAATGATAATGCCATCGAAGTCATTGTTCTTAACCTTAGCATGTGATGGTGATGACCACGACTCTCAAAATCTTCAATTTCGACTAAAATCATGAGTCTGGGGCAGAAACCGGGTGTGGGCCCGTTGTTTTCGGGCGCGGACGCGCCGACCTTCAGGAAAAATTCTGACATTTCTTCTTTTGGCCGTATCTTGAGTTCTACTCGTCAGAATTAGGCGATTTAACTGCCCACGTGAAGCTAACAAGATTCTCTACAACTTGAATCAATGCTTGTTCTCATGCAAAAACAGACTCAAATCTATAAAAGAAACCTAATGCATCAATGCAACTACATGAATGCAACTAAATGATAATACCATCTATAGATTTGAGTCTATTTTGCTTGAGGACAAGCATTGATTCAAGTTATAGAGAATCTCGTTAGCTTCACGTAGGAAGTTGAATCGCTAAATTCTGACGAGCAGAACTTAAGATACGGCCAAAAGAAGAATCAGCTGAAAAATCTAGAAACCATGCACGGCTGCCCCCAAAACCAGAACGGCCGCGCCGACTTTCTGCCAAAAAACTAGCGCGCCCGTGCTGATTTTAGCATGGCCGCCCCTCCCTTTTTACCCCAATATCCTGATTTTAGTAGAATTCGATGATTTTGAGGATCCAGGTCCACTAGGGGCTTATATATACCAATAAAAAGATGTTTTTAACAACAAGGAGCGAGGGCAGAGTAATAAGAAGACCTAAAGAGCACGAGACGGCTACAGAGAAGAAGACTTTTATTTTCTTTTGTATAGTTGATACTTGAATGCTTGTTTTCGATTTGTCTTTGAACCCTAGTACTTATATTATTTATTATCATGCTTTCATAGGAACCCATGGTGATGATGAGTTCGGTTATGAACTAATCGTTATCGTGGGGTTCTAACGGATTTACTTATAGATTTCTATAGTTAATTTGTTTCAATATCTTGGTGTGTGGTGATTGATTGATATCCTAGTATTGGCTGTGTTTATTCGTCTCATGTGCGTAGCTAACATATAAGATAACGTGTTAATCTCTATTGAATCGAAAGTGAATATAGAGATTTAGAACTTGTCATGCTAGCATAGATTCATGTATAATTGTTATGCATGATTCGTAGGTAATTTTAACCATCTTACTTGCCCTATGTAATCACGATAAATAACTTGCGCATTAAACCTTTATGTTGTCAAATTCTATAGACATATAGGGTCTCAACATAATTGTTGTCTATTCAGCTTCTATCTCTTTTATTGATGTCTGGTAGTAGGGTATTCTACAAAGAAAGTTGGCATTTACTAGTTTTGTGTTATCTGATTAGTTGTCATCACCATCACATGCTAAGGTTAAGAACAATGACTTTGAGTGAAGTAGTAATAAAGTTAGAATCTCATGTTTATCTCATATAGTTAATTCAATCACTTTTATTCTTAGTTAAGTGCTTGTTAGTTTAATCTTAGTTATAAATATCTCAACTTGTTACTATCTTAGCATTGAGAAATAGCCATACCATTGTTGCATAGGTGCATAATATTAAGTTAACTAAAAAGAGTCTCTGTGGGTACGAATCAGATTTATATCTTATACTATTTGTGAATGCATATATTTCTGTGTAATTTTAGCGCGTGTTTTCACCCTAACACTTATGACACCAACCGGTGCTATTAGATTTCTGATATGAATAGTAGGAATCTTCAAGACCTAGAATTAGATACTTCTCAGATAGTTCTAGATTTCAGACACGGCGAAATGAGACAAGGCATCCAACGTAGTGTTCTCCTCTTTCTGAACATGTTATGCGTACCATTCATCACATTGAGTCAATATTCCCTGTACGACTCTCAGGTACTTGGCCATAGTATCATATTTGGCCTCAAATTATCCATTAACTTGAGCAACTACAAGTCTTGAGTCTCCACAGACCTTCAGGTTTTTGGCCATCACGGCTCTAGCCAAGCCTAAGCCTTCTATCAATGCTTCATATTCTGCTTCGTTGTTCGTAGTTGGGAAATCCAACTTCAAAGCATACTCAATCATAAACCCATCAGGGCTTTGCAAGACTACGCCTGCACCACTAGATTTTGTTTAGAACGCTCCGTCAAAATGGAGAACCCAATAATCTTTCAGGGTTGTTCCTTTATCCTTCTCTTTCTCTCCTCCTTCTGGGGTTACTATCTCTTGCCCCCCGACTTCTTGGTCATTAATAATGCATTCGACCACGAAGTCTGCTAAGGCCTAAGCTTTGATGGCCATTCGAGGCTTGTATTTGATATAAATTATCCTAACTCAATTGCCCATTTGATGAGCCTTCCACTGGCCTTCGGGCTATGAAGAATGTTCCTCAAGGGTTGGTTCGATCTTATGAGCCAGGAAGTATGGTCTCAACTTCTTCGAGGCTGTGATGAGAGCAAGTGTGAACTTCTCTGTGGTGGAGTAATTCAACTCTGCTCCATGGAGCACCTTGCTTACATAGTATACAGGCTTCTAGAGTTTATGTTCTTCCTTCACGAGGACTTCACTCACAGCTTGTTTTGATACCGCGAGGTACAAATAAAAGGTGTCCTCCGGACTTGGTTTGGCCAACAAAGAGGATTCAGTCATGTACTTTTTTAGCTTTTCAAAGGGCTCTTGGCTCTTAATTGTCCATTCAAAATTCTTCATCTTCTTAAGGGTTTTGAAAAAGGGCAGACATTTGTCTCCAGACTTGGAGATGAATCTCCCTAGAGCTGCGATTCTTCTTGTCAGCTTCTGAACGTCCTTGATGGAGCGTGGTGCTCCATGTCTAGGATGGATTTTATCTTATCGGGGTTGGCCTCTATTCCCCTCTTAGAGACCATGTGACCCAAAAATTTTCCAGACCCAACGTCAAAAGCACACTTGGCTGGGTTTAACATCATCTTGTGGTGCCTCAACACTTCAAATGCCTCTCCGAGGTGACTAATATGATCGGCCTTGCTCAGACTTTTGACTAACATGTTATCAACGTAGACCTCCATGGTCTTCCCAATTGATGGGCAAATATCTTGTTTACCAATCTTTGGTAAGTAGCTCCTACATTCTTAAGTCCAAAAGCCATAACAAGATAAAAAAATACACCAAAGTCAGTTATGAAAGATACCTTGGGGGTGTCATCCATATGCATTCTAATCTGATTGTAACCACTGAAGCCATCCATAAAGTTTAGCATCTCGTGTCCAGAAGTGGCATCGATCAGGGTATCAATCCTTGGTAGGGGTAACAGTCCTTGGGACAGGCATCATTCAAGTCAGTGAAGTCAATACACATCTTTCACTTCCCATTGGCCTTCTTAATCATTATGGGGTTGGCTAACCACTCAGGGTATTGTACTTCCTCAATGAAACCAGCTTCTAAAAGCTTCTTGAACTCCTATTTAATGGCTTCCAGCCTATCAGGGGCATAAGTTCTCTTCTTCTGCTTCACAACCTTTCAGGTCGGGTCAACATTTAACCTATGAGTTATAAGGTTCAGGTCAATCTTAGGCATATCAGCTATTTTCCAAGAAAACACGTCACTATTCTCTTGTAGGAATGTCATCATTTGGCCCTTGAAGGGCTTGTCCAAAGATGCCCCAATATACGTGACCTTCCTCGGATCTAAGGGTTGTAGGGAAATTGGGACAAAGTCCTCGGCTATCTTCCCTCATAGTTCATCATTCTCTCGAACATACATGTCTTCTATGGGGAGGACCTGCCCCCCAGTTCTATCGGGCCTAAGTGCTGCAACATAGCAACTGCGGGCCATTTTCTGATCTTTTATCGCTTCTCCAACACCATTCCTAGTTGGGAACTTCAGTACCATGTGGTAGGTTGAGGGCACAACCTTAAAAGCATGGATCCCTGTTCTACCCATGATAGCATTGTAAGTAGAGGCTGCCTTAACAATCTGAAAGTTTAATATCTATGTGGCCTTCCTGGGCTCTTCCCATAGTTATGGGAAGTTGTATTGCTCCTTTGACTTTGTATTCCTCGTGGTTAAATCCGTAGATGGGTGCATCAGATGGAGTTAGTTGAGAATCATTATAGCCCATCCTAATGAATGTGTCATAGAACAAAATATCCACGAAAGCTCAATTGTCCACTAGAACCCTCATAACATGACAATTTCCAATTATCGGAGTGATAATCAAAGGGTCATCCTGAGGAAATTTCAAACCTTCAAGGTCTGGGTCACCAAACTCAAGCGTCATCTCTGACTTAGAATGCTTAGATGGCTCTCCAACTATACTCATTACTTCTCTCACATAAGCTTTTCGGGAGTTCTTTATTGTACCAGCTGTTGTAGGACCTCCTAATATCATATTGATTACTGGCCCTCTGGCTGTGGGTTGTGATCTCTGTTGTTACCCCTTTGATCGTCATATCTTCGATCATTGTTTCTTTTCTGTCCTCCAGCCTCTTCACCGGTGGTGAAACGTCCGAATTTTCCCCTTTGGATCAAATAATCGATCTCATCCTTAAGTTGCCTATAATCATCAGTGTCATGACCAACAACTTTGTGGAACTTCCAGTATCGACTCTTGTCTCTTTTTTTGGGGTCTCCCCTTAGTGGCTTCGGCCATTTGAATTCTTTGTCCTTCTCAATTTCCATGAGGATTTGAATCCTTGGAGCGTTCAACCTCGCATATTCAGTGAACCTTGGTTGCTGATTCTTCTAAGAAGAGGAGGAGTCAGAATTTTGCCAATTCGTGGATACTTGTCCTTGGCATCATACTCCTGATCCGTCTTCCGCTTCTTGTTTCCAGTAGATTCATTATTCACATCCATCTTATTCATACTCTCCTTCACCTTAATATACTTTTCGGCTCTATCCTAGATCTGTAGCATGCTTTCGGGAGGGCGCTTGGCCAGGGACATCTTAAAGAACTCATCTCTAATCCCTTACTATAGAGATACCATAACTACCTTATCATCAAGATCAGGGACCTTCAAAGCCTCCTTCATAAATCGATTCAGATACTTTCTCAGGGGATCCTTTGCTCCTTGGACTATGCCCATGAGAGAGGCTGATCTTTTCTCGTGTACTCTCCCACTTATGAACTGCTTGATAAAAGCTTGGTTCAAGTCCTTAAAGGATCTCATATAGTTTGGGGGCAGACGGCTGTACCACGTTTGAGCCATACCTGACAGGGTTTGAGAAAAGGCCTGACACTTAATAGCGTGATTCACGGGCTGTAGCAAAAGGGCATTAATGAACGTCCTGACATGATTAACAGGGTCACCAGTACCATCATACGCTTTGCTGGTGGGCATCTTGAACTTCCTTGAGATGCGGGCATTCATTATCTCATCAGTGAATGGTGGGTTTGGATCATTAGGATCTTCTATGGGCATAATATCACTTGGATCAGCCCTTGCAGCAACAGCCCTTCTTGGTATTGGACCATCTAGGTCTATGATTGGAGGAGGATCTCTCCGCCTTGGAGCAAGTGGGGGTCTTGGAGTCAGATGCATCTCCAGGTCGCGCTTCAGCCTTTGGATCTCCGCTTCATGAACCTTGATCCTCTCTTGAACATCTTGGGGATTCGTCCCTTGAGTGCTCCTGGGGCGCTGGTCAGTACTAGTCATCGGCTGCTTGCCAGGACGCCTCCTTCTTGGAGCAACATTATCATCCGATGATTCGGAGTCTCTATCAGTATAAGGTCCAGAGAATTCTTGATCTTCTAGAATTGGAGCCAAGCCACGTATGTATTGGGGCATCCGCCCTTGTGCTTCACTCCTATTAGAGTGTCCACTTCCTCCAGCTTCGAAGTATAGAGATATCCCGTAAGGGGGGTTAGTAGTCACAATTATCGAGTACTCATACCCAACGGGTTGAGAGTTTACAGGTGCATGTAACTGCTGAAATTGGGGATTCGTCCCTTGAAGAAACGGGGGATTCGTCCCTTGTGGCTGAGCCTTAGTTGCCCCTACCAGGGTTCCTCCTTGAGCCGAGGCATAGGTTGGGTGCGGTGGTACTTCCACCACTGATGTGATTGTTCGCGATGGGACAGTAGTGTCTGTTCCACTATTGTTTCTGCTCCGTGTGTTCACCATGGTTGTGGTACTTTTCCTACAGACGGCGCAAAATATTATGGAATAAAAACTAGAGTACGTTAGTATTTAATGCTAGGGTTTATGAGCTTCGAGCTTTAATGGTTGCTCTTACGTTCGGGACTATCGGTCCTTGCAATATGCCTACATATCTTTATGTGGTAGAGAATCAAGCCAAAAACGTAGTTCTAGGTTGAGGGGTAGAGCCCTTTATAAAGAGGTGAGTTTAGGGTTAGACTTGTATTGGGAGACTTGGTGGATAAGTCTCCAACTTAGATGGTGATTAGGAGTCCTATAAGGGAAGGAACTCTGGAACCTTCTGTGTAGGACTTTGAGTCCGTTTAGGACACATATCTCTGCTCTTCCATCCGTATTGGGCCTAGTTCGTGAACAACTTGTGTTCGTGGACCTTGACGACCTCAGCTGGTGGGCCTTGTCTACATGGGCCGTCTTGAGTCTGCTACGAGCTCGGACCAAATAGGATTGTACTGGACTTTAGACAAGAAGCCCAAAATCTCCGTGAGCAGAGCAAATCAGCAAGGATTTTATGATAAAGTGTAACTTGGTACCCCAAGTTGTACAAGCTTTACAAAATCTGTCATAATGTTCTAAAATTTATAAAATGACCCCTGAAGTTTCTAAAGCTACGAATTTGACCCTGAAGTTTGAGAATTTACAGATTTGATCTTAAGATTTTATAAGTTAAAAATTCGATCCTGAAATTCTAAAATCTTCCAAATAATTTTAAAAAATTAGGAAAATTTACGAAAAATACCTGAAGGTACGAAAAATTTCTAATACATTAGAAAAATTTATGAAATATACCCGGAGGAACGGAAAAATTCCTAAGAAATTAGGAAAAATAACCGGAGGTACGGTAAAATTCCTAAAATATTAGGAAAGATATATGGAGGTACATAAAAATTCTTAAAATATTAGGATAATTTAGGAAAAATACTCAAGGGTATGAAAAAATTATAGGGGTAATATATCAGCCCAATCCTCCATTGTAGGGGTAATTTATGATGCTTTATACATTTTTCAGGTTGATTCCAAGAAGATATTTATCTGAAATAAAGTTTGATCGAATTGGTAAGATTTTTTTTCTACACTATATTTTAAGAATCTACAGTAGAATGTGATTTTTCATAGTTGTTGAATTGTGTTTGCACTTGTTTTATAGCTTCTACGGTAGAAGTATTTAAAAAATTGACATATATTCACATGCCTGTCAATTTTAGTTTTAATTTTGGATACAGAGATATTAACTCTACAATGGAATAGAAATTAGGTTTGTATTTTTAATTTCCGATTTTGATACTATTGTAAAAGAATATTTAATTTTTTTTAATTTTTATATATCTTCTACAGTAGATTGAAATGTGTATTTAACATATATGAACTAGATCTGACTTTTAATAATGTGTGTTTGTTGTTTGTAAATATAGATTATATAGTAGAAACCAATTATAGTTTAAATTTGTAAATGATAGAAGCCCTTTTATGTTTATGTAGAAAAGTATTGTTATGGCTCTATAAAATAATAAATCTGATTTTGTGTTTAATAGTGGAAGCGTTATTTATCCTATTATACATGACATCTTTTCTAATGTGTTATACAGTGGAAGCATAATTAATAAGTTTTTTTATTTTTATTTTTTAATTTCTCATAAATGTTTTATAGTATATTACATATTCTTATTTTTTTTGCATTTTTAGAATTTTTTTTGTAGTGTAACGATTCCATATTAGAATTTTTTAGAATTTCGTGTGTTTTTTATGCTGCTTGGGTCTAATTCTAGTGTTTATGATATTTTATCGTTATGGGTTCCGTAGTAGAAGCATTTGGTGTTGGAAAGTTGTCTATACTTAGAGTTTTATTGCTTCCACTTAATAAATTTAATGGTGAAGTTCCTAGCTTCCTTCTCTAATAATCATATTAGTGGCTTCATTCCCGTTAGAGATGGGTAATAGTTCCACTCTTGAAGTAATAAAGCTACATGAAAATAGTTTAACAAGCCATATTCCAGATGACATCTCTGATTTATCTCATTTAAGGGATCTTCATTTGGCTCGAAATAGGTTAACTGGTGTGATCCCAGAAAATATTTCTAATTGTTTGTTGCTTAGTTCAATGTGCTTAGATATGGAAACCCAATTTCTTGTCAAATAACTAACTCATTGTCAAGGTTATTAGACCTTATAGAGCTAAATCTTTATTCAAACAATTTGACTGGAAATATTCTAGCAGATCTTTTGCTCATTTCGAGTTTAAAAATATACTTAAGCTCGTCCATCAATAATCTCGAGGGTGAAATTTCGTTGAGATTAGCTACAATATTTAATGATCCTTCTGTGTTTGAAAAAACAAAAGATTATGTGGCAAGCCATTGTGCAAAAAGTGCAAGAATGTAAGAGGAAAAAAAGAGAAAGAGGTTAATGTTGTTAATCCTTGTTATTGTCATAGGGGCGGGCATTCTGGAATTTTGTTGTTGCAAATACATTATTGGTCTTGGATGATGGCGTAAGAAGTTACAAGTTATCATTGAGAAAAAACAAACAGGGCCTTAGAGCCTCCCCCATATAACGACTCGTGTATTTTTGAATTATTTAAAAAATGTGATTATGGAAATTATTAAATGAATAAAATATGTGTATTGATTTTGACAGTTATGTGTTATTTAATTAATGTGTGATTTATGGTGTACCGGGTTGTCCACGTGACTAATTATGGAGTCGTACTGAATTATTTTCAATTTTAAAAGTGGATTTAGTGCAAATTTAATTGCATAAATATTTGGAATGTCTTTAAAATTATTTTTATGGTTCTATAATTATAATAGTTATTTTTGGGATTTTATAAAATTTAGAAATCAATATTTTATTAATTATTTATCTTTAAATGATTTTCTGATTGCTTTCATTTGTAAAATCCATATTTAATTCAAGAATTCTTCAAAAAATTATGAAACTCATATTTATTTAAGTTTGGAATATTTCGAGAATTTAAAAATTATTCCGGAAATTTTTGGGATTAATCTCATCGGCGCATTATTTCATTAATTGTTAAAAAGCGGGTATAAATTGCGCTTCAAAAATTATATTAAAATTTCGAAATTTATGTTTTTATAAACTTCGAGATATTTCTAACATTTTAAAACTATTTTGGTAATTTTCTGAATTTATTTTAAGAGCAGCTCGGTTCGTTAATTGATAAATGCGGATACCAGTTGCCTTTTAAAAATGCTTTAAAAATTATAAAAAATTTACTTGATTAGTTTCGGGATTTTTAGAAAATTTTAAGACAATTTTGATAATTTTCCGAGTTTATTTTATGTGCAACTTGGTTTGATAAATTTTAAAACGCGGTATCAGAATTGGGTTTTTCGTACCAGGCCACGTGTCAATTAATAGACACGCGGCTGTAAACTAAAACACAGGTCCTTTATCTTTTATTCCACCTTCTTATTCATATCACTTTCTTGATTCAATCTCTTTAAATTCCTTATCTCTTGATCCCTCATCTCTCCATGTAATCTTTTTCATCTCTCAATTTCTTCGCTCTTATTTCTTTATTCCCTCTATTTCCCTTCCCTGTCTGCGTTCCTGTTGCTTCCAGTAGCCCTGCATCGGTTTTTCCGGCCGCTTCCGGTAAGCTGCCTCCTGCTCCTGTGGGCTTGGTGGCCTCAATTTCTCTTCTGGTTTATGCACATACATACATATATTTTTATAGATGTGTGTGTGTTGTGCTAATTATTATTGTGCTGCTCCAACTATTCTGTGATCCTTTTCTTTCGGCTCTGTTGCGCAGTGGTGCGCGTGTGTGCAAGTGTTGGTCGTGCCTGTGTGTGGTTTGGTTCTGCTTTTGGTCAGTAATTTGAAACCTATGTTGGGAATTTTGTTTAATTCAATGACTGCTTCTGTGATTTCTTGAATTATAATTTCTAATTTTTGAATTATTTCAAAAATTTCAATTGGTGGAATTTTTGCGTTGGAAACCCGAAATTTAAATCGGGTACCCGCGAAAGTTTGCCGCCATCAACGGTGAACTTCGGTGAGTCGACGGTGGACTGTGATGACCCGGTTCTGAGTCCTAATATTTTCAACTAAATAAAAATAAAATACGAATAATAATTAATAATTGTAATTAAGTTAAAACTTGGAAATGTGTGGAATTTTAAGTGTTACGATTGGATTGAATTGGAGGTAGGGAATTGTATTTGGATTGTTGGATTGTGGTTGTAAGTTTGATTGTTGTTGATTTGATGTCGAATTGCTTCGATGGGTAGTCCGATAAACAAAGGAGACGCTGTCCGATTTTCGGGAAATTGACTTACAGAAATACGGGAGTGTATCCGATAATTATCGGGACGTCGAGTGAATATATAAACCTATACGTTATACGAACTTGATTGTATGTTGTGGTGAATGTTCTGTCCAAAATTCAGTAACCCTAACTTCGTAAAATGACGAGTATACGTATTTTCTAAAAATGAACACTGAACCGATTTCGAGAACGTGAACCCTAATTGTTGTTTGTGTTATTATAATATGAATGATTACGAGTTGGAATATGCTATCGTATGGTTATGTGGTTAGCGAGGATATGTCAAGCATATATGAGTGTCTAACATAGAGTATTTCGCCCCTATAGGTTCTCGTCGGGAAATCAAAAGTGGACGTTGGACTAAAGATGACCTAATAGTCAGTCGACGAGCTCAGTAGAGTTTCAACAGAAAAACCTGAGTACCGAAGTCGAATCTAATATGATCTAGTGATTGGACGTTAAAGCCTGAGCGACAGAGTCGACTCAGAGTTGATCAGTAATAGTTGTAAAGCCCTGTAAGGCAAGTACTTCTGAATATTTCTTCGAGATATATCGCAAATATTTTCGAACTGTTTCATAATATATCGCTATTATTCAAAATAACTCCTGTTTTATATTGCAAGTGTTTTAAACTATTTAACCTTGAACCCTGATTTTTCTTGATCTTGAGCCATAAGCCTTATTCTTTGTAAACCATCCTTCATTGATTTTCAGATACCAAACCACCCAGTTTATCTATTGAAGACTTCTCGCTTTTCTGACCTAGCGACCCCTATCCTTCTCCTTAGTTTCTAAACTAGCAGAATCGTGGAACATCAAAAGTGGGAAGTTTCTTGTTGGTTTTTTTCCTCACTCTCGTATAGGTGAATTTGGTTTGTTCCATTCTTAGGGAGAAGAAGGATCCACTGGGAATGAATGGGAAGACTGGAGTAGTATCTTCATTGGCCGGAAGGAATTAGTCCCACTCATTTCATTCATTCAGTGCCTGCGGTGAGGCGCGACCCACAACAAACGAAGGGGGAAAGCTTGCTTTGCTTGCTGTAGCCCTATTTGAGTACCTAAGGCTTGGTAAGCGTATACATAGTAATGTTCTATGGTAAGAGACACGAAGTTCCCTATTTGTAGATCTCACCGAAAATGTATCAGGGCTCAAGTGATTCACCGAAGCGACGAGACCTTGAAAGCTGCTTTTTCAAGTGTCAATAGCGGAACGTTCTGTCAATCGAGGAAGGTTTTTGGTGACAACACCTGGAGATATCAGAAGTGAGAATGCTGACATGAGTAACGAGAAATCCTGTGAAAAACATGATCGCCTGCCAGTGGAAGGTTTTCTGCGTTCAGTCAATCTACGCAGAGTGAATCGGTCCCTAAGGAAACCCCGAAAGGGCTGCCGTCCGATGGGTACACGAAAGTGACGAAGTTGCTTTGACTACAGAACCATGCCGCCGCTTTGGGTTGTGGGGCTTACTTCCTAGCCCCAGTGGGAATAGTGACTAGCGTTATAGGTCGTTGGGGCAATAGATTAAGATTAGGCGGTAAGCGAAGGAACTGTAGGGCATAGGGTAGCGAGTGAGCCTTATCATAAAGTCATAAAGGGTAGGAATCACCGAACCTGCACTCAGGAGTTCCCAAATGTATAACTACCAAACACCATACAATGGAAGAAAATTGTTTGAAAACACATAAATTTTTATACCCCATCCATTCTTTATAACATTAAAGAACTATACCTTGAAAAATCATTATTCGTCCAATACCTGATCCCTTTTACAGGCTGAAAATCATTTCTCATACATACCTTGACATACCCTTGTGATACTCATAAATCGCATTACGCTTTTATACAAGTGCTTTATCAATGTTGGTTATGATCTTACTTATTGAATTACATTGTTTATCGCACTAAATTGTTTTAGAATTGGATAGTTTTCTAAATGTGGACCAGATTCGTGGTCAGACCAGATTCGTGGTCGATTGTAGGCCAATGTGTGCCTTGGATCCAGTAACTAGAGCAGTGTTGTGTGCTTTGCTCGGGGTTAGTGCGTGACTGATCAGCAGCCTAACCTTGGTATTAAAACTTAAAATGAATATTTAATTCTAATGATTGTTTAGCAATGAACTTGATTCTTCTAAATCATCTCGTTTGATCATTTATTAACCTCAATTATTATCATTGTGACTTGCTGAGCTAGTTAGCTCACCCTTGCGATTCTTTCTATATATTTTATAGTTGAAAAGTATACGGATGATAGTGAAGTTCCTCAGTCCAAAGTGCGGGCTAAGGTTCCAGTTTGAATTGGATCAAGCTAGCGATAGCTTCATACGGTAGAGAGATAGTAAGATTGTAAGAACAATATTATTATCAGTTGTAAGTTAAATTAGCTGGGATTTGGTACGTTGTAATAAAAGTTAAGAGTGTGGCTTGTTTTCATACTTTAACCTGTTGCGATCCGTGGTAATATAAAGCAGGGTCATTGCAATTAATATTTTATATACAGGTTTATATATCGTGTATGTCGTGGACCCTAAACTTCTGACCCGGGTTTGGAGGGCGCCACAGGTTGGTATCTGAGCTACAGGTTATAAGTCACTGAAACAAGCCTAGAATGTCGGGATTGGGTAGAGGGTTAGGATTAGGAATAGGAAATAGAAAGATAAGATGTTGTGAGGTTGAGTGCGATGGTATAGTAGGTCTCCGGCACGGTTCGTATTGCGATTCGGGATTCTTAGCTTGTGACGTGATTTCTAGACAACGACAATAGCAGATCTTGATTTCCCGGTATCATTTGATCATTTGGAGCTTTCCGTTCGAGGATCGTCATCTTCTCTCAGATTTGGTTTGCACCTTGCTCCTTCATCAGTATTAATGGCACTACCTTCTGTTATGATAGTTGCACCTCTTCAAGTTATTCCACGATATTCTACCACCTCTTGTTATGAGACTACCTATTTAAGAATCTCCATCTGTTTATTCTTGTTTTACTGGACATTTGGCTGTGAGTGTATCTCTTTAGTTTACCCTACATCCTGTTCTATACCCTCGGTTTAAAACTTGTCCTATGAAGCAACAGTACCTACGAGGATGGATTCGGGAGTTACAGTAAATGGTGAGTACGGGAGATATAAATAAAGGTGAGAAGAAGTCTAGAAAGAAGATTCAGGTGTTCCGAAGGATAGCTGTTATCGGGTTAAAAGAAGCTATTAGTGATTAGGCCACCCATGACTAACTTGTGGAATGGATTAGATAAGTATTGAAAAGAGAATTAGAGGAGATTATGGTTCTGGAGCTTTCTTGAAGTTAATTAATGGTGTTATGACAATGTGATATATTTATAGTAACAAGGTGATGTGACATTAGCTGACTTGTTGACTATTGGATAGTCTGTTCCACTTAATGATTGTATAGTTGATGACAGAAGTATTATCGGTATGGAAGCTTGATGTGAAACTACGAATAAGATAGCATGCAACGACAACTGAAGTTTTCGTCGATTAAGAAAGTCAAATGGACCCAATAAAGGAGAGAGGTTAGATTGAAGTAAATGGACCTTTATGTGATCGTTCCTTTAATTGGGTACTTTGTTATAGGTCGGAAGGACAACAACCAGCTCATATAGTAAGGACAACCAGATTTATGATTTTCAAAATTTTAAACAAGTTTTTTTTTAAAAGATTTTTCCTTACAAAATTCCTAAAAGCCTTTTTGAATAAAATAAGTTTTAAAACACTGGTTGTCAAGTTACTACTTGAGTTTCTTGTTTGTTAAAAGACCCGGATTACCTGGAAGGATATTTATTTTAGACTTGGTATTGTTAATTCAGAGAAGAAAGTGATCCGTGATTATGAAAAAGATGATTATTCCTAACGGTAAGGTGCAAATATGGTTTGACAAGGTTAATAACAGAATCCGCGTACAGAGTAATTATTCTTCCAGTTGCAGAGACCATTAAAGTTTAAAGAATTCATTGATTTAAAAGGAGTCTGGGCGTGATCGAAAAAGATTGGGAAGATTTCCAAACTTTTCTAAAAGAAGAATATTATTAACAAAAGGATCGTTATGTTGAATGATTCGTGGTTATTCTAAATTAAAAAGAGGAAACTCAAAGTTATCTGGTAGGAACGCCATTATGATCGAATTGTTAAAGTATTATACGTGTAGGTGCGATGTTAAAGACGCAAGACGTGACAAGTAGGAATCTACCATAATGCTTAATTTGCGAAGGCATTTCAGTGTACCTTCTAAAGTTGTTATATGACGCAATTGGGATATGATCGATCAAGCTCGAAAGATGAATATAAATGAAATGTGGATGGTGACCAATGGTATCGTTCTTGTCTTCAATATTACAGCGTATATTCCTTTTTAATTCCTAAATAAGTATTAACTTCTTTTCTTAAATAAACTCTTTGCTATGATATCGAAAAGGAGGATATTTCATTCCTTTCAAATTTAATTTTTTCCCTCAAGTTTTGCTTTCTGATTGGGACAAACAGTGTTATGGTGAGACACTTTGTCAGAATGACGAAGAGTCGAGTGGGACGCCACCTAATCATGTGCTGTATGCCATATGGTATGAAAGACTGGCCATCTTAAGTACCAATGTGGTTGTCTCATTCATATTCAAATCCTTGTTTCTTCTTTATTTTCAACTCTAATTTTTGTTGAATTGTGAATCATTCTAGTTGCTTCGTTGTACTGTCGTTCTTTGTAAGAGTTTTTCAAACAGAAATCAACATATTATGGACCAAGCGGGCAAAGTTCCATCTACCTCTCACACATGGGAAGCAAACAAGGGCATATGGCGAGAATTGCAAATCACTAACCCAGTCAGGGATGCACTAAGAATCAATGGAATCTACCCCAATAAGGAATACATCTTCGAGAACGAGAATATGCAATTTTCCTGTGAAATATGTTATTCAGAATACGGACGTGATGACATGGATGATTATGGTGAATACCTTATGCGTTACAGTATTAGAAGAGGTGGAAGCAACTTGATTGTTTATTCCCTAAGGTATTGTTGATAAGATGATTTACCTCGTTGAATTGGTAAGATTATAATTAAAAGAATAGCAAATTCAAGAACGTGTATTTGTTAAGTAAGTGAGTACCAATGGTGAAAGTGAGAATTCTGACAATAAGTTTGTGAGGATTTGATATTATTCTAAGGAATGAATTAACTATTTAAGCGTGATGCCCAGATAGATCGTCGTGATGAAAAGATAGTTCTGAGGATGCCAAATGAGAAGGTGGTGAGGTTCAGAAGATGAAAGAAGGTAAAGAATTTGTTAACGATGACTTAAGCTAAGAGGTTACGGTGACCAAGAGGTAAGCAATATGGTGATAATAAATAGAAGTCAGGAGTAAACAGAATTTGAAGATTTTATAGTTTCAAGATATATTTCCAGATGAATTACCAAAATTTTCTCCAGATAGGGAAATGAAGCTCGCGATTGACTTAGCACCTGAAACGAAGCCAGTGACAAGGGCCTTCCACAAAATGGCACCAGTTAAAATGAGGAAATTAGCAAAGCAGATGCAAGAGATGTTAGAAGAAGGAGCGATTAGACCTAGTGTACCCCATAAGGTGCACCGATATTAATTATTAATAAGAAAGATGGAAGTAGGAGATTATGCGTCAACTAGCGAAAGCTCAACAAGTTTACTATCAAAAGCAAGTATTTGTTACCTCGACCCAATGATTTATTTGATCAAACAGAAGAAGCAAAGTACTTTTATAAGATTGATTTAAGACTTAGTATTTCACCAATTGAAGATTAAACCTATGGATATATCAAAGATAATTTTCAGAACTAAGTATTGTTCTCGTATTGCCATTTGGATTAACCAATATACCAGTAATATTTGAACTTGATGGACAGAATCTTTAAGGAATATCTGGATAAGCTGTAGTTGTGATACTCAAAGTCATTGGAGGACTATGCAAAGCATTTAATGATAACTGGGAAGTTGGAGAAGAAAGAAGATGTATGAAGTATAGTTCATAGCATAAATAGTCAATATGAAGAAGATCAAAAGTGATTCAGTAGAAATTAAAGTTACTATGAATGAAAAGAGACCAGAAACACCAACAAAAGTAAGAAGTTTTATCATGGGCCGATTACTATCGAAAATTTGTGCAAGATTTCTTGAAAGTTGCAACATCTTGGACGAAGCTAACCAGGAAAAGCAAGAAGTTTATATGAAGTAGAGAAGGGTGAAGAAAGTTTTACGGAGTTAAATGAAAGAATGGTTACAACACCTGCTTTATCATTTTGAAAGTATTAAGGAGATTTGGTAGTTTATGGTGATGCTTCTCATAAGGGAGTAGGATGTGTGTTGATGCAGCACAATAAAGTTATTGTATATGCACCCAGACAACCGAAACCTTATGAGCAGAAGTATCCTACTCATAATTGGGATTAACAGTAATAATATTTGTTTTGAAAGATTGGAAAACATGATATGTATGGAGAAATGTGTAAGATCTATACGGACCATAAGAGTTTGAAGTATGAATTCACGAGGAAAAGCAAATATAGTGGCAAGAGATAAGTAAAAAGGAGAGAGGACGAACATAGAGACTGCACCAGAAGAATTATCTATGGAATTTTAGAAGTTGGAATTGGAAGTTAAAGTTCATAATCCAAAAGGAGCAAGGATGGATAGTATGACCTTTCAGTCGATTGTGAAGGGAAAGATAAGATGTCAATAGAAGATAATGGATCACGATGTTAGTAGTTAGTAAGAAGAAATTTATGTGCCCGAGAGAACGATCATGATATCCCTAGGTTTTCTTCCAGCACTTGGATGCTATAAGTAAAAGGATTAAGAAATGAGATCCCACAGGGAATTCACAATAGAAAGTATTTAATTTACTAAAGAAATGCCAAGATATATGAAAATATAAAGAAAAATAGTGATAACCAGGTATAAGAAGGAAATTTCAAGATGGATTAGGAAGTGTGGACATGTTAAAGGATTAAGGCGAAATATTGGAGGCCTAGTACATAAGGCAGACCCAGGAAGTGGTTTTACAAGAAGCGAATCGTAAAGTGTACCAGTGATGTTAAGGGATAAAAAGGAATGAAAGTATAAGAGTATGTACTGATTATTGGGAGTTTAACAAAACAACGAATAAGAAGAAGTGAGACCCTATAAAGAATTCACTACTTACGAGACCTAATTCAAGAAATATGTTATATCTCGGGGATTAACTTAAGATCCGACCTGAGAACATATCAGAGATTATGACTAAAGTGAGTTAAGGGCACTGCAAGCTCTGGTGATATTATGTGAAATAACAAGTGTATCAGGTGATTATAAGGAATTAAGGATCATGGTTTATAAGGAGTACTTAGATAAGCAAACTGTATTTATTGATAACATCCTCAGCTACTCAAGGAATAAGAAAGTCTGCGTGGAATGACCAAGGATTTTTCTCCAAAGATCATAAGGAAAGCAAATATACGTTGAGTTTTCAAGAATGAAATTTTGACTAAGGTTAACAAAAGATTCTGAATTAATCCATTAACAACTACCTAAGCAAAGCCGTATGGTAACAGATACCTTATGCCGACAGAAAGGATTGGATGTAATTAAGACCACCGAGGAGTTAATAGACGAATTGGAAAGAGTGGAATCTGAAGTTCAAATACTTAAAGGTGATAATACGTGAATATAAGAGATTACTTTTCACCCTTATCTGATGAAAAAGAGTAAGAAATGTTTAAATGTTTGGAAACCAAGTTGAAGACGAGCACCCCCTATCATCCTTAAACGGAGAGTCAAAGTACGGAAGTGATTCAGGAAATGTAAGATATGTTGAGAGGTTAAGTTTTAAGGAAACACTAGAATGATCATTTATCAGTGATGTCAGCTTTGGAATGCCACTTTACCAAGCTTCATGTGAACGCAAGTGTAGGTCCCCATTTCTATTAAAATAAAGTGAGAGAAAGAAAGTTGTCAAATTCTAAGTTAAATCGGCACACCAAGAGCGTAGTGATATTGATTGAAGCAGCTCGGAGTAGACAAAGAAAGAAAGCGAAATTGTATCGAGAGAGAATATGAGTATAGAAATAGGACCGGTAGTGTTAGTACAAGTTTCATCTTGAAAGAGACTGGATAAGTCTAAGTAGAAGGGACAGGTTAAGTCCTAAAATTAGTGAAACATTCGAGGTATTGATAAATATAGATAAAGTTGTTCATGAGTTGATGTTACTGTCACAACAGTGTGTACATGTAATATGTTTGGCCTGTTATGGTTAAAGCGCTAAGTATCTGATTTGAATTAAGTGAACAATTAGGAGCCAATGGACTTTTGTCCAAGTTTGTTCTGCATATAGTGATCGATCCAAATTCTTGATCGTTAAAGGCGAGTCCTTGGGAAATAAATGTATATCTATGGTGAATATATTTGAAAGCCTCGAGTAGAAGAGTCTACTTCAAAATTAGGGTCAGATATGCTTGACAAATATCCTCACTCGTTTAGTTAGACCAGATTCTGAGGACATAATCTTTTTAAGGGGGAAGGATATAACGACTCGTGTATTTTTGAATTATTTAAAAAATGTGATTATGGAAATTATTAAATGAATAAAATATGTGTATTGGTTTTGACCGTTATGTGTTGTTTAATTAATGTGTGATTTATGGTGTACCGGGTTGTCCACGTGACTAATTATGGAGTCGTACCGAATTATTTTCAATTTCAAAAGTGGATTTAGTGCAAATTTAATTGCATAAATATTTGGAATTTCTTTAAAATTATTTTTATGGTTCTATAATTATAATAGTTATTTTTGGGATTTTATAAAATTTAGAAATCAATATTTTATTAATTATTTATCTTTAAATGATTTTCCGATTGCTTTTATTTGTAAAATCCATATTTAATTCAAGAATTCTTCAAAAAATTATGAAACTCGTATTTATTTAAGTTTGGAACATTTTGAGAATTTTAAAAATTATTCCGGAAATTTTTGGGATTAATCTCATCGGCGCATTGTTTCATTAATTGTTAAAAAGCGGGTATAAATTACGTTTCAAAAATTATATTAAAATTTCAAAATTTATGTTTTTATAAACTTTGGGATATTTCTAACATTTTAAAACTATTTTGGTAATTTTCTGAATTTATTTTAAGAGCAGCTCAGTTCGTTAATTGATAAATGCGGGTACCAGTTGTGTTTTAAAAATGCTTTAAAAATTATGAAAATTTTACTTGATTAGTTTCGGGATTTTTAGAAAATTTTAAGATAATTTTGATAATTTTCCGAGTTTATTTTATGTGCAACTTGGTTCGATATATTTTAAAACGCGGTATCAGAATTGGGTTTTTCGTACCAGGCCACGTGTCAATTAATAGACACGCGGCTGTAAACTAAAACACAGGTCCTTTATCTTTTATTCCACCTTCTTATTCATATCACTTTCTTGATTCAATCTCTTTAAATTCCTTATCTCTTGATCACTCATCTCTCCCTGTAATCTGTTTAATCTCTCAATTTCTTCGCTCTTATTTCTTTATTCCCTCTATTTCCCTTCCCTGTCTGCGTTCCTGTTGCTTCCGGTAGCCCTGCATCGGTTTTTCCGGCCGCTTCCGGTAAGCTGCCGCCTGCTCCGGTGGGCTTGGTGGCCTTAGTTTCTCTTCTGGTTTATGCACATATATACATATATTTTTATAGATGTGTGTGTGTGTGTTGTGCTAATTATTATTGTGCTGCTCCAGCTATTCTATGATCATTTTCTTTCGGCTCTGTTACGCAGTGGTGCGCGTGTGTGCAAGTGTTGGTCGTGCCTGTGTATGTGGTTTGGTTCTGCTTTTGACCAGTAATTTGAAACTTGTGTTGGGAATTTTCTTTAACTCAATGACTGCTTCTGTGATTTCTTGAATTATAACTTCTATATTTTGAATTATTTCAAAAATTTCAATCGGTGGAATTTTTGCGTTGGAAACCCGAAATTTAAATCGGGTACCCGCGAAATTTTGCCGCCGTCGACGGTGAACTTCGGTGAGTCGACGGTGGACTGTGATGACCCGGTTCTGAGTCCTAATATTTTCAACTAAATAAAAATAAAATACAAATAATAATTAATAATTGTAATTAAGTTGAAACTTGGAAATGTGTGGAATTTTAAGTGTTATGATTGGATTGAATTGGAGGTTGGGAATTGTATTTGGATTGTTGGATTGTGGTTGTTGTAAGTTTGATTGTTGTTGATTTGACGTCGAATTGCTTCGACGGGTAGTCCGATAAACAAAGGAGACGTTGTCCGATTTCCGGGAAATTGACTTACGGAAATACGGGATTGTATCCGATAATTATCGGGACGTCGAGTGAATATATATACTTATACGTTATACAAACTTGATTGTATGTTGCGGTGAATGTTCTGTCCAAAACTCAGTAACCCTAACTTCTTAAAATGATGAGTATACGTATTTTCTAAAAACGAACACTGAACCGATTTCGAGAACGTGAACCCTAATTATTGTTTGTGTTATTATAATATGAATGATTACGAGTCGGAATATGCTATCATATGGGTAGGTGGTTAGCGAGGATATGTCAAGCATAACTGAGTGTCTAACATAGAGTATTTCGCCCCTGTAGGTTCTAGTCGGGAAATTGAAAGTGGACGTTGGACTAAAGATGACCTAATAGTTAGTCGACGAGCTCAGTAGAGTTTCAACAGAAAAACCTGAGTACCGAAGTCGAATCTGATGTGATCTAGTGATTGGAAGTTAAAGCCTAAGCGACAGAGTCGACTCAGAGCTGATTAGTAATAATTGTAAAGCCCTGTAAGGTAAGTACTTCTGAACTTTTCTTCGAGATATATCGCAAATATTTTCGAACTATTTCATAACATGTCGCTATTATTCAAAATAACTCTTGTTATATATTGCAAGTGTTTTAAACTATTTAACCTTGAACCCTAATTTTTCTTGATCTTTAAGCCTTATTCTTTGTAAACCATCCTTCATTGATTTTCAAATACCAAACCACCTAGATATGATACTGCTCCCCAAATGTATAACTACCAAACACCAAACACTGGAAGAAAATTGTTTGAAAACACATAAATTTTTATATCCCATCCATTCTTTATAACATTAAAGAACTATACCTTGAAAAATCATTATTCGTCCAATACCTGATCCCTTTTATAGGCTGAAAACCGTTTCTCATACATACCTTGACATACCTTTGTGATACTCATGAATCGCATTACGCTTTTATACAAGTGTTTTATCAATGTTGGTTATGATCTTGCTTATTGAATTACATTGTTTATCACACTGAATTGTTTTAGAATTGGATAGTTTTCTAAATGTGGACCAGATTCGTGGTCAGACCAGATTCGTGGTCGATTATAGGCCAATGTGTGCCTTGGATCCAGTAATTAGAGCAGTGCTATGTGTTTTGCTCGGGGTTAGTGCGTGACTGATCAGAAGCCTAACCTTGGTTTTAAAACTTAAAATGAATATCCAATTCTAATGATTGTTTGACAATGAACTTGATTCTTCTGAATCATCTCGTTTGATCATTGATTAACCTCAATTATTGTTATTATGACTTGCTGAGCTAGTTAGCTCACCCTTGTGATTCTTTCTATATATTTTACATATAAAAAGGATACGGATGATAGTGAAGTTCCTCAGTCCAAAGTGTGGGCTAAGGTTCCAGTTTGAGTTGGATCGAGCTAGCAGGAGCTTCATACGATAGAGAGATAGTAAGATTGTAAGAACAATATTATTATCAGTTGTAAGTTAAATTAGCTGGGATTTGGTACATTGTAATAAAAGTTAAGAGTGTGGCTTGTTTTCATACTTTAACCTGTTGCGATCCGTGGTTATATAAAGCAGGGTCATTGCAATTAATATTTCATATACAGGTTTATATATTGTGTGTGTCGTGGACCCCAAACTTCTGACCCGGGTTTGGAGGGTGCCACACCCCATCTCTTACTTTTGTCATTCATATTGTTTTGCTAAATTTTGAGGTTTCACATAGGAGTACACAAAGTCATTTGGTTTTTCTGTTTTAATTTTAAACAACTCATATTATTGCAAAGAGCTTGAAGTTTTTAAGTTAACTGGAATCAGTTTAATTAATAAGATGCTTTGTATCATATAACTTATACCTAGTTCTTTATCAATGCAGAATACTCTTGCTCATTTGGTCCCGACAGGTACCATTCACATGATATCAAGATAGTTTTTTCGGTAGCAACGGGTAGCTTTTTATCTGTGCAGATTTTTTCATTTAGAGACAGATGGTTTAAATTATAATATTGATTATGTAATGATGCCGTTAATGATAGTTGCTCTGTTGATTGAACTTTGAATGATTTCCCTTCATTTTATATGATTGTGTATTGAGAATTAATATACTGGAAAATATATAGTGGATGCATTGTCTTTTATAAATCAGATTGGTCATAATAACATCCCTGTCACGGTTGCACTAAAAAGGGATTGTCTTTTCTTTTCTTTGTTTTGTATTATTTGCAATAATTATTACCTTTTTTTGTTTTTAAGTTAGAAAAATTTATTGGAACTTCTTGCAGAAAGTAATTTGAAGAACTATATGTGTGGATGGAATAAAATGCAACTACCATAAGTATATTGTCTTCACAAGCTAATGCTGGGATAGAATTACTCTTAATTAGTTCCCTCATCTCGTAAGTAATTAAGAACATTCCCCTTCGTTAGTAATTAACTACATTTCATTTATATGCTCATAAGCTAATTCAAGCGCTTGCTAAGCCTGTCATTTTTTGTTTCTCTTAAATTCATACTCTTCTTTTGTGCATGCAGGTGGCACCTAAACATAATATAAATAATAATATACTCGAATTTTTTTCTTTCTGGCACATTAACTTAACTAAATAGGATTTGAACTCTACAAACCAAACTGAAGTTGTTTACGATCAAATGATACACAATACACTGTTTTTCTCATTAGGCAATTTGGACCAATACAACTACTCTCTAAAGATCTGGAAAAAGTCTATTAGTGAAGCTTATGAAAGAATTTGTCCTATCCGAACCGAAAGAGACAAGTGTAGCTGTTTGCATATGATATTCAAACTGGTAAGTTTTAGAAGTCTTATAACCTTTGAAGTGAATATTTTAGTTGATTAATATATATATATATCAATACTGTTATCTCGGTCATAAACATATACATACATCGTGACATGCATAAAGCCTAAAAATTTCTTCTAATACTTAACTTATTCCTTGGGACCTTTACCATCAGAAGTTTCCAACCCTATTTATTTATTTATTTATTTTAAGCATGAAGGTAGTATAGGGATCTAGATCTTTCCATGAAGGAGGCGGGGTCTATAAATAAGCAAAGCTATCAAGTATGATCAAGTTTCGTAGTTTTTGCAATTGCTTTACTGCTCTAGGGAGAGCAACATAGCATAGGACAAGGTGCTCCCAACAATATCCGAGAGATGCATAGAATTGTTCAATTTTCTAGAGTTAAGGAATGAAGTCAATAAGCGGCTTTATTGCCAATAATTATTTTATATGAAATCCTATTTTCTCAAACTCTCTTTGTGGTTAGAAGTCTTAATTAACGTTCTTGTTCCACCAGATACTGGACAAATGTATGACTCGATTGCATTATTCATCGATATTTATGATTTTTAATATTAATTCTCTTTTCTAGGTAATATATTAATATAGTAAAATTTGTTTACACAGGGGCTTAGGTAAATAAGTACCTTCTTAAACTAAATCAGGATGTGGATAACTCATCAATTGTGCTTTGAACGCTATTTCAAGAATATATCAAATATCAAATTAATGGGTGGGATATGCGACGCAGAAGGATTTCCAGCTTGTTATTTGATAAATTATAACATTGGGCTTCATTAGTTATTAATAAAACGATGTTGTCTTACCTTTAGTTTTAGTTACAACTAGCACCAAATGGGTTGCCATTTTTATTGGAGACAGCACGATGTTAATGGCCATATGTATTAGATGGGAAATTAAGCTTTGCACAACCAAAGTCCGACTCTTTTGTAATCGATAAGAAGGATATATAGGATTGTGGATGGAACTTATGTGCAACCAAAAGATAAAGATCTTTACTTTTGTTATGGATCATATGTATTAGTAAGATGTTCGTATGTTTCTAGTAAGACCGAAAAGTCGTTATAGTTTATCTGTGATAAGAGTAACATGTAGTTATAGTTCGTATACTTATTGTTAACAAATGTTTGAGATTTGAGACCCTTGACTTTTTATGATATTTAAATATATTAATTCTAATGATATTTGAATCATTGTATTTGTTTCTTTAGAAAATATTCTTTGTTTTTTGTCCATTTTATATAATTTTACTATTTTCCAGTTTGATCTATCATGTACTTTATCATCTAATTAGATGTCAGCAACTATCCGATGAGCTAGAACAATGAAACTTCAAACTTTCATGGATCGAGCAGCTATAAATAAGAAAAAACTAGCACAAGGACCTTTGTTCCCAAGAAAAGCATGATTTTTTTTATAAGTTATTGTCCACCTCATGACATCAACCATGACACTTCTGTAAATTTACTAGCTTCATATCAAACACGTAAAGATTTTGTATATCAAAATTATTTTGAAAAAATAATTTACTGTAGCAAGATTAATAATCGCATAATGGGCAGAAGTTCATAACATTCACATTTGAACTTTGAGATATGTACCTCTCTAAATAATAAATTACTGAGAGATTAAAATGCAAGGTCAGCTATCAAACCAGTCCAATGTAATAGAACATCCGACGATATGAACATGTAATATACAATTAAGATTCAATTTTTGACTCATAACGCAATATTCATTAAAAAGGAATAAAAACGAATATTACTAGACGAACAAAACAACTTCCAAACCAAAGTACACATATCAGAACTTTACAGAATCATAACATAAAATATAAAAGAATTTATTCTACTTTAGAATCGTAAACTACTTTGAAATACATAATACAAATTTAAGTATATGCATTCGGTAAAAATCATATTTTATTCGGTTAACAAAAACTAAAATATTGGAAAGAAGCTTGCCAAAAATAAAACCGAAATTAAATTTTCAATTATTACCCAAAACAAAAGTTAAATACCTAAATTAAAATTAAATAAAATATACTAAAATAATATAAATATATTCAGAAAATTTAGTTTACCTAAAGCTAGTTTATAGTCACCAATTTAAGTCATTCAGAAATCTAAATTATGAGTTACTTGATAAGTTTACATTCAAAAATATAAATAAAAAATAAAAAATAACCCAATATCAATGCTAATATATAATCCTACTCAAAATCCTGCTTTATAACTCCACTCTTCAGGTATTCTTACAGGCTTCAATCTTCATTCATGCTCCTGGTAATGGCTAACATTCTACAAAAATCAAGATAAAATTAATTAGCAACTGTCGGATAAAATAAATAAACCCAGCGCATAATGCAATATTTTTACTGATAATTTATTTGACCACATTACTTGCTGATCTTTCTATCTCATAATAGTAATAAATATATGTTTCTATTAGCAAAGTTCATCCAAACTCCACGAAAACCAATTTTTCCCCATGATAAGTAAGTTTATAATTCTATAGAGAATTTAAAACAAAATGCAGCTACTTGTAATAGAAAGGCTATTACTTGTGAACATGGTGATATATTTTTAAAACTACATAAGAAATTCATATCGACTAAATATAATGATGCACTCTAAAGGATCATTTCATTATCATTTTAAAGATAACTCATAGCCTTAAATGTCATTAGTAGTTATATAGGGTTTAACGAGTTTGCATATTTTAGAGCAATTTCAAATCTTAATTCTTCACTTTAGCACCTTGATGTTAGTGATTCTAGTACTCTATAATTTTTCTAGGAAGTGATATTAGGTGAAGGAACAGGATCAACAATGTCGGATGATAAGGATGATCTACATGTATTTCTATTTAGATAATAATACAATCACTATCACATAAATGGTCTTCGGCAACATCCAAAAACAGTGTTGGCACAAAAAATATTTCCTTATGCGGTTTAAAATTGAAAAAAAGGACGTTTAACAACATCATGACCAAATTTATTATAAATATTGCCTTAGATTTTTTGTGCCAACATCAATTTTGGTGTTGCTGTAGATATGTGAAAAAATGAAAAAAAAACAAGCAGGAGAAAATCCCGCTCAAGTAAAATTAAAAGGCCGCTCAAGTAAATTGAAAGGTCATCCTCTCTTTTAATTATAACACTGAGCATACTCCTCTCCACACCAACATAAACACTCTTCTTATTCATTCTCTCACCGCCGCCGCTCCACCGCCGCTCATCGTCACCACTCATCACTTCTCAAAGCTCACTCGCTGATATCTCGGTCACAAAGCTCCAGTTTATTTGTTTGACTCTATTTCAAAGTTCCACAGTCCATTCACTCTTTTCAAAACTCCAATTGAAGGTATGCTCTGACTATAATTTCTTAATATGTGGTTTACAAACCCTAATTTTTGGGATCCTTTAATATTTGTTTACAAACCTAATTTTTGGGATTTTTAGAATGTATTCACGAACCCTAATTTTTTTTGGGGGGGTTAGAATTTATTTACAAAATCTGATTTTTGGTGGAGTTAAATTGATAAATTTGGGGTTATTGTTATTCTCAAACAATCTAAACAAGAATTACAGAAGGAGGGGTTGAATGTAATTCTGGCTACTTTTTAATTTTAAGAACAGTTCTACTATAAATATATAACTATGTTTGATTTAGAAATGGTGCGGAATGAAAGTAGTAAAGAAATCAAATCAAAAGTAATCAAATACAAGCATTTAAAAACTTTCTGGTGGATTGAACTTTTCCACCAGAGATATATATTAAGTTGAAAACTCTGTGTAACAAAATTGTTCACAGCTGCTTACAAGTTAAAATACATGAACTGAGAAATTCTTTACAGATTTTGTTTTTTCTATTTCTCAGGTAATTGCTTACTTACTTGATTACTATTCAACTTGTTACCCTTGATTTATATATCACCAAGTTACATGATAAAGAGACAAGATAATAAGACAAACTATATCTAGTCTAATCTTCATGCTACTACACTTCTCTTTCTAGCATCTTTGAATATCATCTGTTTAGCATGGAAATGGAAATGCTTCTTTGTTCTCTAAATCCTTCAAACAGGCTGCCACATTCCCGTTGCATACAACCAACACATGTGACTGTCAAGTCACTATCAACTACTCTTTTGAATTTGAACATCCGTTGAAATTCAGATTGATCATCTGTTGGAATTTTGTCTGATCATCCGTCGAGACTTATATTGATCATCTGTTGAGGCTTTGTAAATCATTCATTGAGACTGTCTTCTTTATAGTTAACTCTACTTCATTTACACAAGATTACAAGGCATCTAATATTTACAATTAATCATCCTATCTTGCATATCAATCTAGTAGTTAACATGACTTGAACAATCTACATCATCTAGTTCACTAAGCTATCCAAGTATACAGAAATGTGCTACTATTCCATTATGTATAGCAATGGTATGGCCGATCATTGTACTGTTGGGTTCCGAGGCATAAAACGCAGTGGATAAACGTAAATAAAATAAAAAAATTTGAAACCCAAAACAGGATCCATGTATAATTATGGGCAGAATATGGAGATAACGAATCATACCTTTCAAGAACTTAACTTTCACGAACTCAACGGAGATCCTAACTATCACGCTTTGTGTCTACCTCTCGGAGAAACACCTCTATGGTATCCACACGAGCACCTCCAAGAACGTCTCACGAACTTGATTACGGAATAGATGTACTAGCCTCCTTCTTGATGATCTGAATTGCCTCTGCCTCTCTTTGCTGCTAGGATTTTCTCAAAAACGTACAAGCCTCTTTAACTTATCATTATATATTTATAATGGCTGATTAAAAAGGCCCATAACAGCAAAGCCCAACCCTAGTAGGTATTGGATTAAATAATAAAAATGAATTTCTATTATTTAATTAATAACTAAGTCATACTTAATTATTATGGGCAAAAAACATTCCTTTTAATTCGAATTTATATTATCTCAATTAAGTCTTACTTAATTATACTAAAATTTGAATAATCATCAATTAATTTAAATTAACTATTCCATTAAGTGCTCTATTTGTGCAACCCTATAGGCTATTATTTAATTGGCAATAATTTTATTCTCTAATAAAATTATAAACAATGAGTTGTATCTAGTAATACATCATTGTTACCCAATTAAACAATAATTAAATCGTGATTAGATAAAACCTTTCGTGATTAATGTTTTTCGTGTAATATAATCCCTTTAACCATACATATTATAGATTAAACTCGAGGTATGTATTTAGTCATCCTCTTCAACATTTAATCCAGGTTTACTTGATCCATGAGTAGATTATCAAGACAAATCATTATTTGAGCATGACCATGCTTTTATAATCTCACTCAATCAAGAGGACAATAATATCTCTCCTAATTATAGAAGGGTTAAATCCTTTATCTATCATTCATATTTCTCATACGACTCATGATATACCCGACGTCCACTTTATCATCACCCGATTAAAAGTAACTTTTAATGTAGTCAAAGTATATTAATCCTCGTATAGAAATATAATGATTTCAAGTCAAAGGATCTTTACACCATTATCACTATGAGTCTTTCTTATGACTTTATTAAATATGAAGAATCTCACTGTGGGTCTGTCCAAGTACCATGTACTCTCACATGTACCTATGTATTGACTTTAGTATCCCCATACTTATAACCAATGAGATATGGTTATCTTGTCAAACAACATACTAGTCTATCTATGTATTATTATTATCCTATATAATAATACTCGACTAGGGACCTTTAAGAATATGATATATTATATAATCTCAAGTTCAAGTCATGTACTTAAACTATATAATGTGTATCATGATTCTAAGGACATTTATTATGCTAGCAAAATATCGCAGTAATTAAGGTCATAATAAATACATTTATTGAATGATCAACTGACATAAAGATTTAAAAGAATAATGTATTGCCTCTAGGGCACCTACACTAACAATCTCCCACTTGCACTAGAGCCAATCACCCATATATCTAATACCCATGGAACTAGTGTGACCATCGTGCTTCTACTGCGATAAGCCTTTGGTCAGTGGGTCTGCATTGTTATCATTTGTGTGCACTTTACATATATGTATATCACCCCTTTCATTAATCTCTCGAATAAGGTGAAATCTCCTGAGTATATGTTTAGTCCGGGAATGTGATCTAGGTTCTTTAGCCTGTGCAATGGCTCCATTATTATCGCAGTATAGATCAATGGGATCTGTGATCGATGGAACCACTCCCAAATCAGAAATGAACTTTCGAATCCAAATGGCCTCCTTAGCTGTTTCACAAGCTGCAATGTACTCAGCCTCCATTGTAGAATCAGCTACTGTTTATTGCTTTAAACTCTTCCAGCTTACAGCACCTCCGTTTAGACAAAAGACAAAACCAGACTGTGATATAGTATCATCTGTGTCTGTTTGGAAACTTGCATCGGTGTAACCTTTTACAACGAGTTTCTCTTCTTCTCCATACACCAAGAATGAATCTTTAGTTCTTTTCAGGTACTTAAGAATATTCTTGACTGCCGTCCAGTGACCTTCACCTGGATTAGACTGGTATCTGCTCGTCATGCTCAAAGCATACGAGACATCCGGGTGAGTACATACCATTGCATACATGATAGATCCTATTGCTGAAGCATATGGAACTTTATTCATGTGGTCCTTCTCATCCAATGATTTCGGACACTGGTCCTTAGAGATCGTTATCCCTTGAGATACGGGGACATATCCCCTTTTTGCATTTTGCATTCCAAAACGATACAAAACCTTATCAATGTATGTGCTCTGACTTAGACCGATCATCCTTCTAGATCTTTCTCTATAGATCCTCATTCCTATAATGTAGGATGCCTTTCCTAAGTCTTTCATGGAGAAATTGCTACCTAACCAAATCTTAACAGCCTTTAGAGAAGGTATGTCATTGCCCATTAGTAGTATATCATCAACATATAGTACTATGAATGCCACATAGCTCCCACTAACCTTCTTGTAAACACACGGTTCATCTTCACTTTGAACAAAGCCATACTCTGTGACTATTTCATCAAAATGGATATTCCATCTCCTAGAGGATTGCTTCAATCCATAAATGGATCGATGCAATTTACATACCTTGCCAGCATTCCTTGGATCGACAAAACCCTCAAGTTGTGTCATGTACACATCCTCTTCAAGGCTTCCATTAAGGAAGGCTGTTTTGACATCCATTTGCTAGATTTCATAATCATGGAATGCTGCAATGGCAAGTAAAATCCTTATAGACTTGACCATAGCCACTGGTGAGAAAGTTTCATCATAGTCAATACCATGAATTTGTTTGAAACCTTTTGCAACCAGCCTAGCTTTATAGGTCTGAACATTTCCATCCATGCCCTTTTTCTTCTTAAAAACCCATTTGCACCCTATAGGTTTTACCCCTTCAGGTGGATCAACCAAAGTCCATACTTGGTATTCGTACATGGAATCTATCTCGGATTTCATGGCTTCAAGCCATCTTTTAGGGCCTGGACTGTTCATAGCATCTTGGCATGTGAGAGGCTCATCTTCATCTATGAGCATCAAATCACCACACTGAATCATGAAAAATCCATATCTCTCTGGCTCATGGCGAAATCTACCAGATCTACGAACAACCTGTGTTTGTTGAGCATTATCATTATGTTGCTCTTGTTCCACTTCAGGTTCAATGCTATTTTGCGGTTCTCGATCTTCATCGAGATCTATAGTTCTCCCACTGTTTCTTTTGGAAACAAAATCTCTTTCCATGAAGACAGCATCTCGAGCAATAAACACTTTCTGCTCAGAAGGACTATAAAAATAATACGCTTTTGTTTCATTAGGGTATCCCACAAAAATGCACTCTTCGGATTTAGGTCCAAGCTTGTCAGATTCTTGACGTTTCACAAACGCCTTACATCCCCAAACTTTCATAAAGTTCATGCCTGACCGTTTCTCCTTCCATATCTCATATGGAGTCTTTTGAACCTTCTTGGTAGGAACACGGTTAAGTGTGAAAGCCGCTGTTTCTAGAGCGTAACCCCAGAAACTTATTGGAAGATCTGCATGACTCATCATCGATCGCACCATGTCCAACAAGGTGCAATTTCTCCTCTCTGAAACTCCATTCCATTGAGGTGTTCCTGGTGGAGTGAGTTGTGATACCATACCACACTCTTTCAAATACTCTCTAAATTCGGTGCTTAAGTATTCACCCCCACGATCGAATCGTAAGATCTTAATACTTGCATCTCCGCCAATTTGCTTCTCTACTTCAACCTTGTATTCTTTAAATTTTTCAAAAGAATCGGATTTGTTCTTCATAAGATATACATATCCATATCTACTGAAATCATCAGTAAATGTTATGAAGTAGTAGCCTCCTCTAGCATTACACACATTGGGCCACATACATTACTATGTATTAGCTCCAGACGTTTAGTGGCCCTTTGACCCTTACCAGTGAAAGGGGTTTTAGTCATCTTACTAGGAAAACAAGATTCGCATTCTTGGTATGATTCAAAATCAAACTTATCCAAGTATCCATCCTTATGTAATTTGGATATGCATTTCTCATTTATATGGCCTAGACGACAATGCTAGAGGTATGTTTGATTTGAGTCATTCATTTTAAGTCGTTTGTTTTCTATATTACAGACAGGATTATCTAAATCAAGAACATATAAACCATTAAATAAACGCGCAACACCATAGGTTAAATCATTCAAAGCAAAAGAGCAACTGTTTTTCTTTATTGTAAACGAAAAACCTTTCTTGTCCAAACAAGAAACGGAAATAATGTTTCTGCGAATCGCAGGCACGTAAAAACAGTCTTCTAGTTCTAAAACAAGCCCGAAGGGCATAGATAAATAATAAGTCCCTACAGCTACAGCAGCAACTTTTGCTCCATTGCCTACTCTTAGGTCCACTTCTCCCTTAGCCAAAGTCCTACTTCTCTACAGGCCCTGCACATTTATACAAATGTGAGAAGCACATCCAGTATCAAATACCCAAGATGTAGAAATAGATAAATTGATTTTTATAACATAAATACCTGATCCAGAAATTTGAACTGCTTTCATTTTCTTCAGATCCTCCAAGTAAATTGGACAGTTTCTCTTCCGGTGACCAGCTTTCTTACAGTAGTGACATTCACCCTTGACCACACCACCTTTAGGCTTTAAAGCCTGTTTGGGGCCTGATTTTGGCTTGGGTGTAGAATCAGATCCAATCTTCTTCTTACCCTTCCACTTGCCCTTCCCTTTGGCCTTACCTTTATTTCCCACCATCAGTATGGGAGCAGGTTCAGCTGTCTTCATGTTGGTCTCATATGTTCTCAACATATGCAACAATTCAGTATGTGTTTTGTCAACTTCATTCATATTGTAGTTCACAACAAACTGAGTGAATTTTTTGTTCAAAGAATTCATGATTAGGTCAATACCAGTTTCCGGACCAATCGGGAAACCCAAAGTTTTAAGGTACTCAATGTAACCAATCATCTTCAGAACATGTGGGCCAACTGGTTCACTTTCCCCTTGTTTGCAATTAAAAAGTGACTTACTCGTGTTGAACCTTTCTTGACGAGTTTGGCTTGCAAACATGCTTTGCAAGTGCTCATTGATAGTATATGCATCCATATGCACATGATGTCTTTGAAGCTCAGCACTCATAGTTGCCAACATAAGACATGCAACATCATTTGTATCATTCTCATCCCTTGTGCGTGTTGCTCGTTCATCAGCAGTAGCACCCTCAAGAAGGGGGCCTGGAGGAGGAATATCAATGACATGAAGCTTGCGCTCCTGCCTGAGGACAATCCTCAAATTCCTCTACCAGTCTAGGAAGTTGTTTCCTCCTGTCAGCTTGTCCTTCTCAAGGACTGAACGTACGGATAGTGTGTTTGTGTTGTTTACCATTACTCAGTATCTACAATAATAAAAGCGCAAAATAAACATTAGATTGTCTGAGTTAAAATTTTATGTTCATATGATTATGATATATTCATAATATATCTCCCACTATTTTTTTTATCAAATTAATAGCCCTAATAATTAATTCGGAAAGTATATCCCATAAATCTTTCTAGTGAGCCAAGATCCATATTTCGTCATGTCCTAAGTCAACCACTGGTATCCTTAAAACATGATTATTTAGGTAGACAACAGTTGTCAATTATATCATATATAATTCTTGGATAATTTGGTGAACAACAATTGATCTTATCTATCTAATAGATTTTTAACTAAACTCTATGCTTCTAAGTTCATAATAGTTGAATATAACCGTTTATATTCACCTTATTATGATGACTCAGTTAAGTTAGACCCAATGATACAACGTCCGAATATAACCGTTTATATTCGTCGTATTTCACCATGATCAAAAAGGAGTCCCCTGCCACTGACAGCCCTTCCCCTTATCGATCTAGGATTCAATGAGTGTTCATTCATTGGAAAGCATCTGATTAAAACTTAATATTTTTACTTAGGGATTTTTAATTTAGAACGATCATGATCCCATCATAAAGAGATTCCCAATTTTTCCTTGAATAAAATACTTCAAATCAATACTCGTCAATGGTTTGATTTCCAGGTAGTGGAGGAGTCACATCGGTCTCGCTTAAAACCCACAGCCTTACAAGTTCTATGAACCCGTTGTTGACAAAATCGCCCCATGTCAGAAATACAAAAAAATCATATTTTATTCCGTGTTTCATAAACACGAGAATCTCATGATCGTTTGTTAATTTTAAATCTTGAGTTGTTACAGATTTTATCTTGTTTAAAGGAATGGCATGGGTGATGTATCTAATACATACATGCATCATTAATCTAATTAAAACATGCATTTTCTACTCTAATCATACTATTTATACATCATATGAAAAGTGCGTAAAGTAAATGTGCATTAGTTATGGCCCAATCCTATGTGATATTTTCAGGCTAATGAAAAGATCAAGGTCAATCTATGGTATAAAAAATAACTATTACATATGTCTTCTCTATTGCTTCCATTGTCTCCTTGGCCTCCATAGGATGCCTCCTTGTTCCCTTGTCCTTCTTGGATGTTACATTAAGAATTATACTAATGAACTTACAAAAGAACTCAAGTTACATTCGAGATAAAACAACTACAAATAGAAAACGACATGCAAGTCGTATTTATTACAAACCAAAAGAATAAACCATTACAACTAAGGTCTTAAGGCCATAACTATGCACCATGCTCAAGTAACCATTAAAGAACATGATAGATCATATAAAAGATGACATACTATTTATCACTTGTCATGATCCAATCAAGAATAATAAATAAGTAAAGCATATGTCATAAGCACAAATTAAAAACGAAACCCTAAACACACGGATCGACCAGAATACTAGCAAAATATGTATCAGAATACTATTCCAGAAGCATGTATCAGTATACACACGATCTATATCCCAGTTACCAAAAACATGTATCAGTATACATATTTTAAGAGATCGCATACATATGAGTTATGGCAGATCTTAAACATACGAGTATCATCATATAGACCATTAACAGATTCATCATATCATTCATATAACATAATTGTTATCATGACAGACTCATATAACATAACTGTTATTATGGGGCAGACTCATCACACATGCATACTTGTAAAAATACAGTAAACACGTAACCAAATCAGCCCCTTATACACGTAGCTCTGATGCCATTGTTGGGTTCCGAGGCATAAAACGCAGCGGATAAACGTAAATAAAATAAAAAAAATTTGAAACCCAAAACAGGATCCATGTATAATTATGGGCAGATTATGGAGATAACGAATCATACCTTTCAAGAGCTTAACTTTCACGAACTCAACGGAGATCCTAGCTATCACGCTTTGTGTCTACCTCTCGGAGAAACACCTCTATGGTATCCACACGAGCACCTCCAAGAACGTCTCACGAACTTGACTACGGAATGGATGTACTAGCCTCCTTCTTGACGATCTGAATTGCCTCTGCCTCTTTTTGCTACTAGGGTTTTCTCAAAAACGTACAAGCCTCTTTAACCTATCATTATGTATTTATAATGGCTGATTAAAAAGGCCCATAACAGCAAAGCCCAACCCTAGTAAGTATTGGATTAAATAATAAAAATGAATTTCTATTATTTAATTAATAACTAAGTCATACTTAATTATTATGGGCAAAAAACATTACTTTTAATTCGAATTTATATTATCTCAATTAAGTCTTACTTAATTATAATAAAATTCGAATAATCATCAATTAATTTAAATCCATATTTTAAATTAACTATTCCATTAAGTGCTCTATTTGTGCCCTATAGGCTATTATTTAATTGGCAATAACTTTATTCTCTAATAAAATTATAAACAATGAGTGGTATCTAGTAATACATCATTGTTACCCAATTAAACAATAATTAAATCGTGATTAGATAAAACTCGAGGCATGTATTTCGTGTAATATAATCCCTTTAACCATACATATTATAGATTAAACTCGAGGCATGTATTTAGTCATCCTCTTCAACATTTAATCCGGGTTTACTTGATCCATGAGTAGATTATCAAGACAAATCATTATTTGAGCATGGCCATGCTTTTATAATCTCACTCAATCAAGAGGCCAATAATATCTCTCCTAATTATAGGAGGGTTAAATCCTTTATCTATCATTCATATTTCTCATACGACTCATGATATACCCGATGTCCACTTTTATCATCACCCGATTAAAAGTAACTTTTAATGTAGTCAAAGTATATTAATCCTCGTATAGAAATATAATGATTTCAAGTCAAAGGATCGTTACACCATTATCACTGTGAGTCTTTCTTATGACTTTATTAAACATGAAGAATCTCACTGTGAGTCTGTCCAGTACCATGTACTCTCACATGTACCTATGTATTGACTTTAGTATCCCCATACTTATAACCAATGAGATGTGGCTATCTTGTCAAACAACATACTAGTCTATCTATGTATTATTATTGTCCTATATAATAATACTCGACTAGGGACCTTTAAGAATATGATATATTATATAATCTCAAGTTCAAGTCATGTAATTAAACTATACAATGTGTATCATGATTCTAAGGACATTTATTATGCTAACAAAATATCGCAGTAATTAAGGTCATAATAAATACATTTATTGAATGATCAACTGACATAAAGATTTAAAAGGATAATGTATTGCCTCTAGGGCACCTACACTAACATGTACATAAGCTAATCTTTCAATGGATGTTTATATGATCATCCATTGAATGCTACAAAATCACTTAAATAAAATCTACTTAGTGTTTTGTTCAAGTTATCATCAAGTACACAATATATTCCTAACAATCTCCCCCAATTTATGTGTACTGGAATTGTAGCTATAAATTAAGAGAAACTTGATGATAACAAAACACTCTATGAATACAGAATAAAATAAAGTAAATAAAATTTACAAGTGCTGTAATTTGTTGAAAATTCTCACAAAGAAAGATTTATAGAGTGTCTTACAGATCATTTTCAACGTGCTCCTCTAGACTAAGCAAATTAAGATCATGTCCTTGATTGCCTTGACTTCCTTCCCAGCTTCACAACATTCTCTTCAATCTGGTATGGACTTGTCTAAAAAATTCTAATTCTTCATTATTTGATAGATCCAGCTTTTCTTGCATTTTTTTTAGAATTTCATTGCTTGCAATCTTTAGCTGATCTTCCAGTCTGAAGAATCTTCTAATGTTCTTTTCATCCTTGAACTTCATAATCCAGTATGGCCTCAAATGCACCTTATCTCCAGTGAAGGGAATAGTCAATACTTTTGGGAGTGCATTTAGTCCCCTCCAGCTATTTCTTATCTCCTCAATCTTGTTTAGTACCATTTTCTTGGCAACTTTGTTAAATCCAAAGTTCTTCTTGATTGAGGAGAAGATAGTCACCAAGGTTGTATAGCCTTCATTGAGAATTCTGTGAAGTGGTCATATAATTTATTTACCACCCTTGTATCTGAAAACTAGTCTCTCTGGAAGGTGCTTGTAGGCGTCAATAGATCTGACTTCTTCAAGCTCATCCAGATAGAGATTTATGTCAGAAAATTCTTTGATGTCACATATGAAGAGTTGATCTCCTTTATTGATAGTAGGTTTGGGTTTGGCCACTTGCTTGGATTTGAGCTTGGTAGGCTTGACTATTTTGACTACTCTTTCTTTTGTCTTCTTTTGTTTGGCAAAGATAGGAAGGTTTAGATCAGGAAGAGGCAAGTTGTCCCAATCTATGGGCTCATCCTTTGGAATAACTGGATCACCATAAAATGTGATATTAGGATCAACCTTGAACTCAGCCTCCTTTACAGTAGGTATGACTGATTGGCTTGTGATTGTAGATTGGGCTGGCATGTAATCTTTTTTGTCTTCATCAAAATCAATCTTCCTCTTTGCATGGATCTTGTATCTAAACTTTTTCTTTATCTACTTTGGTTCTTCTTTCTTTCCTTCATCCAGATTCTTAGATGTCTCAGTTGGCAATACAACTTCGGTGATTGCAGGATTGTTAGCTTGTTCTTGGCATCTAAAGTAGCTTGCTTTTGTTATTGTTTGAGCCTCACCTTTTTTTCTTTCCTAGCCTATGCAAATTGTGGATGTCCAACCACTACACAGATCAATTTACCATTTCTTTAGATATTAGCAATTCTTTTCTTTAGCACTGAGTCTCTGGGATCTTTGAAGAAAGCTATGGACCTTCTAAGCAGCTTCTTTTCATCTGGCCTAGGGGTTTCATATGATAGGTCCAGTGGATTTTTATCTGAGGTTTTTGGATAATTTCTTTTTGGCTTAAAAATCATACTGGCCTTTGGAGACTTGATTATTGAGGGTTGACCCCTTTCTAAGTTCCCTAGGCTCATCTCATTGATTGAAATTTATCTCAACTGAGAGAAATGAGAAAAGACCTTGTCTTTCTTCTCAATTGGACAAAATTTCTTTTGAATTTCTTCATCAATATTCTTTTATTTGTGATCCAGTTCTTTCTCAACTGCTGCAACATCAAGCTTTTTATATTTCTCATTTGATTCCAACTTAGCAGTTGCTATCTTGATCAGATCAATGTTGTCTAAGGCTGGTGGCTTTGGGAAAGTAATTGCTGGAACAATTACTTTGCTTACTTGAATTTTGAGCACTTGTTCCCCCTCACTTGTTGACTCCCCTTGGCTAACTGGAATAATATCATTCTCCCCCTTTTTGTTAGAATCAAGTTGAGTGGAGGTTGAGGTATGTGCATCCACCAGTTTTTGAAGTAGCAGGGTTTGTTGGGCTTGATGGAGATGGATTTCAGTAATGGAAGTTTCCAAGGTTTAAAGCCTTTTATCTAAGGAATCCATCTTGCTGGTGAGATCATAATTTTTCCTTAGTTGTCTGTTGATGTCTAGCATAGTTGTGCTAGGAAACTTGGCATCCAATCTCTCAGTAACATCCTTTTTGATTTGATCAATTTCAGTTTTCAGTTCAGTGACATCCTGATTTTGTTTAAGAGATTGAATTTGATACAATTGAAGAGAGTGCAAATGTGCTTGTAAAAGGCTCTTGGTGTTGGAATTTGTAGTAGTTTAAAGAACTATATGAGTTTGTTGAATGATGTGAGACATAGTAGATTTGAAATGATGCCCATTACATGCTTTGGAAAATAACCAAGATGGCATGCTTGATCTTGAGCTAGGGCCTGCTTCTCCCCTATGTCCATGAACTCTTCTTCATCATCATCTTCATCCCCAAAAAGATCCTCAGAAGCACCAGTTCCATAATCAACATCATCACCAACTGTGGGTGGCATGGCTGTGATGGCATCTTTAGCTCTTTGCATGGAGGCAGTAGTATGCATCAAATTGAGCATCATTTCAGCAGCCACATTGTCCTGTTCAACCAAAACTTGATAGGCTGAAACAAGGTGAGTAAATGCCTCAGCTTCATAAGAAACAGAATCTAAGACGACTTGATATTCTTGCCGAATTAGTCATTTCTTTTCAGCCTCATTAACATCCATTAACTCACTTACAATGGGCTCTTCTCATTCTTCTATACCTGCTTTTCTCTCATTTTCTCTCTTTTCTGGCATCAAAGGCTTCCCAACCTCACACCCTCACCTTCACCTACTAAGGTGGGACTCCACTCACTTACTTTCCAAGATGGAAGAAATAGCTTGTAGATTTTCACTCTTTTCCTCTCCTTTTTCCTGAGAGCAACTTATCCTCTCACTCAATTCACACCCTTCCCTCAGTCCTAAGAGTGATTTTACAGCTACTAGATCATCTGCACTTATAACATTTGTTGAAGTTTGAAGTGGTGCAGTGATATTCAACGGATGAGGAAATCCGTCGAAATAGTAGTTGAGAGTTTCACAGGATGACTGCTAATAAGCACATCCGTCGAGATACAATCACTTGTCAACGGATGAACAATATCAGTCGAAAGTGGAAATGAAAGATTTTGGAGTAGAGACTACTGTTGAATCTGTGGTGATTGATTTGAGATATTGTAAAGATGTTTCAGTAAACTCAGAAAGAAATGGAAAGTGATCCAATAAATCATCTAAAAGATAACGCTCACTTGCTTGGATTTTTGGCTCCTTCATGAGAGTTAGAGATGGAGAATCAGGAATTGATGCATGAATCATATCAACATCCAGTGAATGTGTGGGTGAGTTTGGTGTGTTAGGTGCTTCAATTATTAAAGATTTTGGCTGTGACTCCACATTAATTGGACCCACATCAACTTGACTTTGAGAAGGTGCATGTACTGAGTCTTTGACTACAGTTGGCACAGTGTGTGCAATCTGTGTATCCCCAATGGTTTTGGATTTCTTTTTTCTGGCATAAGTTTGGGGTGATCTTGTGTCCCTTACCCTTTTGGCCTGTGCTCTTGGCTGAGAGCTTTGTTCAATAGTTACATCCTTTTGGGAGGATGCAACTAGCAATGAGCTAATGTTTTTATTAAGCACTACAGTTTGTTGAGAAACTGCAGTATGGCTAGGTTGGGATTCACTCACCTCTCCAACCTTATATTTAGGGATTCTTTGATGTTCACCCTGTCCCTCACCAATCTTACTTCCCTTTACACTCCCCTCTTGGTTGTTAGTGGATTTTACAACTAGCTTTTGTTGAGAGAAACTAGAGGGGGCTTTCTTTGACCTTGATTTTGAAAATTTTGGTTTTGTGAATTGGGTAGGGATCTGTTTGGTCACATTCACAGATGCCATTGCCACATTTGATGGCAAAGAAGCAGGTGGTTGAGAAATAGTGGCAGAGACAGAACCATTTACCTCACTTACCTGAGGCAACTTCATGATTAGCATGTACACAAGTGTAACATCCTTGTGATGATTTGCCCTGTTCAAGTCAGCAATAATTCTCCTCTCTTGGACCCAACAAGCTAACTTGTTTGTTCGGTTCTCAATGGTGAGATTCTCAGAAATAAAATTAGATAGCATCATGAAAAATCTAGCATAATGGATTGTTAGATATATTTGATAATGTCATGGCTAATATGTCTTATGTTTAGCTTTCAGATCTTGTGTGAACAGGATAGATCAGTACTTAACTGTTGATCAGTACTTATATTAGAAGTCAGGACTTAAGGATATCAGTACTTATATTATCAGGAGATAATCATCAGAAGATAGATATTAGAACTTAAGTGATGAAGGACAATCAGATAAGGACAGTAGCTGATTAAAGGAAAGAAGATAGAGATAAAACATAAGAAGAGATATGCATGAAGAAGGAATTCCGTGAAGAATGGAATACTTGGAATAGAAGATATCTGATTGATATATTTTAGGAAGCAGAATTATATTCCATATCAATTAGCGATTATCTTGTAACTGTGTAGTATATAAACACAGGCATAGGGTTTACACTATAAGAGTTATCATTATCGAAGTTATTATTCTTTATAACCCTAGCAGCTCTCGTGATATTTGTTCATCACTGAGAGGTAACAGTTCCATATTGTAACAGAGTTTATTGTTTCAATAAAGTTTGTTTTCTGTTCCATTTGAGTGTACTATACACTGTATTCACCCCCTCTACAGTGTGTGTGTGACCTAACAATTGGTATTAGAGCCTATCTGTTAACTTACATACAGTTAAAGATCCAAACACAATCATGTCGGACACAGAAACTCCAACTAAGCCTACCACAACTGAGGAACCACCAAAGACACAAATTCAGAGTCGGTATGAGACCATCAGAGTCCCCATACTGAGACCATCTGAATATCCCATATGGAAGGTAAGGATGACCATGTTCCTGGAAGCAACAGATCCAGAATACCTGGATAGAATCAAGGAAGGTCCTCACAAACCAACCAAACTCGCTGTTGCAGTTGCAGGTGAAGCAGCAACGACCGTACCAAAGGAGAAGAGTGATTATACTGCTGAGGACATAGCATCAATTGCTAAGGATGCTAAGGTACGACACTTACTGCATAGTGCCATTGATAATGTAATGTCAAACAGGGTAATCAACTGCAAGACTGCTAAGGAGATATGGGATGCTCTGGAAACAAGATGTCAGGGAACTGACACAATTAAGAAGAACAGGAAGACAATACTCACTCAAGAGTATGAACACTTTGACTCAAAGACTAATGAGTCATTGAATGATTTATATGATAGATTTGTCAAACTTTTGAATGATTTGTCATTGGTTGATAAAGAGTATGATCTTGAAGATTCAAACCTTAAGTTCCTGTTAGCTCTTCCTGAATGCTGGGATTTGAAGGCAACGACAATAAGAGACAACTACAATCTTGATGAAACAACTCTTGACGAAATCTATGGAATGCTCAAGACACACGAGCTGGAGATGGAACAAAGAAGCAAGAGGAAAGGAGGAAAGTCAAGGACAGTTGCTCTTAAGGCTGAAGAAGAATTTCCCAAAGTAGCTTCCTCAAAGAAAGACAAGGGTAAAGCTCTTTTCATAAAGTCTGATACTGAGTCATCAAGTTCTGAGAGTGATGATGACTCAGATTCTGAAAGCTTGCCTGAGACTGATGCTGATGAGGAGATGATGAAACTGTGTGCTCTTATGGTGAAAGGAATCACAAAGATTGCGTACAGGAAGTTTAGGAAGGGAAAGAAGTTTCCCAGGAAAAGCATAAGTTCTGATAAGAAGAATTTCAGAAGATCTGAAGGAAGAGGAGGAAAGTCTGACAGAGGAGATTACACCAATGTTAAATGCTATAACTGTGGTGAGAAAGACCACATATCTCCTGACTGCAAGAAGGTAAAGGGTGACAAAGGCAAGGCTCTTGTCACAAAGCAGAAAAGCTGGACAGACACCTCAGACTCTGAAAGTGAGGAGAACTATGCATTAATGGCAAATGCTGATAAAGAAAGTGCTGAGAGCAGTTCTGAAGCTGCTGAAACAAAGGTACCTCAGACTACTTATGCTTTTCATACTGATGATATTAATGAGTTGAGAAGATATCTTAAAACCATGTTTGTTAGCTATAGAGATCAAACTTTAACATGTGAAAGATTAACTTCTGAAAATCTTGCATATAAGAAAAGAAATGATTTCTTAGAAAAAGAGTTAGTCATATTCCATCAAACTCAGAAGGATAGAGATGATGCTTTTTATGTTAGGGATGAAGTGCTAAAAATGAATGAATCTCTAAAAACTGAGTTAGAAAAGGAAAGAGAGATAATCAGGACTTGGACTAACTCTGGCAGAACAACTCAAAATTTGCTAAGTAGTGAAAATTGGAAAGAGGGCTTAGGTTATGGAGAAAATAAGAATGATAAAGGAACTGAAGAAATTAAGCCTGTTGTTAAGCAAAAGCCAAAGTTAAAACCTGTTAAGTTTGTAACTGTAAAGTCTGATAATGAGAAATCAGAAGTTAAAGAGGAATTAACTTCTGACAAACTAAAACAGGAAATGACAGCTGAAGTAAACATAGGCTTAATGACAAAGAAGCAGCTTAAGCATAAGCTGAAAGATGTCAAGAATGCAAACAAGGTAAAATCACCTAGGAAAAATAGGAATGGAAAGGAAGGTGTGAATAAAAGCAATGATTATAAACCTGTTCCTGATGCACCTAGGAAAATATGTCATAACTGTGGAAATTCTAACCATCTGGCTTCTTTTTGCAGGAAAAATAAGAATATTAACTCCTTACCTTCGAAATCAGGAGTTAAGAGTCAGTCAGTTAGATACAAACCACAAAATCCTTGTTTTCATTGTGGTAGTTTATGGCATTCCATTTATACTTGTAAGGAATATCATAGTCTGTACTATGATTATTATCAAATAAAACCTTCTTTGAAGAAAGTTTCCATTGTTCCTTCTAGTATAAATTCTGATTGAAAGTCTGATAATGTAAATTCTGATAAGAAAAATGTTAACATAAACTCTGATGCTAAATCCGCTGCAAATGTTAACAAACTTAATAAGACCAAAGGATCCAAGCAAGTCTGGGTCCTTAAAACTAATAATTAGTGGTCTTTATGATTGCAGGGCAACAGGAAAAATATTCTAGTTCTGGACAGTGGATGTTCAGGTCATATGACTGGAAATAAGGCCCTGCTATCAGACTTTGTGGAGAAAGCTGGCCCAAGTGTTTCTTATGGAGATGGCAACATTGGAAAAACATTGGGATATGGCGATATCAATCTTGGGAATGTCATCATTAAAGAAGTAGCTCTGGTCTCAGGACTTAAACACAACCTTCTGAGTATAAGTCAAATCTGTGACAGAGGTTATCATGTTGATTTCTTTGAAGAACACTGTGAAATTGTGAGTAAATCTAAAGGCAAAGTTGTTCTGAAAGGATATAGACGTGGTAACATTTATGAAGCTAAGCTTTCAACAAGTACTGATGGCTCTGCAATTTGTCTGTTAAGTAGAGCATCAATTGAAGAAAGCTGGAATTGGCATAAGAAACTCTCTCATTTAAATTTCAACAATATAAATGAACTGGTCAAGAAAGATCTTGTGAGAGGATTGCCAAACACAGTATTTACTCCTGATGGTCTTTGTGATTCATGTCAGAAATCCAAACAAAGAAAATCTTCATTCAAGAGCAAGACTGAATCATCAATTCTTGAGCCTTATCATCTTATACATGTTGATCTATTTGGTCCAGTAAATGTCATGTCTATTGCAAAGAAGAAGTATGCGTTGGTCATAGTGGATGAGTTCACCAGATACACATGGGTGTATTTCTTGCACACAAAAAGTGAAACTGCATCTATCTTGATTGATCATGTCAAACAGCTGGATAAAATGGTCAAAGATTCTGTGAAAATTTTAAGGAGTGATAATGGCACTGAGTTCAAGAATTTGATAATGGAAGAGTTCTGCAAAAGCCAAGGAATAAAGCAGGAATTTTCTGCTCCTGGAACTCCACAGCAAAATGGAGTTGTTGAAAGGAAGAATAGAACTCTCATTGAAGCTGCACGTACAATGCTTGAAGAAGCAAAGCTTCCAACCTATTTCTGGGCTGAAGCTGTGCAGACTGCTTGTTTTACTCAAAATGCAACACTCATTAACAAGCATGAAAAAACACCATATGAGATGGTGAAGAAAAAGAAGCCAAATCTGAAATATTTTCATGTATTTGGATGCAATTGTTTTGTTCTCAAGACTCATCCTGAACAGCTATCAAAGTTTGATCTAAAAGCTGATGAAGGAATCTTTGTTGGATATCCACTTTCCACAAAAGCCTTCAGAGTCTATAATTTGAGAACAAAAGTGGTCATGGAATCTATCAATGTCTCTTTTGATGACAAGAAGATCACTGGTCTTAAAGATTTCGTTGACCATGATCAACTGAGATTTGAAAATGAAGACTCATATTCTGATACTGAAAAACCTGACAGTCTAAGTCCTGATACTACAAACTCTGATGGATTAAACTCTGATGTTATTGAAACTGTGGTGACTACGTTAAAGGAAGATGCACCTATGCAGGGGGAGCATACTCAAGATCCTACCACATCTCAAGAAACATCAGAACATGCATCTGGCTCTTCAAGTTCTGATTCGTCAAGTTCTGATAAGCCAAGTTCTGATAGTGCTGAAAATCTAAATACTGAAGAATCCAACTCAGAGAGCATAGTTTCAGGGGGAGCATCAGAAAATGAAAATGAAGATAGCATGGATCATGGGGGAGGATCCAGTTCTAGAGAAAACATTCCATCTGCAAGGAAATGGACAAAATCACATACACCTGATTTGATAATTGGAAATCCTGATGCAGGTGTCAGAACTAGAACAGGTACTTCAAATGAGTGTCTATACAATTCTTTTCTCTCTCAGACTGAGCCAAAGAAAGTAGAAGAAGCTCTTCAAGATGCTGATTGGGTGCAAGCAATGCAGGAAGAGTTGAATGAATTTGAAAGAAACAAAGTCTGGACCCTAGTGCCAAGACCAAAGAATAGATCTGTTGTTGGTACAAAGTGGGTATTCAGAAACAAAACTGACAGTGATGGCATAATTACAAGGAATAAGGCAAGGCTGGTTGCAAAAGGATATTCTCAACATGAGGGAATTGATTATGATGAAACATTTGCACCAGTTGCTAGGTTAGAAGCCATAAGGATATTTTTGGCTTATGCTGCTCACAAAAAGTTTACTGTCTTTCAAATGGATGTGAAAAGTGCTTTTCTCAATGGAGAATTGGAGGAAGAGGTATATGTTGAACAACCTCCAGGTTTTGTAGATACCAAACATTCAGATTATGTCTACAGGCTTGATAAAGCACTTTATGGACTTAAGCAAGCTCCTAGAGCATGGTATGAGACTTTAGCTCAGTTTCTTCTGGAAAGTGGATTCAACAGAGGAACAATAGACAAAACACTGTTCTACCTCAACCATGGAAAGGACTTACTTCTGGTCCAGATTTATGTTGATGATATCATTTTTGGATCTATAAATGACAAACTTTGCAAGAAGTTTGCCAAACTAATGCAGTCAAGATATCAGATGAGTATGATGGGGGAACTTAGCTATTGTCTGGGCCTTCAAGTCAAGCAGAATGAGGAAGGCACTTTTATTTGTCAAACCAAGTACACCAGAAACTTGCTAAAGAAATTTGGAATGCAAGATTGTTCAAGTGCATCCACTCCAATGGCCACTGCAACAAAACTGGATAAGGATACCGGTAAATCAGTAGATATTACTGACTACAGAGGTATGATTGGCTCTCTACTCTATTTAACTGCTAGTAGACCTGATATCATGTATGCTACCTGTCTTTGTGCAAGATTTCAAGCAGATCCAAGAGAACCTCACTTAACAGCTGTAAAAAGAATCTTTAAGTATCTTAAAGGAACAGCTGCTCTGGGATTATGGTATCCTAGAGAATCAGATTTTAAACTAATAGGTTACTCAGATGCAGATTTTGCAGGTTGCAAAATTGACAGGAAAAGCACAAGTGGAAGCTGCCAATTTCTTGGAGGCAGATTGGTTTCTTGGTACAGCAAGAAACAAAAGTCAATTTCCACATCAACTGCAGAAGCAGAGTATATTGCTGCAAGAAGCTGTTGTGCACAGATTCTTGGGATGAAGAATCAGTTACTGGATTATGGGTTAACATATTTCAAAATCCCTATTTACTGTGATAATCAAAGTGCTATTGCTATGACAGGTAATCCAGTTCAACACTCAATGACAAAGCACATCAGCATCAGGTACCACTTCATCAGGGAACATGTGGATAAAGGTACAGTGGAATTGCATTTTGTTCCCACAGATCAACAGTTGGCAGATATCTTCACAAAACCATTATGTGAAGCTACTTTTACAAGATTGGTAAATGAACTTGGAATGGTTTCAGGTTCTTTCTTTAAATCTGCTTAGACTTGTTCTGTGTTATCAGACTTTATGCTCAGTATTTACAGAATTAATCTCATTGTGTATTCTGTGCTTAATTGATAAATGTCTTTAAGTACTGACTGTTGTCTGATATATGTTTCTAAACTCTGATAAGTGATATGTTTGTTCTAGTACCTATTCAATCCTATGAGGATAACTGTGCTAGATACTGACCTAGTAGTCTTCAATAAACAAATGATTCCATGAAAGAAGTAATTATTTCAGTGGAAATCTTATGACACTAGCAAATTCTGATAATTGAGCTTAGTTAAGTTTACTTTGTATATCTTATTACTAAGTCACAAATTAGAATAATGCTACTCATCTGTTAAGTTCTGATACTAGTAAAACTGCTGAGTGCACTAAGTGCTGATAGACCTCTCTTATCAAAAGAAAAAGCAAAAAGATTAAAGAATAAAATCAGGTACTCCTTTGAGATCTAGAGTAAAAATGTGAAAGGGACGACCCAAGTGCATTGCTGGTATTAAGTAAATATGCATTAGAAAAGCAAAATATTTTCTTGGTGACTTTTCACACTCTATGATTACTGGAGAAATACTCTGATAATAGCATAAATTCTGATAAACAGTCGTGACTCACTTACACTGAGAAGCCACTGTAAAATAGAATTTCAAAAGATGCATAAAATTAGCACAAAACAGTTGAGGTGGCCTCAAGCATGAACTCATTCATCAGTAGGTTTCAGGATAATGACAGCTCTTTAGCAAAATTTTAGTTATGCCTTATTTCTAAGATGTACTGAAGTGAATCAGACTTTACTCTTTGTCTGTCATTTAGCTTAATGCACACACTAATCACTCCATCTGAATGATGAAAATTTCTGTGGTGGTCTATGTTATTGTAGATAAACAGTCATTGTGTCATTTTTGCACAAATTCTGAGGACAAGTTCTAGTTACACGTTCTGATGATTCAGTTCTGACGTTCATAACTAAGAACTTGTATGAGGATTTACTAAGATGAGCATTCCTTTTTCGAGTTAAGAAATTATGTTCTGATGACTGTTAAGTTCTGGTATAGGTCTAAGTTCTGATTTCTCAGTCTAATCCTTTACTTGGCTTATTTTTGAATGAAATTTAATAACAGTCTCAGTTTGTACTCGCATATGTTGAAGTGGAAGATTAATAGTCACTATGATTAGGATTAATGGTTTTGTACTTGAACAGTCCACTGTATCTTGTGTCTTGTGCGGTCTAGACCATGATTCCTCTTTCCAATGACTGTTATTCTTTTTCAAAGTGTAGGAAGACGAGGTAGAATTAATTCTACCTGTCAGCATTAAATATCTTTGCGTCTCTTGGCATTCTTTTGCCTATATAAACAACCACTTCACATCAGTCTTTCCCTCACATTCTTCTCACACACTTATCCTCCTTCTTCTGTCAAAAACACAATGGTTCGATACAACATGTTTTTGAACACACAAACCTTCACAATGGAGCTCAGTTGTGCCGACTGGCAGCTGGAGTGGCATATAACAGCCATTCCTGAGGAGATCTGGGACTCTGTCCCACAGGAGGTGCTGGCTCACCTTCTATTCTTCGAGATGGATTATCATCGCCATCTGGAGCGCCTGGAGGAGGAAAGGCGGGAAGCTATCCGTCAGCAAGAGCGAATCATATGACTCGCCATCTAAGTTCTGATGCTGCAAATGTTGGAGATACTGGTGAGGCTGCTACAACTGTAGATGCTGATGAAGCAGGTCCTTCAGGACATACTCCTCCACTGACTCTTCCTAAGTCTGAACTGGTAAAGGAGTTTGTTATCAGGGATGCACCAGTACCTTGGAGTGAAACTCCTGCAGGTCAGGAGTGGACTAAGGAATGGAACTCAGTTTCATTTGTTCCAAATGCTTTACATCTTGCTGAGCACTTGACTAAAGCTGATGAAATGTTACATTCTGATGATTTTAAAACCCAGCTTAGAGTCACTGCATTGAGTACTAAACATCTACAAGGTCTTCATTCCAACACTCATGCAGAGCTACACAAGATTCAGGAGAACTTTATCAAACAAGAACAAGTTTGGAAAATTGATAAGAAAAAGTTCTTCCAACCTACCATTGACAGGGTTGCTTATATTGAGAAAACTCAAGAGAAGCAACAAGCTCAGATTGATCAAATTCTGACAAATCAAGCTTCTCAGCAATCGCAACTTACTGAAATCCAGACCTCAGTGGAACTACTTATCTCTCTTTTATTACCTGCTGATGCCAAAAAGGGGGAGAAGGTAATTAAGTCCAAATGCAAAACCAACAAGACACTGCAAGGAAAGGATGATGGCAAAGATGACCAAGGAAACTCTGGAATGGGTAGTGGTCATAGTCAAGGTAGAAGGTTTACATCAAGACAAGCTAGTCACAGAACAAGTTCTGATACTGGGAAAAGAATAAGTTCTGCTGCTGGTAAAAGGATAAGTTCTGATGAACTTCTAGATCTTGATGAGGAAATGTCAAGACAGTTATTTCTTCAAGAAAATCCAGGGATGGACTTGGAAAGTTTAAAGGAAGAAGAAGCCAGACTTAAATCAGAGAAAGTCACATCTAAATCTGAAGCTTCTGGTAAAAAGTTACTTCCAAAACCTAAAGGCATTGTGATCAAAGAAAGGATACATACTGAAGAAACTTTGGCTAGATCACAACCACAGATAGATCCAAGATCCAAGGGTAAAGAAAAGGTTGGTGAACCTATCAAGCCTTATGTACCTCCTGAGGAAGAAGAAATTACTGATGGAAAAGATGATCTTGCTCTGACTTCAAGAAAAGTTCTTAAAACAACCTCTGACATGGCTCAAGTTGTTCAGAGTCAAGAAATTGTAAGTTCTGATATTCAGAAGAAGCAAGTAACCTCTGACAGTGCTCAAGTTAACTTGATATCAGAAAATATATCTAAAACACTCCTACCAGGATTCACTAAAGCAAAAAAGACTCAATCTTTGAAGACTACTCCAAGTGGTTTTGAAGCAAGAGTAGTTACTGGAAAGGAAGCTAGAGATAAAACTGGATTGGGAAGTGCTGATGAAAGAAGAGTACACAACACTACCGATGATCCAACTTCCTTGAGTGAACCAGGTATTGGAGCAACTCCTGAGAGATTGAATCAACTAGAATCTGTACAGATGGTTTACCATACCTACTTGAAAGAATACATCATGTTGTATTTCATGACAGATCGTAGGGTTTATCATATAAGACAAAATGCCATTCCTTTGAAGTATTTTAAAGAATTGGAGCATGTACTTTTCTTACTTCAAGTGGATGACAGAATAACAGAGACTGCTACAAACTACTTAAAAGAACAGATTCAGAGACAGAAAAGGCTTTATTCTGTTAAGTCTGACAGCAGATATGTTCCAAAGTACAGAGATCACAATGGGGATATTGTTGATATGAAGCCTAATACTGCACAGATCAGAACGTATCTTGGTATTAAGGGACTTGAATTCAATCTTGAATCTGACAAAGCTTATGTCATAAGACTAGACCAGGAGTTAAGGAAAGCAAAGATTAATGATCTCAGAGCTGCAATCTTTCAAACTGGTGAAGATACTGCAGAGCTTAAAGGTGTTAAAAGGAGAATGATTGATGAACTAAGATATGCTGAGAAATGTTTGTTGAAGAACTATCTCAGAACAACTCCTGACATCAGAGAGATCAGAAGATGATGAAGCCAAGTCGAAGATCTACAACTGCTTAAATTCTGATATTTATGCAGATTGAAGTTGTTATCAGAAGTTGAAATTGATAAAACTTTAAGGACTGTAAGTTGTAGTTATCTAGTCTATTTCTCATGCATTTGTACTTAATGTTTTTGACATCATCAAATATCTGTTTAACTTGTATATTTTGTTAATTTACAAGTTGGGGGAGATTGTTAGATATATTTGATAATGTCATGGCTAATATGTCTTATGTTTAGCTTTCAGATCTTGTGTGAACAGGATAGATCAGTACTTAACTGTTGATCAGTACTTATACTGGAAGTCAGGACTTAAGGATATCAGTACTTATATTATCAGGAGATAATCATCAGAAGATAGATATCAAAACTTAAGTGCTGAAGGACAATCAGATAAGGACAGTAGCTAATTAAAGGAAAGAAGATAGAGATAAAACATAAGAAGAGATATGCATGAAGAAGGAATTCCGTGAAGAATGGAATAGTTGGAATAGAAGATATCTGATTGATATATTTTAGGAAGCAGAATTATATTCCATATCAATTAGCGATTATCTTGTAACTGTGTAGTATATAAACACAGGCATAGGGTTTACACTATAAGAGTTATCATTATCGAAGTTATTATTCTTTATAACCCTAGCAGCTCTCGTGATATTTGTTCATCACTGAGAGGTAACAGTTCCATATTGTAACAGAGTTTATTGTTTCAATAAAGTTTGTTTTCTGTTCGATTTGAGTGTACTATACACTGTATTCACCCCCTCTACAATGTGTGTGTGACCTAACATGGATATTCTTAGACCTCTTCTTATCCCCTAGTTTACTCCCTATCTCATAAATGACAGAAGTGCTAAAATTGAAATACTTATCACTAAGGAGTTTGTAAAGCATATGAGCAAGTGAGTAAGATACAACATCAAAATTACTTATTTTTCCAGAAAACACCTTGATGAATGAATCACACAGAAAACTCCATTCTTTTCTAAGACCTAGTCTCCTAACATCACCTAATTTAGTGGCATCAAGAGCATAACTTATAGAAACTAGCATGTTACTAACATCAGTGTCTGTGTGTGGAGCAAGTGTGTTATTTTCAGGCAATTTAAAACACTTTTCAATTACATCACAGTTAACACAGTGCTCATTACCTTTGAGAGTGAAGGTAATAGTCTTGTCCTTTGAATTGAACACAACTATAGTCCAAATTTCCTCGACAACCTCACAGTAAATGGTTGGGGACTCAAGCATGGCATAGCTCAATTTGCAGTTTAGTATGAAGTCCATCATCTTGTGATAGTCTTCAGATGCCGGAATTTGCTTGTTCACCAAAGCCACAAAGTTATTCTTTTCATAAACAACCCCAGTTGAGGACATGATTTTGACTACGAGTGCCATTGTTGTGATTGAGATTAGTTGCAGAGAGAGTATTTGCTTTTGGGAAGAAGAAGTTAAAGAAAATTGCTTTGAGAAAGATAAAAACAGAGAATAGAAATGTAATTAGCTTTTATACTTTCTTAAAAATAAACTATCAAAAAGTAAAAATTAAAATAAAGTGACCAATCAAATTAACCCAAAATAGCTGTTTAAAAATAAGAAAAACTGTCAAAATTCTAAGATTATCCGTTGAAATATACATACATGCTGTAAGTAAATTTGATGGATGATGCTCAAAATTAACACCTAAGATTGAGTACAATTCGATGGATGATGATAAAATTACCCAAAGTAATAATTGATACTTCTACAGATAATAAAGTTCAATGGATGTTCTTTTTCAACGGATAATGAACATCCGTCGAGATATAAATTTTGACTTAGCCAAAATTTATATTACTGACAAGAAATATCAAATATTATTCTGGCTGCAATTCAATTTACTTAGACATCAAAGTAGATTATGAGTAATTAAGCATACCTAACTCACTTACCAACCTAGTGAATGAGGATTCATCAAGTGGTTTGGTAAAGATGTCTGCAAGTTGTTTTTCACTTGGAACAAAATGAAGTTCCACAGTACCATTCATAACATGCTCTCTAATGAAGTGGTACTTGATGTCAATGTGCTTAGTCCTTGAATATTGTACTGGATTCTCAGGGATGGCAATAGCACTTGTGTTATCACAAAAAGTAGGAATCTTATTCACTTATAGACCATAGTCTAATAGTTGATTTTTCATCCATAAAATTTGTGCACAGCAACTACCAGCAGCAATATATTCAGCTTCAGTTGTAGAGGTAGAAACTGAATTTTGCTTTTTACTAAACCAGGATAATAGCTTGTCTCCTAAAAATTAACAGGTTCCTGTTGTACTTTATCTATCAATTTTACAACCTGCATAATCTGCATCTGAATAACTAGTTAGATCAAAACCAGAATCTTTAGGATACCAAATGCCAAGCTTTGGTGTTCCTTTGAGATATCTGAAAATTCTCTTTGTAGCTATTAAATGAGATTATCTAGGATCAGCCTGAAATCTAGCACAGAGACAAGTAGCAAACATTATATCTGGACTACTAGATTTTAAATATAAAAGTGAGCCAACCATGCCTCTATAGCTTGAAATATCCACAGACTTTTCAGTTGTGTTCAATTCAAGTTTAGTTGCAGTGGCCATGGGAGTTTTTGCAGATGTGCAATCCATTAAATTTAAACTTTTTCAAAAGATCATAAATATATTCGGTTTGACTAATGAATATTCCATCACTAACTTGCTTAACTTATAAACCAAGAAAGTAAGTTAGTTCTCCCATCATGCTCATTTCATATTTATTTTGCATCAATTTCGCAAACTTTTTGCAAAGTTTTTCATCTGTAGAGCCAAATATAATATCATCTACATAAATTTGAACAAGTATACTAGAGCCATTAACATTTCTAAAGAATAAGGTTTTGTCAACAATACCTCTAGTGAAGTGATTTTCTAAGAGAAACTTTGACAAAGTATCATACCAGGCTCTAGGTGCTTGCTTCAATCCATAAAGTGCTTTCAGAAGATAGTAGACATATTCTGGAAAATTTTGGTCTTCAAAACCAGGAGGCTGATTGACATAGACTTCCTCTTCCAAATTTTCATTTAGAAAGACACTTTTAACATCCATTTGATAGACTTTGAAATTAGCATGGGTTGTATAGGCTAAGAAGATTCTGATGGCTTCAAGTCTTGCAACAGGAGAAAAGGTTTCATCAAAATCAGTTCCTTCTTGTTGACAATAGCCCTTAGCAACCAATCTAGTTTTGTTCCTGACTACTATGCCATTTTCATCCATCTTGTTTCTGAATACCCACTTAGTGTCAATAGGATTCTTTCCTTTAGGCTTGGGTACCAGCTTCCATACTTTATTCCTTTCAAATTGGTTTAGCTCCTCTTGCATAGCTAAAACCCAATCAGGATCCAACAGAGTTTCTTCTACCTTTTTAGGCTCTTCCTGATATAGAAAGCTGTTATATAGACATTCATCTTGAGTTACTCCTTGTTTGCACTCTTGAAGATGCATCACCAATGATCAGTTCAAATGGGTGATCTCTCATCCATTTTCTCTGTTGAGGTAGATTAGCTCTAGATAAAAAGGCCTCATTGTTGTCTTGATGTGTGACCGAGTTTTGATTAGAAGAGACTCTCCCTGAGGTTGTGGATCTTTGACTTGTAATTGGGGTCCTTTCTGATTATGATCTGTATTGGCCCTCAATTTCTATAGCTGATTCAACGGATGTTGAATTTTGCCTTTCGACGGATGATGCAAATTGTCTTTCAACGGATGATGCACTTGGTCTTTCGACGGATGTTGAATTATGTGCTCCATTGGTTATATATTTTTCTGCATTTTCCTTAGACATTGGTTCTTGATCACTTTCATCATCACTATCTTCACAAACCATTTCAACATTATCAAATCTGAGGCTTTCATGGAAATCTCCATCTTGCAGTCCTTTAATCTTTTTATCATCAAACACAACATGTACAGATTCCATAATAATGTTGGTTCTGAGATTGTAGACTCTATATGCTTTTCCAATAGCATATCCAACAAAAACACCTTCATCTGCTTTGGCATTAAACTTCCCATACTGATCAGTTTGATTCCTTAAGATATAGCATTTACAGCCAAAGACATGAAGAAAGTTTAGTCTTGGCTTCCTATTCTTGAACAATTGGTAGGGTGTCATGCATTTTGCTTGATTGACCAAAGAAATATTCTGAGTGTAGCATGCAGTATTTACAGCTTCAGCCCAAGAGTATGTTGGTAACTTTGATTCTTCTAGCATTGTCCTTGCAGCTTCAATAAGAGATCTGTTTTCCTATCCACCACACCATTTTGTTGTGGGGTTCTTGCTGCCATGCATGATTCCATTCTCTTCACAAAATGATCTCATCACATAATTCTTGAACTCAGTTCCATTGTCACTCCTGATTCTTCTTACTTTGAAGTCAGGATGATTGTTGACTTGCCTTATGTGATTGATGATGATTTTACTAGCTTCGTCTTTGGATTTTAGAAAATATGTCCAAGAGAACTTTGAGAAATCATCCACAATTACTAGGCAGTATCTTTTCCCTGAGATTGATAACACATTGAATGGTCCAAACAAATACATGTGCAATAGTTGTAGAGGTTCTTCAATTGTTGAATCAAGCTTCTTTCTGAATGATGCCTTAATTTTCTTTCCTTTCTGACAGGCATCACACAGTCCATCCTTTGAGAATTCCACTTGAAGAATACCTCTCACCAAGTCTTTCCTGACTAGCTCATTTATAGTCTTGAAATTAAGGTGGGATAGCTTCTTGTTCCACAACCAACTTTCATCTTGACTTGCCTTGCTAAATAGACAAGTGACAGATTCTGCATTTGATGAGTTGAAGTCAGCTAAGTACACATTTTCTTTTCTCACTCCAGTGAGAACCACTTTGTTGCTCTTCTTGTTGGTCACAACACAGGCTTCAGAATAGAATGTTACTGAGTTGCCCTTATTACAAAGCTGGCTGATACTCAACAAATTATGCTTGAGTCCATCCACTAGGGCAACCTCTTCAATGATGACATTATCATTTAAAATCAAGCCATACCCCATAGTATACCCCTTGATGTCATTTCCAAAAGTGATACTTGGGCCAGCTCTCTCCTTGAACTTAGTGAGCAGGGTAGAATCTCCAGTCATGTGCCTTGAGCACCCACTGTCCAAATACCAAAGATTCTTTATGTTTCCCTGCACACAACAAAATCAAATCAAGTTGATTTTGGTACCCAAGTTTCCTTGGGTCCTATTTTGTTAGCCTTTTTCTTAGGTTTCTTAGGCTTGTCTTAATTTGACTTTGGCATTTGAAATTCATCCTTAGCCAATTGAATAGAACCCTTAAAACCATTCATCATTACAGAATTATCATACACAGGCTGATTAACATGGAAAGGCATATTTTATGCAAACATGTTATTCCAGTAAGGCATGCTAAATGGCATTTGTGGCATACTAAATGCAGCATAGTAAGGATTTTGTGAAAATGGCATATTAGCAAACCGTGCATTCAAATTATGTGCAGGCATAACATTCACATACATTGTAGGCATACTGGGAAATGAAGGAGGTGCAGACATGGAAGCAGGCATAGCAAGTTTGCAATTAACAGACAAATGATTAACACTACCACACTTAACACAGATTTTTTTTGGTGCATATTTATCTGGTGTGTAGTTGTTATGTTTGTTAATTCCTACTTTCGCATTTCTATTGTTTTTCCTTTTAAATTATGTTCTCACTTCAATTTTCTCCAATCTATCATTTAATTGCTTAATGGACAGATGCCCTACATTGACTCTCTTGTTCTGTTTCACTTGACTTGTTTCTCCTGGAACAAAGTTCTTAGAAATTGATCCATATTTTTCATTTAATTTAGGTAGCTTAGCTTTGCTAACTGGTTTACTTACACTCAATGGATGTGGCTCATTGTCTTTCGACGGATAATCTTTTTGATTATTCGACGGATAATTTTCATCATCCGTCGAATCCACATCCGTTGTAAGTCCTTCAATCAAATTGGAATCAAGCTTCTCTTTGTTCTTTTTACAGGCTGCATCACAAAAGGATTCTATACCTTGAACTTTAGTAATTTGAGCATGGACATCTCTAGATGATTTCCATGCCTTAATTACTTCATGTTCTCATTCAAGATTCTTTCTTAAAATCTCCTCTATCTTTAGTGATTCAGCCAATTCATCTTTGATAGTCTTGCATTCTATTTTCAGTTTTTGAAACTCAACAAATTGAGTCTCTAACACAATATTTATTTCACTTAAAAACAGATCGTTCTCCTTAAGATTAGTGTTTTCTTTAGTGAAAGACTTGAGTTTAACACACAAATGATATAATTCAGTAGACATGTCATTTATGGCATCATTACACTCAGCTTTAGATAAATGTGATAGATTAGTGGTGATTACCTGATTACTTGATGAACTGACCTCCGTTTCATCTGATTTGGCCATAAGTGCTAGATTGACATAGCTTGTATCTTCATCATCTTCTAATCCATCTAAAGCCCAGTCATTTTCCTGTGTGATGAAAGCCCTTTCCTTTTGTTTGAGTAACTCAAAATATTTATGTTTGTAATCAACAGCCTCAAACTTCTTTTTACTAGAATCGGACTTTCTGCATTCACTATCAAAATGACTTTTCAAGCCACACTTGAAACATTTGAATTTAGACTTATCAACCATGTTTCTGTTTGCCTTGGCTGCTCCAAAATTCTTCTTGAATTTGAGCTTGGCAAATCTCCTGGATAGAAAAGCAAAATGCTCATCTATGTCATCCATGTCATCTTGACTAAGGTTGTCTTCATGTTCAGCTACTAGCCCTTTTCCCTTGCCTTCACAAACTCTATGGTTTGGTGCAGATTCAACAGCTTATACCTTTGTCTCCTTCTCCTTTTCTTGCTCAACAACTAGTGCAATGGACCCTCCTTTCTTTATTCCATTCTCTAACTTTTCATCTTGCTCTATTTCAAGCTCATAGGTCTTTAGAATTCCATACAGTTTATCCAAGGTGAATTTCTTGTAGTCTTGAGAGTTTCTTAGTGAGACTATCATGAGATTCCAATCCTTTGGTAGAGATATAAAAAATTTGAGGTTTGAGTCCTTTGTTTGATAGACCCTTCTATGCAATTTTAGAGCATTTAGTAGCTTTTGAAATCTACTAAATATGTCAGTGAGTGACTCACTTTCTTCACTGTGAAAATGCTCATATTACTGAATCAAGAGTTGCATTTTGTTTTCCCTTACATGCTCAGTTCCATCACATATGACTTGAATTATTTCCCAAACATCCTTAGCAGTTTTGCAGTTTATGATGTTCTCAAACATGTCACCGTCAACACCATTAAACAAAATGTTCAGGGCCTTTTTATCTTTTCGCACTTGTTCAATTTATGGATCAGACCATTATGCTCTAGGCTTTGGGACAGATGTTTCATTTCCTGTAGCAGGTCTCATAGGGACATGTGGACCTTTCTCAATACAGTCCACATATGCTTCATCTTGATATGTGGACCTTTTTATCACCTTCCAATGGTGATAGTTGTCTTTGTCCAGAAAATGGAATCTTTACTCCAACATCCTTTTTGATCATCTTGTTAATTGTTGTGATCTTTAAACTCTTTGTTCTTCAAGAGCTTGCTCTGATACCAATTTTTATTCCCAAACAATCTAAACAAGAATTACAGAAGGGGGGTTGAATGTAATTCTGGCTACTTTTTAATTTTAAGAACAGTTCTACTATAAATATATAACTGTGTTTGATTTAACAATGGTGTGGAATGAAAGTAGTAAAGAAATTAAATCACAAAGTAATCAAATATAAGTATTTAAAAACATCCTGGTAGATTGAACTTTTCCACCAGAGATATATATTAAGTTGAGAACTCTGTGTAACAAAATTCTTCACAACTGCTTACAAGTTGAAATACAAGAACTGAGAAATTCTTTACAGATTTTGCTTTTTCTATTTCTCAGGTAATTTCTTACTTACTTGATTACTATTCAACTTGCTACCCTTGGTTTATATATCACCAAGTTACATGATAAAGAGACAAAATAATAAGACAAACTATATCTAGTCTAATCTTCATTCTGCTACACTTCTCTTTCCAGCATCTTTGAATATCATTTGTTTAGCATGGAAATGGAAATGCTTCTTTGTTCTCTAAATCCTTCAAACAGGCTGCCACATTCCCGTTGCATACAACCAACGCATGTGACTGTCAAGTCACTATCAACTGCTCTTTTGAATTTGAACATCCGTTGAAACTCAGGTTGATCATCCGTTGGAACTTTGTGTGATCATCCGTCGAAACTTATGTTGATCATTCGTTGAGGCTTTGTAAATCATCCGTTGAGACTGTCTTCTTGATAGTTAACTCTATTTCATTTACACAAGATTACAAGGCATCTAATATTTACAATTAACCATCCTATCTTGTATAATAATCTAGTAGTTAACATGACTTGAACAATCTACAACATCTAGTTCACTAAGCTATCCAAGTATACAAAAATGTGCTACTAATCTTATTATACATAAGCTACTCTTTCAACGAATGTTTAAATTATCATCCATTGAAAGCTACAAAATCACTTAAATAAAATCTACTTAGTGTTTTTTTCAAGTTATCATCAAGTACACAACATATTCCTAACAGTTGTCAAATTTTAAAAGATTCTCTATGTATTGTAATTTTATTGTTACTGATAAAAATTTAATTTACATAAATTGGATTAACATGAAGCTTTTGTGTTTAAATAATTTTTTCACAAAATTATTTAACCCTAATTGGATTAACAGGAAGTTAGGAAGGGAATTGTGGCAGTTTTTCGCCTGTTAGGAGAATTGATAGTAGGTTGAGAGGTGGTGGTGGATTGGGGAGTGGTGTGGAGCAGAAGATGGAGAGGGCTAAGTTTTTCACTAGATGGCGTGGATGTAATGGGTGAGAGATTGGCTAGGAGGTTTGTTTTTCTTATATTTATGGCTAAAAGAAAGTCAGTTATGAATGACCTATTAATATATTATACTTCAACTTTCTAATATAATTATTTTCCAGGTTCTTGAACTGGTCAAGCAAAAGCAAAATCTTCATAAGATTTCATTTGTTGCTCATTCTGTGGGAGGATTAGTGGCAAGATATGTTATTGGGAAATTATACAGGCCTTGCAAAACTGAAAATGAAAGGGACTTTTCAGTTGATGCTGGCGAGGTGTCAAATGGGACAATAGGAGGTTTAGAGCCAGTTAACTTTATTATTGTCGCTACGCCTCATCATGGTTCAAGAGGTAACAAGAAGGTAGGAGTTTTGCTTGTTTGTCAGGACCGAGAAACTGAATATTTTGCATTATTGAAATTTTGTTTGTCGATAAAATGAATTGGTTATTTATTGTTGCATCATATACTTTCCAGTTGAGAACTACAATGATAAAGCTAACCATTTGCATTATTTATTCTGTATAGCTCACTATTGGTTGAACTAGTTATATGATCTATATATTGAATTCTGAACTATTCTGTTGTTAAATGCTTCAAAGTTGTACTTTAATATTTTGAATTTTACACTTTAATCTTGAGTTGTAAGTTATAAATTGATCTTAATAATGATATTACTTAGCATACTGAGAGTTCCGAATTTGAATAAGTCAATCTGTTCATAATAGAAGTGAATTGTGATTCTTGCATGCAGTACTTTCCTATGTCTCTCCAGTGCTCCTGCCTTAACTTCTTTAGTCGCGACAGAGGATTCCTGAACTTTCATAGGCATATAATTTCTCCTTTGCTATGTTATTGTCATTATGAAATCTGTTGCTTTTTTAAACCATTCCACCTATTTGTATTAATAATTTGGCAGGTCCCGTTTTTGTTTGGTCTAACTGCTCTTGAGAAAGTTGATGTTGGGGTCATTCATTGGATTTTTAACTGTTCTTATGTTGCATTTATGGACTAATCGATAAATACAGGTTTGGACTATGTTTATTCAAACGTTGTGTAGCATGTTCAAATGTTGGTTATGATCGTATCCTTACAATTTAATCCAGCTGTACTAATACTGTACGTGTCTTGATAGCATACTATATTATCATTTTTCGTTGACTATTACAATCAGATATTGTTGGCTGGAGGACAACATCAATTAGGCGTGCAGTTGAACTACCCAAGGTATTTTCCTTAGCTTCTTCATTGATGATCATACTCCATTTTTCTATTGTTATTATAAGACTTTTTTTGTGAAGTGAGAGGACTGTGTGAATGAAAAGTATCCTCACATCGTGTATGAAGAGCTATGTAAGGCATGTGATGCTGAGCCAATATGGCAGAGGTTGACAGCTTAGACAATGTAGAAGGTTTATAACTGTAAACTTTTACCGCTAGATCTATTTTGTATTCAACATGCAAGCATTCAAGAACACCGGCACCTTTACCTCCTTACGCAAAACCAAATACAATTAAGAGAGCAATGAACATATCTTCACGGACAATTCTTGTGTTTTTGTTTTTGAATACACATTTAATTTTTCATTAAGATATTACCCTGCAAGTACAAGTACTTCTCTTTTCTTTTCTTTTTTAAGTGAGATAAGTGGATGTTATAGTTAATTATTTCTTATGTCAATACCCTGTCTAGGCCGGATCTATTTTTCTAGCCTCCTCCATTCTTCAAAATCCATAATTTGTAGTCACAGCTGGAACAAGCCAATATTTTTGCCACACACACACATATATATTATTTAACTCAATTTCCTCTGTTGGCTTGCTACATTTCCCTTTAAATGTGTTTACGCATACTTGCCTGCATTGGTTTTTTAGCTAAACATACGTTGTTGCAAGGTGCGAGTTACTTGCAGCTACTGTATTCTGTATTGCATGAAATAACTTATTATCTACTTAAGTTAACATTGGTCTATATATTTTCCTCTTTCATATAATATTTGATGCCATATTCTCTTACTAAACTAACTAAGAAGAGGAAGCGTGTCATGGGAAAAGTGGACGTCAACTTTCACAGTAGTAGCCTACTGCGCTTTGCTGCTCACAGTGTTATTCAGGTAGCTTCTTTGCCTCTTTCTGGGTGCTAGTAAGCCAGGAGCTCTTCTAAGCAGACTAAAAACATGAACATTTTGATTTTTTCTTAATTATTAAGGTGTAAGTATGCTCTAAATTCAGATAAGGTTGTGGAAGGGAGTTAGTACAGTCCATGTCTTTATTGGTTTGGGAAGGAAGTAATTGATAGGTTTTAGTGAGTACTTTTCCTAGTTCCGCTAAACTAGTTTAGTCTTCTACTATGCCCTATTATGGAGACCGGAGTATGTCTCAATAAAGAGTATACTTAATACTCTTTCTAACTATTGATAGCACTTTGATCTTTTAATGTGTCTAGTCTCTACTTATTATCCACTTCTTGTATAAAGTATATCTGGGATCAAATGGAGCTTATGTCGGTGAGAAAGTAGACAGTTGTGACGCCCTCAATCTCGGGGTTAGGAAATGAGGACCCATACACCAATAATCTACTAATTAAATAAGTATAAACCCCGATTAGCTACTAACAGGATCAAACAGGATAAAGTATGAGACAAGATTACAACTACCAATCATAAATATAACTTACAACCCCAAAATAATATTAAATATACATAATCGATCCCGGCTTGGAACCGACAGATAACCTATTGTATCATAACAACTTTCTGGCTAAGCGCTTGCTCACTCAAAACATCACTACCTGCTCTGGCAACTGGAAGCCCTCAACACGATAGGGATCACCAGGTACGCTCTTACGAGCAGTGCGCCTAAGCCTGGCCATCTTCTTGCTTAACTTCCATGGTTAGATTAAAACAAAACATATGAGTATAAAACTCAGCAAGTAACTATTAAAGTAGTTCTACAATATAAAATCCATAATATACTTTACCAATCTCAGGGCATTCTACCTTATCAGTTCTAGATGGCAGGTTTCTATCTTCCGGGTTAAGAAAGGGTTATGAAGGAAAACAATTTTGGGGCTTTCAAGGAACAAGGCTCAAAGCAGGGTGAAAGCCGACATTCATCACAAATCATTAAAGGATCAAAACAGATCTTTTAAATGGGAAAGCGACAATCTTTTCATTAGATGGAATCAATTATATGATCAACAGAATAAAAATCAGGGTTCACGAGTTATAAGCTGCACAATATCACAATCAACTCTTTTCAAAGCAATATAAACCATTTCATTTTCAAAGAATCAATTACTGAGTAGGAAATTTCAATTCCTTTTTTAAAAATCAATATGGATCCCTTGATTGGACCACTTTATCTTTCATTTCATTATAATACGGGTTATCAGCCCGTATCGACCTCCATCCGGTCTTTAAGGTACCAAACGGCATAATTTCAGCCTTAAACTGGACTAGCCCCGCTAGCCTCTTACAATGACTAGACTAGTCCCACTAGCCTCTTACGTCCAATCCAATCCATTAGGATTTCGTTTGGAAAACCTTGAGTTGGAAAAAGTAGGTTTTCTATATTCATTTTATCATTACCAAGAATATGAAATCATTCGGACTCTTTCAATTCAAAACTCATTCTTAAATCCAATTTCAAGAAATCAAAGTTAAGGAAATGAATCAAGGATAGGCAAGGTGCAATTCTAGGGATCTTGAATCAATGATAACAAGGTACTTAAATTAGAAGAATCAAAACTGTTTAAGGATTAATAGGGAATATGGTGAATCAAGGATTGTAGCATCATTACAAGAGGTTCGTAAAGGTACTTATAGGGTTTATAACAGTTCATGGTATAACAAATAATTTGAACAGGAGAGATAAGTTACCAAAAAGGGTTGAATCAATAAGCTTATCAATAACAGTTCCACAAGATCAAGACAGGGTATCTCAAATCAATAACAGGGATTCATCATTTTAACAGTTCAATACTCTACATGGCATAAACAATATTCTCTCTATAACCATTTACACAAGTAATGAGAGTTACTTGCCTGAATTCGCTTTCCTGAAGGTTGAACTACTGCCACCTATTATACCCTTCCCTTTTCTAGTCTGAATGCCCTCACGCTCTGAATCTACAATAAAAACCAATCAACTCTCGTTCCCGGAATGATCACTCAATACGATAGCTCGATTATACTCTTGACTCAATATACGAGTATAGCTTATACACATATGCACATTGTACATAACACATTCCTTTCTCATAGCCTTTATATCTTTATATACTCAACAATCAACTTATACTTGCTTAACCTTAACTATTCTTCAAATCACACTATTACAACTCATACGAGTACATGATTTATTCACAATTAAATCTTTACGATCATAACTCTAACTTATAGTTCTTTAATATCAAACAACTTAATTCCCTTTTTCTTTTACTCCTTAATTCGAACCACAACAACCATCCAACAAACAAATAAATCACATATCTCCTAGAATTTCACTTGCATTCACTTAGCAAGGTAATAGAACCAAATGAATCGCTTTTATACTTATATTCCATTCGTCTATAAACACAAAAACACAACCAAGCGTACTCAATTTCAATTATACATAATCAAACACAAATAAACATCTTTTGGTAACATGCAAATTACAAGAGTCTCTTACGCAATTAAGCTTCATTCTTTTTAATCCAAAAACCGAGTCATAATCACATTAAGAATCGAAAATCAACACCTTCTTCAATTATCAAAATTCGAACACAAGCACCATCTAATCATTGACATGCAACCAAGTTTTCCCTGTTAATTATCACTAACAACTAATATTATTCGCATGTAAACTCACAAAATCAATTTAATTCTCTTTTTAACCATAAGACCCATTCGGGTTTTTAAGAAAACACACATGCAAAGATCAATCTTGACATGCAAAGTTTTAAATCACAATTTAAGGACCAAACAATGACATGCATCACTAATTCTTCTTTTAAACCAACATGCAATCACATTCTCACTAATTAAGCTTAGTTTACACTAAGAATCAAGTCACAAAATCCAATTCCCTTTTTATTTGTACAAACGCCGAATCAAAAATTATCATGCAATAACAATTTCACTTCTTTTAAACCATTAGCCATAATACTAACAATCCATAATCACTTTTATTCAACAAAAATCAAATCCATAACTTCAAAGATCAAAACCATTCGGGTTTTTCAAGAATAACACAAGTAACAATCAAAAATAAGTATTTGGTTTAGTAGAGCTCAGTGATTACATCATCACTCACCACCGGTTCACCGGAGTTCATCACCGGTGGCTTCACGGGGGTGCCCTCATTCGAGGGTATCCAACCATAAAACCTCCTATTCACTTAAAACAAATGCAGAAACACTACATGCAATATGATTTCATCATAAAAATCACAGAAACAAGAATTGATCAAGCAAAACCCGGGTCTCGGCTCAAAACCGAACCTAAACACACGCACTTCGCATGCAAGCATAAACACACACATGCACATGAATTGAAGCTCATGTATGGAACAAAGATGAAGATTCATGGAGGATTTCAAAGAATTAGAGAGAGAGAGAGACAATATACCGAGAGGAAAAAGAGAGAGAAGAGAGAGCTTCGAGAGTGAGAGAGAGAGAAATGAGAGAAAAATGAGAGAATGAGAGAAAGTGGCCGGGTGGAAAAGAAAAGAATGAGGAGGAAATGAGTTTATATATGCTTAGAGAGCATGGGTATTTTAGTAATTTACTAATCCCCCTTTTTATGTTTGATTTACCTTCTTTTTTTACTCAAATAAGATAGAAATTGAATATTGGATAAATCCCTCTCGAAAAGTCAAAAATTATTGTGAATGAAAATTTTAAGACGTAGATCTCGAAATTAGCTTCCCAACCATTACTCATAATAAGATTTTGAGCACACGGTTGATTTTATATGATTTTAACAAGTTCATACTAAATATAGCATTTTAGCACATAAAAATCAATTTAAAATGCAACGATCACCAAATAAATCCATCCATCATTTTTAGAAAGTCTCTAGGACTATTTTGAAGATAAAAGAACAAATATCATGCCTTTATCTTACTCATATAATTTTATAAAAATGTGGGAAGGTTAAATAAACCTTATTTAAATCAAATAATTCCCTTAAATCCATAAAAATATCAACAGATCATGTAATCATGCAGACAGACAAGTAAGCACACATACGAACACATCACAACTCATGTCTGATCATAAAAATTGTCCTTCTTTAATATTATTCCTTTCTACGCGTACCGGGTCACATTCAGCCTGACGGCCCGACGCTCAGCGTTTCAATTACTGTGACGGACTCAACCCCGGGGTCAGGAGTTGACGTCACCAGACACAATAACCAAATGTAAACAACAGGATTATTATTAAAATATAGTAACTTGACCCCAAACCAAGATCTGATCCAGGTTCAAGTATAATTCAGATTCACTTTTTTTACAACCCATTTATTTAACATCTAACACACTCTAACTTTATTCAGCAACTCATCAGACCTCATGGCCTGATACAAACTACCTCAGAGGAGCTGGGTCCAGTAGGGGCGGGAACATGGGTCTGTCTGACTGGTCTTTTAGGCATCTGCGAGATATACATAACAGTTTGAAAGGGTGAGCATAATCGCTCAGCAGCACCAACATATGAATAACAGATTAAAAACAGTAACGTAACAATAATAGGAACAGAGCTGTAATCATGATATCAACATTTTATAATGAAAATCAGAGATAACTGGATATCACTAACTAGCATGTTGTATCAAAACAATATAGTAGTGTGCTGTGTAAATACTAGAGTCCAGTTTTAGCATGCTAATCACTTTTATAAAACCGTTGTATCAACTACTTATGCTCTTATGTTAATCACAAATCCCAATCAGATACGTAGCGGATATGTGAAGACAGCTGATCAGGCTATCAATACCAGACGGCTCTAACTCTAACTGTCATCCCATTTACCTGTTCCGGAACTCAGAGACTAGCTAGGTCTCTGACCTGCTGGACTAATCAGTTTAAGAGTGCGCGCAACCGAATTAGCCTCTTACGCCACCTCAATAGGCCTACTCTGGCCCCAATGTATCCCATATCTGACCGTTTTATCCAGTTTTCGAAACACTTGTACCTATCTCATTTTCAATATCATTTATTTAACCAGCACATATATAAAATCCAGTTCGCAAATCATTTCATTCGAGATAGGTACCTTTCGAAGTTACTTCTCCCCAAAATAATTTAAAAACAGTGATTTATAACTATGGGGATACGCAACTTAAAACATTTATGTTCCATTATGAAAGTAAAACATTTATCTATTCATATGTACTGAACGATAAAAGAATGGTCAGGGGTACTTGCCTTGCAACGCTTTACAAAACCCTAAGTAGCTTTCACGCTGACTTTGATCCTGGGAAAACTCGACCGGGATCTACAAATACAGAGTACCCTAATTAGTTATACCGACATGCTTGATATCCTCAAATCCTAATTACCCAATCTGATAACCCGACTCGTATAATCATTATACACATAATCGCATAATCACGTAGTCAGAACACTATTACGGGTAACACGCAGAACATAATATGTGCATTTACAATATATTTTTTAGAAAATTTTGGCAGAATCTTATTTGTTTATAAGACTACCTGTCGATTACAATCGACGTCAATAATCCACAACAACTCACAATATCACTCCATTATTTTATACAACATGCATCCCAACATTATTCGAAATTAATTATTTAGGTCCGAAAATACTTTACGTAATTACTTTATTTATTTTTAGAATTTAGGACTCTGAACATCGTCATCACCGTCCACCGTCGACTCACCGAAGTTCATCGTCAACGGCGGCACAATTTATTGGCGCCCGATATAATACGGTTTCCCAAATAAATTATACCGATTAATATTATTTCCCGCAATGAAAGTTTTAATTTCACGAATACTAGTCATTTATTTTCCTGCAGAAAAAGAGAATAGGAATTAAAATTATAACAGTTAGCCCACTGCAAAGCCCAGCCCCTGCAAGGCCCAACAAAGAAACCCGACAACAGAACCAAGCCCAACAACCATGAACACAGCTGCACACACTGCACAGCCATCTTCCACCGCACACACGGCCTCACGGCCATCATGACACACACACACAACACAATTACACACACACACACCATTACACAGGGCACACACATATATACCAATATATATATATATATACATGCATAAACCAACTGAGCAACAGAGTCACCAAGCTCACGGAAACAAAAGCACGGCCGCGGCGAAACCGGGGTAACAGGAGAAGCCAGAGAAGAACGCCGGAAAATAGAGAAAGAACGGGGAAAAAGAAACGGGAAGGGAGAGATACAGAGGGAGAGAGATAACGACAGATGAGGGAAGAGAGATTAGAGATTTCGAGAGAGAGAGAGAGACAACAGGCCGAGTAACATAGTGAAAGGGGAAACCACCCTTTAATTTTTATTATTATTATTTTTTTCCTTTCTCCTGCTTACAACATGTGGCAATGCAAATACTGAGAAGCTGACACGTTGCTTTTGTGATAATTATAAAGATTTAAAGGCATGCTTTGCCCCGGGATTCAAAATTAACGGGTTGAGGTGCACGAAAAACAATTCCCGAAAATTACAAAAATAATATCAAAATATCATAAATAACCCGAAGTTTACAAAGACATAATTTTTGAAATTTTTAAAATACTTTTTAAGGTGCTCTTCGTATCCGCTTTTAAACAAATAACGAAACGATGCGCGGTGAAACGATTCCCGAAAATTTCCAAAATAATTTTAAAATTCTCAGAATAATGCAAACTTAATAAAATATAAGTTCCATGATATTTAAAGAATTCCTGAATTAAATATGGATTTTACTAGTAAACACACTCAGAAAATCATTTAAAAATAAATAATTAATGGAATATTGATTTCTCAATTTTATAAAGTCCTAAAAATAATTATTGAAATAATAAAATTATAAAACTAATTTTAGAAATAACTCAAGTATTTATGAAATTACAATTACAATAAATCACTTTTACAAGCGAAATAAAATCATATAACTCACTAATAAATCACACAATTCAATCCCACATAACTACAAATCATAAATAATTAAATAACAATCAGTATCCGCTTCCAAAATCAATACACACATTTTATTTAATTATTCAAATCTTTATTACACTTTTAAATATTAAAGTAAAAAGAAAAAACACGAGTCGTTATATCATTTCCCCTTAAAAAGATTTTGTCCCCAGAATCTGACTTAACTAAACAGATGAGGATATTTATCAAGCATGTCTGACTCTAATTCCCAAGTAGACTCTTCTACTTGAGGATTTCTCCATAAAACCTTCACTATAAGAATCGACTTATTCCTAAGGACTCGTTCCTTATGGTCTAGGATTTGAATTGGTTGTTCCACATAGGACAAATATGGCTGAAGCTCAATCGGTTCATATTCTATGACTTGATTTGAATTAGGGATATAGGGCTTTAACATAGATACGTGGAACACATTATGAATGTGTTGCCACTGCGGTGGTAGCGCTATCTCATAAGCAACATTTCCTACTTTCTTCAAAACTTCAAAGGGTCCTATAAATCTAGGGCTAAGTTTACCCTTCTGACCAAATCGTACTAACCCTTTCCAAGGTGATACTTTTAGTAACACCAGAGCTCCTATCTCGAAGTCCATATCTTTCCTATGCAAATCCGCATACTTCCTTTGTCTATCTTGGGCTGCTTCTAACCTTTTCCGAATCAACACTATGGCATCTCTAGTTTGCTGAACCAACTCAGGACCTAACACTTTCTTTTCTCCTACCTCATCCCAATACAACGGTGATCTACACTTACGTCCATACAAAGCTTCGTAGGGTGCCATCCCGATACTGGCATGGTAACTGTTATTATACGAGAACTCAATCAAAGGTAGGTGCTCATCCCAATTACCTTTAAAATCCAAAACACAGACCCTCAACATATCCTCTATGGTCTGAATCGTTCTTTCACTTTGGCCGTCCGTCTGAGGATGATAAGCGGTGCTCATATTCATTTTCGTTCCTAGGCATTCTTGGAATTTAGTCCAGTACCTGGAATTAAATCTCGGGTCTCGATTTGACACTATAGAAATAGGCACTCCATGTTTGGTAACTATCTCATCCAAGTATAACTTAACTAACTTTTCCAACGAATACCTTTCATTGATCGGAAGGAAATACACGGACTTAGTCAACCTATCAATGATTACCCAAATAGAATCATGATTCGTTCTCGTCCTTGGCAATCCTACTACAAAATCCATAGCAATCTCTTTCCATTTCCACTGGGGAATCTCCAAAGGTTGTAACAATCCACTCGGTCTTTGATACTCTACCTTCACCGTTTGACATACATGACACTTACTTACCTAATTGGCAATATCCTTCTTCATTCCTGGACACCAAAAGTTTCTCTTCAAGTCTTGATACATCTTAGTACTACCAGGGTGGATAGAAAACCTAGAGTTATGCGCTTCCTGCAATACCTCGTTCTTCAATTTCGTTATATTAGGAATCCAAACTCTGGATGAAAATCTATACAACCCTTGGATATCTTTTTGAGTACACAACTCTTCTCCCGTCAAAGTATCCGACTCCTGTTCCATATTCCTTCTTGACACCTTTTGATCTTTTCCATCAATGCCGGTTGGAAAGTAACTTCATATAGTTGCTCCTGACTTTCGCTAGGTACTCGGACCTCAATCTCCATTCTTTCCAAGTCTTGTACTAATTATTCCGCAATCTTAACCATATTCAGCCTTTCCTTTCTGCTCAAGGCATCAGCCACCACATTGGCCTTACCTGGGTGATAGTTAATCGAACAATCATAGTCCTTAATCAATTCCAACCACCTTCTCTGCCTTATGTTCAAATCCTTCTGCGTGAATATGTACTTCAGGCTCTTATGATCTGTATAAATATCGCATTTTTCTCCATACAAGTAATGACGCCATAACTTCAAAGCAAATACTATCACTGCCAACCCAAGGTCATGAACTGGATATTTCTGCTCGTGAGGCTTTAACTGTCTGGAGGCATAAGCAATCACTTTGTCATGCTGCATTAACACACAACCTAATCTTTTCAAAGAAGTATCACTATAGATTACAAAGTTTCCCATCTCATCTGGTAATGCTAACACTGGAGCCGTCACAAATCTCCGTTTTAATTCCTGGAAACTTTCTTCACACTTTTTCGTCCAAACAAACTTCTCATTCTTCCTGGTCAACTTGGTCAATGGGGACGCAATCTTCGAGAAATCCTTCACAAACCTTCGATAATATCCTGTTAATCCAAGAAAACTCCTTATTTCCGTTAGTGTCTTCGGTTGCTCCCACTTTGATACGGCTTCAATCTTTATTGGGTCTACTTTGATACCTTCCTTACTTATTACATGACTAAGAAACTGTACTTTCGTCAGCCAAAACTCACACTTAGAAAACTTCGCATACAATTGCTTTTCTCTTAACTTCTGAAGGGCAATCTGTAGATGCATTGCATGATCTTTTGGATTCTTTGAGTATATGAGGATGTCATCAATAAATACAATAACAAACTTATCCAGATACTCCTTATATACCCTATTCATCAAATCCATGAAAGCCGATGGCACATTCGTCAATCCAAATGACATCACTACAAACTCGTAATGGCCATACCTTGTTCTGAATGCAGTCTTGGGGATATCTTCAGGCTTTATCTTCAGTTGGTGGTAGCCAGATCTTAAGTCAATCTTTGAGAAGTAACATGCTCCCTTAAGCTGATCAAACAAATCGTCAATTCATGGCAAAGGATACTTATTCTTTATCGTCAACTTGTTCAGCTCTCTGTAGTCAATACACAGTCTCATACTTCCATCCTTTTTCTTTACAAACAGCACGGGAGCACCCCACGGGGAAACACTGGGTCCAATAACTCCCTTATCCAATAATTCCTGAAGTTGCTTTGCCAATTCTTTCATTTCCATTGGGGCCATCCGGTATGGAGCCTTAGAAACTGGTTTAGCTCCAGGAATCAAATCAATAGAAAACTCTATCTCTCGATCAGGTGGCAATCCTGGTAACTCTTCTGGGAAAACGTCAGGGAATTCTCTTACTATAGGAATCTCATCCAAAATATGGGTCTTTTTCTTCGTATCCACCACATGAGCCAAATACGCCTCACATCCTTACCGCAACAATCTCTTTGCTTGCATCACTGAAAGGAACTTCCTATCTTGTCTCTGCCCTTGGTAACTGATTCTTTTATTATCTGGGGTGTACATAATAACTCTTTTTTTCTTACAGTCTATATTCGCCTTATGTAAAGACAACCAATCCATGCCTAAAATAACATCAAAGTTTCCCCAACTCGACAGGTATTAAGTCAACAGGGAACATATACCCTGAAATCTCTAGGGAACAACTAGGACAAAATGGTTTTACAGGTACTTTATCTTTATTAGCCACTTCTATGGTCAGAGGTTCGTCTAGGTCTTCTAAAATCAATTGTATTTTATTCACACAATTCATAGATATAAAAGATTTGGACGCTCCTGAATCAAACAAAATGTTAACAGGTACGGAATTAAGAGTAAGTGTACCTGCAACCACATCGGAGTCATGAACTGGAGATTTTTGGGTCATCTTGAAAGTCCTAGATCTAGCAGTACTGGTTGCTGGTCCTTGGGACACACTCCTTCCAACATTACCTTGGGTCACAGACTTACAATTCCTAGCTATGTGTCCCACTTTTCCGCAACTAAAGCAAGTAACTCCTTAAATCTCAGACTTATATTCCGTGGAATATTGACCTTTCTGTCCACACTTAAAACAATTGATATTTTCTCGACACTGTCCACTGTGTTTCTTCCCACACGTCTTACAGTCAACCACTGGCTTACTCATTCTCGTCCGGGCAGAGTTAACTGAAGTAGTACTGGGTTTAGCCTGGGGAAAATTATGCCTTTTGAACCTCTTATTCTTATTCTTGCCAAACCAACGCTGGAACTTCCGACTTGCTATTCCTGATTCTGACCTAGCGGGTCCACTTTCAAATTTCCTCTTCTTATGTGATGAGATTATGTGATTAATCGGTGATTATTTGTCTTATCTGTATACTAGAGTTAAAGAGCGTGGATAAAAACGTTCCAATTTAAAGAGTCAGCTTAGAAGTTAAGCTGTGTTGTCGGGCCGTCAGGTAGAACGGAACCCGTTCCATTAAAGAGTTAAAGAATATATAAAAGGGGAATTATGTGTGATTGAATGAAATGAATGTGTCAGTAAAGTGTTTTGTCCTAAGTGACGTGTCAGTCGATAATGATAATGAGAAGCGTAATCGAAACGCTGAGCGTCGGGCCGTCAGGCTGAACGTGACCCGGTACGCGTAAAAGAGGATAAAGATTTAAGAGTGATATATTCTATGATCAGACCTGAGTCGTTATGTGACTATATGCGTGTGATTGCTTGACTGTGTGCATGATTATATGTTCTGTGTCAATTTTTGTTAATTTTAAAGGAATTATGTGATTTAAGTAAAGGTTTAATTAACCTTCGTGCATTTTTTATAAAATCATCTGAGATGGATAAAAACATGAGATTTGTTCTGTTATCTTCGTAGAGGTCTTAGAGACTTTTTAAAAATGATAAGTGAATTTAATTATTGATCTTTGCATTTTTAAATCGATTTTATGTGGAAAAGGTATTTATTAAAGCGAGTTTGCGAAATTCATATAAAATCAACCGCTCGCTCAAATTCTTATTATGAGTAATGGATAAAAATCTAATTTCGAGGCCTACGCGTTAAAAATGTCATTTTCAATAATTCTTGACTTTCCGAGAGAGAAATATTTTTATTTTGAATTTCGTTGCAATTAAGTAAAAAGAGAAAGAAAATGCAAACTAAAAAGGGAGTTATTAGATTACTATTTTGCCCTTAATCTTGGTGGAGTATAAATACTCCCTTCCTTCCTCATTTTCTTCTTCTTGCCGAACACTCACTATTTTCTCTCTTCTTTTTCTCTTCTCTCTCTCTCGGACACTCTCTCTCTCGGCTCTCTCCCCATCTCTTTTCTCTCTCTTGCATGCAATAACAAATACTCATCCAAATTCAAAGATATAACCATCTATAGCTTCCATTTTCGGTATACTTCTTAGATTTCACTTGCATGTAAGTGTTTGTATAAGTATTTATGGTTCCATCTCTATGGTTATGTTCAAGGAAATATAATTTCTTGATATATGATCATAAGAGTAGATTCAAGTGATTTTATGGTTTAAAACTCAAGAGGAGACCCGTTATGGGCACTCTCAAGTTCGACCACCACCGGCCATGATCCAAAGGAGAGCCGGTGGGTTTTCCATGATGTGATTGTTGGATTTTAATGTTGTATGTTATGGTTTCTTGAAATCTTGAAAAAGGGTTTTGTTTCTTTTATTGAAAATTGAGTATGTGACTGGTAAAATGATTTCCTTGATTGTAAAATGAATGTGTGCATGTGATTGTTGCTTAGAAAATCAAAATTGATGATTTGCATGTGAGTTTTTGCTTCGGCTTTATGCTAATAAAAAGGGAAATTGAATTTTGTGACTTGATCTTGGTATGAACTAAGCTTAATTAGTAGGAAATAGAGTTGCATGTTGATTTAAAAGAGGAGTTAGTGATGCATGTCAATGTTTGGTTCTTGGATTGTGAATTTCGAATGTTTGCCGAATGGAAAATGGGTTTAAAAGAGATTGATTTGTGATTAAGTGAATGCATGCATTGAATAATTTGATTAAGGTTGAGTCATTAGGTGATGTTTGGCTTTGTGCTTCGGAAATCTTGATGAAAATGAGTTAAATGACTAAGTTAAGGCTTAAAACAAGTTGAAAATGTGATATAGGACTTTGCATGTCAAGATTGATCTTTGTATGTGTGTTTTCTTGATAAACCCGAATGGGTTGAATCTTTAAAGTGGTTTGTTGTGAGTAGACTTGATTAAAGTAATGATGGATGGTGATTAGATTAATAAGGAATGAATTATTGTTGCATGCTAAGTTTAGGTTCGAATTTTTGAGTTAATAAGAAAGGAAATTGAATTTGGTGAGATAATCTTGGTAAACACTAAGTTTGTATGATCTAAAAGCAATTGCATGATAGTTTTAAAGGAGATCAATGAGTGCATGCTAGTAATTAGTCTTTGAGTTGAAAATTATGTTCTTGCCGAATGAAAACAAGATAAAAAGGGGATAACTTGGTGATTAAGTGTATGCATGTTGATTTGATGGATTGATTAAGTTGAAATTACTAAGTAGTGCATGGTTTGGTGACTTAATGAATGGAGTGATTTAATAGGGGATTAAAACAAGAAAGAAATGTGGTATATAACCTTGCATGTCAAAATCTATTTTTGCACGTTTGATTCTTGATTGTGATAAGTGTTAAGGCCGAATAGGCCATAAGAAATAAAGGTCAAAACTTGATTTTGGTAATTGAAAGAATGATTGAGTGTTATATGTGAAAATCTTTGATTTTGCTTGATTGGATTGTTGTTTTGGTTCGAATTAAGGAATAAAAGAAAAGGGAATTAAGTCGATTGATATAAGTGATAGTATGCACGTAAAATGTTTGGTTGTAAATGGGTCTAGTACTCGTAAAAGAGTCGTGTTAGTTTGATTTGAGAAATAGCCAAGGTCAAGCGAGTACGCTTTGATTGCTAGGTATATAAGGATATAAAAACTACGAGAAAGGATTGTGTTATATGTTATGTGCTTATGTGTATAAGCTATACTCGTATAGTTCGAGTCAAGAACATAATCGAGTTATCGTATAGAGTGATCGTTCCGGGAACGAGAGTTGGGAATCTAATTAAGATTTTTGGTTTTTATTGTAGATTCGGAACGTGAGGGCATTCGGGCTAGGAAAGGGAAAAGTATACTAGGTGGCAGTAGTTCAACCCTCAGGAAAGCAATTTCAGGCAAGTAACTCTGATTACTTGTGTAAATGATTATAAAGGAAATATTGTTCATACCATGTAGAGTATGGAACTGTTAAAGTATAAAACCCTTGCTTTATGAAACCCTGATATTGATTTGAAGTACCCTTTGTTCTTGATAACCTGTTATTGATAATCCTATTGATTTCACCTGTTGATAATCTGCCTTTCTGTTTAAGATTCCTATAATGCCATGAATCATATTGAACCTTTAAATTATCTTGGATAACTCTGTTAATGATACCCTGTTTCTCTTGATCGCCCTAATGATCCCTAAGTTATTTCTGATCCTTCAAATTTAGTGCCTTGTTATCCTTGATACAGAATTCTTGAGAATTGTTCTTTGCGTATCTTTGATTCACTCCCTGAACTTTGTTTCTTTAAAATCTGAATTAAGAATGAGTTTCGACTTGAAAGAGTCCGAATGATTTCAAAGGCTTGGTAATGATAAAATGAATTTTAGAAAACCTATTGTTTTCCAACTCAAGGTTTTCCAAATGAATTTCTGATGGATTGGATTGAGACGTAAGAGGCTAGTGGGACTAGTCCAGTCATGGTAAGAGGCTAGTGGGACTAGTCCAATTTAAGGCTGAAATTATGCCGAATGGTACCTTAAAGACCGGAATGGAGGTCGATACGGGCTGATCACCCGTATATAATGAAATGGAAAGATAAGTGATCCAATCAAGGGTTCTAAATGATTATTTAAGAAAGGGAACTGAAACTTGTATTCAGTAAATTGATTTTTGGAAATGAAAATGGTTTATACTGTTTTGAAAAGAGTTGATTATGTTATTGTGGAGTTTAAAGCTCAGAACCCTATCCCTGAAATTGTTGATCATATGAATGATTCTATATCTTGCATACTGTTGCTTTCCTCTATCGAGAGATCTATTTTGATCCTATAATAAATTGTGATGAATGTCGGCTTTTGTCCTGTTTCGAGCTTTGTTTCCTTGAAAGCCCAACTATTCTTCGGATACCCTTTCCTTATCTCAAAGAAAACAAAAAAAAAATATATGGAAATCTGCCACCTAGATTAGCTAAAATAGAATGCCCTAGTTTGTTCAAAGTATATTGAGAATTGATATTGTAGAACTGCTATATAGTTACTTGCTGAGTTTTCTACTCACTTGTTTTGTCTTAATCTAACCATGGCAGTTAAGCAAGAAGATGGCCAGGCTTAGGCGCACTGCTCGTAAGAGCGTACCTGGTGGTCCCTACCGTGTTGAGGGCTTCCAGTTGCCAGAGCAGGTAGTACAGGTTATGAGTGAGCTCGCGCCTAGAAAGTGGTGTTTAAAGATACAATGGGTTATCTGTCGGTTCCCAGCCGGAATCGATATTGATTATTTAATAATATTTTGGGTTTGTAAGTTATATTCTGGGATTGGTAGTTGTAATCTTGTCTCATACTTTATCCTGTTAGTAGTTAATCGGGGTTTATGCATATTTAATTAGTAGATTAGAGGTGTGTGAGTCCTCATTTCCTAACCCCGAGATTGAGGTTGTCACATGTTTATTGTTGCTTCGCAATTGATTAAGTCGTGACTGAATTAGAAGAGTTGAAAGGCTCGAGTTTGGCTGAGAATCGGTGAAAAACGGGATGGTTTAGGGTCCCGTCGGAGTTCTGCCAAATTCCTGGCCGTCGCCCGAATCTGGTGTTGCTCCGGTAGGGTTCTTGACACACCCGACCCGTTTCTCTGACCCACTCGACCTGTTCCTGAAATAAAATGACCAAGTTTCGATTCTTTATGCCCAAAACTAAAATCCTGAAAAACTGTTTGTGGTATTTTCTTTTATAAATAATTTAAAATTCGTTTCTATTTTTCTAAAAATTATTTAGTTTAATTTCAAAAAAAAATCATTTACTTATTATTTATAATTCTAAAAATTATTTTCTTAATTATTTTAAATTCCAAAAAATTATTTCTTTTATTATTTTCAAAAATCCATATTTGTTATAATTATTTATAATTTGTTTTAATTGATTATTTATAGATTTAATTAATTGGTTAATTCATTGAATTAATTTATTTTATTTATAATAATTAAATAAAATACAATTATTTATAATTAATTCAAATAAATCCTAAAAATTGTTTTTTTGGTATTTAAAAATCAATTAATATTATTATTAATTGATTTATTCCATTTTATTCTTATTTTAATCGTAATAAATAAATCGTTTGTTTGTTTAATACGAAACGAACGCATCTAAACTCAGAAAAATATTCTGCTTTCATTAAAAATACTTTCGAGACCCAAATTCTTTTGTTTCGAAAGGTCTCTAGTTTTACGAGTCATTCTGAGTCGATTATTGATCGATAAATCATATTTTGACCCGATTTCAGTTTTAAACGTACCGAGTCGAACTTTTTGACGAACCGAGACATATGTGATATGAATTAAGCGATATGTGAGTTACGTGTTTATATGTTATATGAATTACGTGTGTATGTGAGTCACAATTCTTGTGTTTGACTATTATAATTATGTGCGGGCTATCGTATGGGTAGACGATAGGGTTTTGACGCACAGTTCGTCGAGTAATTATCATTTAGACGATTAAAATGTTATTTTCTAATTATAGATACGAGTCTTTTAAGACAATCAGGACCAGATGGAATGGATGAAGACTAGAGTTGAATAGTATGGAATATTGGGTTGCAGCACTGCATGAGCAGCAGGCCAAAGAATTAATAGAATAAAGATGGAGATGTTTTGAGACAGAATTTCAGAATAGATGCGTCTTTGCGAGTATGACTAACTGCTAAATCTCAAAGGCAAGTATCCCTATCATCACTTATTGTTCAAGTGATATTTATTTTAAATCTTGTTATGCAAGTATTCCTCTTTATTCCTACTTCAGAGTAGATGAATATTTTACATATCGCTGCAAAAAATGATTCTGTTTATGCAAGTATGCATCTGCTATTCTATGTTCAGAATAGTCAAGTGTTTTATTTATCCAGTTATCGGATTCATAAATATTTTAGACTTTGATAAAGATGATTTTATTACGAGTTTCCTGCCCAAGTGAACGGGCGAATAAAATTATTTAGGGTGTCGATTATTATGACCCTTCCAATAAAAAGATTTTAAGATTCGATCAATGCGTAAGTGACCGGGGCGGACGGTCTAGCGGAGGGACAAGTGTTATACGAAATATTATGACACAATTTATACCACAGGCAGATATATTGCCTTTTTATTTGAGTACTTGTGTTTTGGGACATGTTTCTACGAATCATGATCCAGTGCTATCACACGGGATGATCAGCATGTGATAGTACGTCCGTCGATAAAGATCCTAATCTAAATTATTATATTGTTTTTGACGATCATATAATAAATGATTTATCCGGTGTTTCTATTTTGAATAAATGGTGATACACAGTTTTGATTCAGTTTCTGATTGATGTGGATATTTAGGTTGTTGTTAAATATCAAAGGTGGTATTAGTATAGATGATTGATGTTGACTTCAGTATGGGATGTTGTGAGCATCAAAGTTCGTATTGATATCTAATTTGATATGAAAACAAAATGAGTATTGATATCAAGAGTTCGGTTCTGAATAAAGTTGACGATTTAGTCCATAATCATGGTTTCATGTTATTATTGTTTACGATATTTCCGTAAACACTGTTTTACGAGTTTTATTATCGTCAAGATTCAAAGTATAGCTGAAGCATTTCGCTCAAAAATATTGAAAGGATTTTGATTATGAGGAATCAATTCTGGGATTCCTTAACTAAAGCTTTTTCGATTCAGCAATTATGATTTTAAATGTTTTGCTCTAGTGCAGATTTCGGTTTTATCTCAAAACAACTATATATATATATATATATGTTATACTGAACTTGCTGAGCATTTCTTCTGCTTGTACTTGCTTGTTTTTAAATTTAACCTCCAGTGAGGATTAGCTTGCACTTTTTAGCTGCATAATTCAAGAAAGAAAAGAAGAAGCTTTTGGAAGATGGTTGGTCTAAGGTTTGCGGAACTAGAGTAAGTTCTATTGTATAAAATTGTGTTTATATATATGTATTAGTTATGTTATTAAATCGTTGGTCTAATATACTTCTTTTCGAAGTTATACTACTGGGTTTTGTTTTGATTTTTGGAATTTGTGAAAAGGGTTTGAAAAGAAAGTGAAAAATTATTTATGGAATTTGGAATTCTTGTTTCTAGAACTGTAACCTTATAAGATCTTGGATTATTTGGGGTCATAGATGCTAAATATCTTCTGTTGCAATTTGCATTTTGATTAAACAGGTTAATTTGGATTGAGATTTCATCGTGAGGACCAAATCCTCTGACCCCGGATTTGGGGGCGTTATATTCTGGTATGATATTGAAGAATGAGTGGGTCTTGTAAACCATATCTCTGAAATTTTATACTTTGGTTTATTTTTCTTAATGTGGGAAAATACACTTGCAGTTGAAGTAAAAAAGTACCAGGGTAGACAAGTGAGAAAGCAAGCTGTTGTGATCTTTTGATGAATGCAGGCTCTTGTTCGGTTTCAAGCAAGACTCGGAGCTTATTGTGTGCGTAATCTTCGTCCAATCCAGTTGGTCCATCTTCCTCCGGAACTTTGGTGGAATTTTTAGCAGCTAGAGATCAATAGTAAAAGTTGGTTTCTAATGCATGTAATTTTATTTAAATACAAGTTTAGGTCGGAGTAGTTAGAATTAGTATGACTTAAAATTTTATGTTGGTGTGACTTGGAAGTTATTTATTCAAGTAATTATAATGAAAGTTCTTTTAGTTGATTGAGTTGCATCTTGTGTATTTACTATTTGGATTAATCTAATTAATATTGGAATGTATTATTAGATAACAAGTTGCTCAAAAATTGCCATTAAAAATGTTTTCTTAGTCTGATAAGGTGTTGGAAAAAATATATTAACTTATATTGTTATAACATCATAAGGTGTTGGCAAAAATGAATATGTTATTCAACTGGTGTTGCTATAAAGGGAGACAGATGTTGTAATAAGAATTATGGCAATACCAACATTGTGTTACTATTGACTAAAGGTTGTTGTCATATAGTTTAAGCCAACACCAGTGCTACTGTTGTTATTGAGTAAAAAATGTCGTCATAGAACCCTAAGGCAACATAAGATGGATGCTGGCACAGTTTTCTAAAATATGTTGGCATAAGATCAAAGGCCACATGCAAATTTCCAACACCCTTAAAATTGATAAAAGTGTTGTCTTACGACTTATGGCTACATTTTTCAGCATTTTTAACATTTTTTTAATGTTGCTGAAGACCATTTATGTGGTAGTGAATGATGTAGGTTACGTAAAAATAATCTATTATATATATAATAGAGCAAATATGGGGTTTGATGAGACAATTTAATCATATTAAAATTAATGAATTGCCCCTCATAATTGTATGTTAATAATTATTTTAATTTAATATGCATGCATTAATTACCTCTAATTTAATATGCATGTATTAAGTATTATGTCTCATTATTACATACATTTATTACTACTTGATTCTTTAACATTAACAATTTATAACCATATGGATAAATTAAATACATTTTTAAAGAGAAAAATAATATTAGTGTACGACGATTGAAGCACGAATAGTAGAAATTATTTTTTAAATCTAACAACGTGGGAAATATTATAAAAAAGCATAATTTTAATAAAATGGGTAAAACTATACGTAAATAATGATTAGATTGAAATTTTAAATATATATATATATATATATATATATGATATAATAATGAATTGTTTTAACCGTATTGATATATAACAAATATTGAACTTTCATGCATATAAGAAAAATAGTTGAAAAACTTGATATCAATAATACTACACATAGTTCGAGTTTATATGATCATTATTCATTAGTCTAACAACACATATTTCCGGTTAAGATCAACAATCATGTACCTCCTTTATCGCCTTTTTAGCATTCAAATATATTAGGTATTTAAAAAATTATTTATTCACATTTCGGGCAAAGAACACCCCTATATTTCTCTATTGTTTCACCTTAATGTTAAATGTTGAAGAACTTATTTTGCATCGATATAACCACACCCCGAAAGGTCAAAATTACTTATATAACTACGTTAATGTCATCAATTCACCTAGAAACAATACGAATACACTGCCAACAGCTGCAATTAAAAACGTGCAATCTAGAGTATGGTCGTGCATTGCACGGGTCATTAAGCAATCAGTCAACTTGATATTTTCAAGTGCTCAATGACGAAAATTCAACAATATAATTCAAAATATAAAACAACTATAACTTTTACGAATATCATATATCAATTATCCGATATAAAATAGAAGAAAATGCATCTTACAATATAATTTATATTTCATTTATATAATATGTATACTGTAATTAACATGTGAGTTTAGAGAATGTCTGTGCCTCGCACGGGTTATAAAGCTAGTTGCATATAGTCAACCAAAGATGAATACATATGAAATTAAGGTTCTGCTAATTTGATTTAAATCTTCCGAAAAATTATCAGATTAAATCTAGTGATATTATAAATAACTTTATTTTAACATGTGGCCATATTCTAATATATGTATGCTACTCCATAACTTCACTATTGAGATGAAAAAAATTAAAGAAGCCTTGAAGGGCCTGAGCTGCATCTGGTTCAGTTTTACATTATAAAAACTACAGAAAAAAACTTATTTTTACAGAAAGAAACGAAGAAGATCATTACTCAACATATATTAGAAATACAAACCAGAAGACCTGAAAGTTTCTTATTTTCTATTATTGTTATAGCACTGCTAATGCTATTAAGTATTAACTTCTTTACTAAAAGATTATATTCTTTCTAAAATGATCAAGACTGCATAATATATGAGATAACCAAAATTATCAGAATGAACCACTTGTTGGTTACACTATGACAGCCGCATGAATCCTAATATATTGAACACAAACCACACATATAGGGTCCTAACAATATCATAATATAAAATATAAAGATACTGATTCCAATTTAGAATAATAACAGAATATTTGAAAAAAAATGGAATAAGAATGAAGTGCCAAGGACCCTCTAATCTACGTACAGTTGAACAAAAACTTTAAAATTATGCAGAAAATACATATAGAATAGAAACCTAACAATATTACTATAATATTTAATAATATCAAAAGTCGATTCTACTTTAAGAATCATAACACAATATTAGAGAAAATAGATAAAAAAGAAGAACAACTAAAGATATCTTAATCCATATATATGCAACAATTTTTGTTGTAAAATGACCTCTAATAGAACCATAACATGAAATATAAAATTCTACTTTGGAATAATATCACAATATTCAAAAATATAGAATAAAATTGAATAAACATTATAATCTCAAACACACTCTAATCCTAACACACTCGACTAAATTATATCGTAAAATGATTAAAATTTCAATATGCGCTATATAACTTCTACTTTTAACTATGGTAGAACACAAAATTACTGATAAATAAGAATTAAAGCTACTAAACACAAAAACTAATTATTACATAAATTTTAATTCTATTAAAAAAAACAAAAATACGCATTTTTGAAATTTATAACTAGTACATTTATCTATGCAATTTATATGACTACACCGTAGAACACAAAAAAAATGGTCTTAACAGTTAGTAAAAATATCATACAATATCAATTTTCAACCATAATTAACCTCCAAAACAATTTTCAACCAAAATTAACCTCCAAAAATGAAATATGATCTTAATTTTTACTATGATGCATATAAGTTCATTTCAAAATCTTAATTTAATAAATTTAGCAATAGAATCATTGATGAAAAATGAATGATAAAGAGAGAAACATGATTAAGAATATAAATGATAGAATCGCAAATTTGATTTCGATTCGAAGAAGAGGACCTACTTTTTCTTAAAATTGGTGAGATCGAAAGAGATTCAATGAGAGAGATTGTCGAGAAGAGATAAGTTTTGTTTGAATCGCAGAGAGAAGAGATACAACAGTAATGAGATCGTCGGAGAGATAATAACGGGGAATTGAGTGCGTGGATATTGCTTAACGTACAATGATCTTAAATGATAAACATAGAATGACCATCTGATGTATTTTTAATCATATGGCTGAGATTAATCAAGAGGGTTCTTTATCGACCTCCATATAACATGACCCTCTATGTAAGAAAAACCTATATATATATATAATTTCGGATTCACATATTTTAAATTTAGATACGGATAATGTCCATTTTATTTCGAATAACAATATATCCATTTTTTTATTGCAAATTTATATGACGAATATTGGATTTTTCGTATTATTTTGACAGCCACAACCAACTTGCAGCAATAGAAATTGACATTTCCTGTATATAACACACATATGTGTAACAAATTACAATCAACTCATCCAACTCGGACGTGACTCGGTGATCATACCCTGAAATTACTCGTGTCTGAATCGATGACTGATATCCATCCATATCGGCAATTTAGTAGTTAAATGCTAAATTAAAAATTTGGCGGGAGGTAAAAATAGGAACAATTTGAATTGTATTTTAGAAGAGCCGATTTGGATTTGGATCAAGATGGTCGGATCACTGGACCAGAAGGCGTTGCTTTCTTTCAGGCCACTAATTTATCTAAACAAATTCTCGCTCAGGTAATTTAGTAACTTCTGTGTTTAAATTAATAATCTTGATAAATAAATAAAAATCCGCGAGTCTATTAATTTAAATTGTTTTAAGTTGGATGCTAAAGATGATTATAAATACGTGTGTGTTTAGCCTTTTTTTTGAGTTGCCTATAGCTTGTTTAAGTGAATTGTATGTAAATCTCGATTATTTGCTTTATGTTGGATGCTATTTTGACACAGAGATAAAGATTATGTGCATTTTTCTGGAAGAAGTTTATTTGAAGTTCTAGGATGGTTTCTTTCAATTTAAATTTGAATAGGGGCGTGAAAACTTTTGGGTGTGACAGATATGGACACATGCTGATCAGAATAGGACTGGTTTTCTTGGTCGAGTATAGTTTTATAATTTTCTTAAGCTTGGGACTTTGGCGCAAAGTAAGCAAGATTTAACCCCGAATGTTGTTAAAGCGGCTATATATGGGCCTGCTTCAGCCAAAATTCCTGCACCATAGATTAATTTTGCTCTTATGCCTGATGCCTCAGCAAAATGTAAGGGATCGTACCACGTCCCAACGGTTTGTCAGGATTGCTCCAGCAGTGTAACAATAATATTGGTATTAGAAATATTGATTTTCTTTCCAAAATCCATCGAATAAATATCTGTTTGATTCACTATTGCAGTGAAAATGAACTGCCAAATCTGTGCAATCTGAGAAAAGAAGATTGATAAAGCGGCCTGGGGTTCTTTCGACACTCACTATGATACAGATGCGGGCTGCGACTTCAATCTTGATGAAGGCAAGGTATGTGACAAATACTTTTACATGTTTTGTACTATCACTTTAACATTGTTTGAATATGGAAGTTGCATGGTGTGAGTCAGTCATAACCCCACTCATTTTGCTAGTGTTGGCATGGATTATATTTTTTAGCTACAAATCATTTTTAATAATTAAATTCATTTATTAAATGTGTGGTTGCACATGGAAGCTGACATGATTTTAGTTAACAACAAAATTAACATGTTTAAGGAGGTTTGGCTTTCAATACAAGGGAAGGAATTAGAGGAGAATCAGAGAGAACTTGGGAGGAGAGGAAGAGAAGGGTAGATATATAAGAAAAGGATAAAAGGAAAAGAGGATTAAATTTTAATTGTTTTAGTAGAGAAGGTAGCTTTGTTACTTGCATAACATTTATCTTTAGACGGCTTCTATCATAGTCTGTAGTACAGCTGAAGATGGTTCGCTTGTTCGCTTCTATGTTGAAAATAAGCAGGACTATAAATAAGATAAGTTAAACTATAAATAAGATAAGTTAATAAGCAAACTATTCTAAAGAAATTATATAAAGATGACAAGTTTCAAGATTTTCTGAATATAGTCATGATACTAGATACAGATGGAGTAGTGGCAAAATGATAACGGCGTATATTGTGACATATTTGGAAGTCTCTGTTACCGTATAGTTTTAACAATTTTGGTAATGGATGTCTAAATTAAGAACTCAAAATCTCAAATATACAGAAGGTTCTAAAATTAGAGATGGTAATTCATTCGTTTCGTGTACTTTCGTGTCGTGTACTTTCGTGTCATGAATATCTAACCCAAACCCGAACCGTTAGTGATTCATTTCGTTTCGTGGTCGTGTACCTTCATTTCGTGTACGTTTCGTGTCGTGTTTCATGTAATTTAAAATTAATAATAAAAATAAAGATAAATAAAATATATATTTAAATATTAAGTTTTTACTTGTCGAGTCTTAAGTCTCAATAAGTAATAAAGACTCCAGTGCAGTCAAGTCTTATGAAATTTAAATTTGAATCTATTTTATATCTATATTTTGTAAATATTATGTGTAAAATATTATTGTAAGCTATATTTATTCATATAATTTTAATAAATTTATTCAAATATTTATTTATTTCGTGTACTTTCGTTTCATGTCGTGTACACAAGTGTAAACCCAAAACTGACACTAAATTCATCAGTGTACTTTCGTGTTCATATACTTTCGTGTTCGTGTACCAAAAATGTCAAACCAAACCCGTTATTTTTGTGTCGTTTTCGTGTCGTGTTATCGTGTCGTGTACGAAATTGCCGGCTCTAACTAAAATTTGTGCAAACATGATATGCAAAACTATTCTCTTGAATTAAGTGGTATCATATCTTGATAATGATGTTCCTGCTTCCTTACTGATTGCCGAATTGCTCTTTGTAGGATTCGAATAATGAGAGGCACAGTGAAGCTTCCTTATTTGGTCCCGATAGCTGGGGTCTAAACCCTATTAGAACGGAGTCCTCACATAAAGATGACGTAACCCAGAAAAAGAATAGCCACTCCCTTTGCAGATAACTTGTTCGAGAAGAATAACCCATTTGCTTTTGCAGATTCTGTTCCAAGCACCCCTCTGTCTAATTATGGCAATTCGCTCTATCCAGAGAATGTGTTCGAAAATAACAACACGTATGGGTTTACAGATTCTGTTCCAAGTACCATAATGTCCAATACTGTCGACTTATCTTAAATATTTGGTGAAGGTTTAGAAGATCACTCTTTCGACAACCTCTCTAGATTCGATTCCTTCAATGATGGTGGAATCTTTCCATCACACGAGTTCTCAAGGTTTGATTCAATGAGCAGTACCAACGATACAGATGATGACCATGGTTTATTTGCGCCGCAGGAGTCCTTTGTAAAATCTGATTTCGTCCGAAGCACAATAGACAGTGGGTACTGTAGCGAGTAAGCTTATGAAATATGTAAATAAGCTGAAAAATAGTTATCGGGAGGAAACTATCATATGTATTGATTGATTTACTCCAAGCCAGTTACAAAATAAATAAGGAAAGCCGGAAACAAACTAGTGCCTACAAACTAGGAAGTTACAGAAACTGAGTCCTACAACTACTCACAAATGTTGGCACTCTCCCGGATTATCTCCAGGTAGTGGAGACTTATTCAACTAAATTAAATACCAAACTAATTTATTTCAGCATAAGTTTAGATTAATAAAATTCCAACATTCTCTCACTTCATCTAAACTTAACTGGCCAACTTATTGACTCCCATAAGCGCGCGCATTTCTTCAAATTTTCCAGCCGTCAACGGTTTTGTTAATATATCAGCTTTCTGTTCTTGAGTTCTTACATACTTCACCTCTATTTCTCCTCGTTCCACACAATCTCTTACGAAATGAAAGCTCATGTCTATGTGCTTGCTCCTACCATTAATAATAGGATTCTTCGTTAAATCTATCGTAGATTTGTTATCAACATATATCATCACTGGACCTAGTGACACCTCAACAACTTATTTAAGCAAATTCTGCAACCATATTCCCTGTGTAGCAGCAGCCGTAATCGCCATAAATTCTGCTTCACATGAATACAGAGCCACGCATCTCTGCTTCTGTGAAACCCAAGTCACCAGATTCTCGTGCAGATAAAACATAATGCCATATGTACTCTTTCTATCGTCTATGCTTCCTGCGTGATCACTATCTATGTACCCATTGTAACGTGTGGGAAATATCATGTATTTATTTTTATCAATAAATAATTATTATGTGATTTTTATGTGAATTTTGGTGAATTATTTGATGATGGATAATAATATTTGGATGTTTATCTCTGATAAAATTGAGATATTTTAATTTCCAATTATCCAGAATTAAATCTAGATAATTTTGGTATATTTCTGGTAATTTTTTGAATTATTATATGATTTTATAAGGATTTATAGAATTAATAATGATTATTCTTACATAATTATAAAATTACTTTTTAGAATCAGAAATCATCCCACTTCAATCGTTTTTGCATTTTTACAACCCAAAACTCTTCCGAAAACTCTTTCCTAACCTAATCTGATAATTCTGAACAGTTTCCGTGTTTTGACTTTTTCAATCTGGGGTACGGTTTGACCTGTACGAGTCCCGGTGTGAAATTTTCGATACGCAAATTATTTTATAGTCCGATAAATCCATATTCTTAAAAGGCGAGACATTATTACCTTATTTTTTGTATAAAGTATTTTATAGGAAGCTCTGTTTTGAGAATTATCCAAATTTGGTATTAAAATCGTATCATTTCTTCAGTTACTTAGCGGCTAAGTAACCTATTCTCGGATCCGATATGTAAATGTAATTATTGAAATGTTAAATAAATAAAATATGCAGTGGTTCTGTAGCGATGTGTTGCTATATTGTGAATTGTGTTTGATTGGTTAGACGCGAAGTTACTTTTATAATTAATTATCGAGCTGTATGAATTTAATTCATTTTAAAGTGATTTTATTGAATATTTATTCTTAAAAATGCTGAAATTGTTTCTAAAATTATTTTTTTATTGTTTTATATTTTTATTTATTATTTTTAGGGGTTTATAAAATTTAGAAATCAATATTTTATTAATTATTCAATTTTAAAAGATTTTCTGATTTTATTAAATCGTAAAATCAGTATTTAATTCCAGAATGCTTCAAAAATCACGAAAATTTTATTTTATCAAGTTTGGAATATTTCAAGAATTTTAAAATTATTTCAGAAATTTTCTGACTTTTATTTAACCGCGCGTGTATTTGTTAAACGATAAAATACGGTGCTGAATGCGCATTCCAAAAATGATTTTCAAATTTGTAAATTTTTTATGAAAATTAGTTTCAACTATCTCGATAATTTTAAATGTGTTTGATAAACTTTCGGACGGTGGTTATCCGTAAGTTATTTACTAAGAAAATGTAAATTTCGGTACGAGACGAGGTAATATCGGGAATAAAACAAGTAAATAGAAAAAAATAAATAAACAAACAAAACCCACAACCTTCATCTCTTTTATTTCCTGAACCTCTCCCTCGGGTTAATTCTATCACCGCCTTTCATTTCTCTCTCTCGATCGACTGATCAATTTTTTTCTCTCTGCTCTCTCTCGCCTTAATCTCTCCCATCTTTAATCTCCCCCAGTCTCTCTTCCTATTCCCTATGCTCGCTGCCTGCGTTGTATTCCGGTCGCCGCCGCCGTGTAGCCCCGGTGGGAGGCGGCATGGTCCGCTTCCGAGCTGTTCTTGTCTGTATGTATATACGTAAGTATATATATATTCGTGCGTGTTGTGCCTTGTATTTTCTTTGTTGCCTGTGTTGTTTTCCGGTTACCGCTGGTTTCTTTCCGGCGAGGTGACCGGCGCGTGGGCCGCATGCCTCTGCGCGTGTGTCTGTGCGGTACGTGACTCCGTTGCTACTGTTGATTTGGTTGCATGCTCTGTGTTGCCGTTTTCTTTTCCGGTGACTATCACCGCCGCCCGCGCGTGTGGCGCGTGTTGGTGGCGGGGTGATTTCCGGGTGTTGCCTGTGTATTCGTGGTTGCCTTGCCCTGTCTTCTGTTGTTGGAATCATATTATGTTGGGATTATTTCTTTAATTTCCTGCTTAAATTAATTGATTAGTTCGACGATTTGTCAAATATTGACTCGGTTTGTGAAATAAATTAATCGATGATGCGAGATTTAATTAACAATTATTGGTGAAATTACGTAGGATGCCCGGTATTACGGGAACGTAACCTATAATTATCGGAGACGTCGAATAATCATATATAGTTATATTATATGAACTTAAGTGCGATTGAGACAAAATGATTTACAAATAATCGATTGCCCTATTTTTCAAAACGACGAATATATGTATTTTCTGAAAATAAATACCGAACCGAGTTTTGAAGATGTGAACCATAATTGCTATGTGTATTTCAATAATACATATAAATATGAGTTCGGTTATGAAATCGTATGGGTAGAATAGGATAGCGATTTGATGTTAAGCTTAAGCGGTTATCTAAATTAGGGTATTTCAACCCTGTAGGTCCTAGACGGAAAACCCGAATATCGACATCGGACTAGGAACGATCTAGTGATTAGACGTTGAGATCAACGAAGTTCCAATTGAAGGGCATGAATGTTGGAATCGTATCCAGAATGGGATAGTAGTTTGACGATAAAGCCGAACGATCAAGTTGAATCACAGTCAACTAGTAATAGCGATTAAAGCTCATTGAGGCAAGTATTCTGGATTTTTCTTTTGAATACTGCAAGTATTCCAGAACATTCTTTTAAATACTGCAAGTATTCTTGATTTTCTTTTTAATACTGTAATTATTTCTTCGATCGTATTCTAAGTTCAGAATAGTTAAATGTTTTACATTTCGCTGCAATTACTCTTATTATGCCAGTTCTTTTCATTATTGTTCCTATAATTCGATTGCTCTCTTGAGCAAATACCCATTCTTTCGGTTTATTTGCGAACCCTGAGTTGGGATGTTTTTAATTCAAAATGATTTGACATCAAAATACTCCATGGGCTGGATAATGATGATGTTTTGGGGATTAAGTGTGTCTTAATCCTGAGGACCGGGATATGACTGGTGCCTCGAAATGGGTCGTAGTGCCTAGGTACCTGAATGGACCTATATAGTTGGGTATAGATCCGCACTGTATCCTGACTGATCAGCATGATATAGTGCATATATTGGTTTTAGTATCCAGTCTAATTTGTTGTTGATCGCCATTAACAGCATTCTCTTTCGAAAGGTTTTATGACTCCAAAAACTGGACAGACCCCTGATTCAAGAGATGAATCGGGGAATCGCTTGTCATTTTTGAATTTATAGTTAAAGGCTGGTGGCAGCCAACGTTTATTCGCTCAACTCACTCAAATAAATAGAATTGTTTAAAATTGTTCTAAGATTTTGTCCGGAAGTTTTCTTATGATATTAAGGTTTGAAACTCAAATTATATACTTGCTGGGCATTTTTGGCTCACTCTTGCTTTGTAAATTCTTATTTCCGCCAGAAACAGATAGGGATCAAAGTGAATAGTTTTGATATACAGCAGAAGTTAGAGAAACCTCCGTTGCGAGAAGATGAAGAAGTTAGAAGAATATGACGAGAGCATTAGTACAAAGGTATTTTCATTTGTATTTTTAGTTGTGGTAAGTTGTAGAAGATTAGATTCTTGTTTCATACCATAACCTGTAAACGATCCGGATTCAAGGGGTTATTTATTTATTATTTTATTTTATGTAAAGATTGTTTAGTGACACCAAATCTTGACCCCGGATTTGGGTTGTTACAAGTTGGCATCAGAGCTGCAGGTTATTGGTCACTGAAATAAGAATAGGTGAGAGTAAGATAGGAATGATAGGTCGTACAGGATAAGAAAGACCCTAGGCATACTCAGGTTAAGTTGAGTTGAGTGCGAATTAGATATAGTAGGTCTGGCACGGAATGGGTAAGCCATGACTGTTGAGGGAAGTGTAAGGTGAATATCGCAACACTGTAGGTATAGTGAGTTCTCAGATCCTACAATAATGAGGAATCGATGGATCGATGGAGATTGGGTATGTTAACCTACTTTTCATGTGGTTTTGAAGAATAGGCGATCGATTCTTTTGAGAATTTGTGTAAGATAAGCTATGGTTTAACTTAGAATTAGGTAGTAGGACGAGCTTCACGCCGGAGGAAACCAGTTGATGGAAGCTGATGAAGAACCAATGTTGCACATTTTGAATGCATCATCGTTGCATGAAGATTTTTACCACATACCGGGCGCTGCGCGAGGAATGATATCTACCATCCTAGATATAGGTAAGATTAGCAAGAAGATGCGACCCAATCTACAGACAGAACATCGAATCACATGCGTGGTTGTAAGCATAACGTCAAGGATGACAATGAGGATATGAAAGAATAAAATGATATACGACGGTAAATGAAGTTTCATCGACTAATAAGTGCGAGCTGAATCTGAGGAAATATGGAAGAGGTACCAAAGTGAAGAGACCCTTACATGGGAATTCTTTTAATTAGACATTTCATTGGTAAATCATAAAAGAAATAGCAAGTAACTTATATAGTAATGACGACCAAATATTTGATTTCCAAAACTTTAAAATGAGATGTCGGAAAAGATTTTCTTAATCAACTTTCAGAAGATTTTTGGCATGAAATGAGTTTTACAAATTGGTTGTCGATTTACTATTTATGTTCTTGTTATTATAAACAGAAAATGACCTAAAAAGAAGAATGGAATTAGACTCAGTTTTGTTAATTCGAAGGGCCAAGTAGACCCACCAGCGGGGAGAAGGTTTAAAGGTTGCTGTGAAAAATGAAAGTAAACGTGTTTAATAAAATCAATAATTGAATTAACATATTAAAATATTATTTATATAATTTATAAAAATTATTAAAATTTAACAAGATTCGTGATTTAAATGGACGGAGGATGACTGATGGAAATGGCAGAATCTTCTAGATGGTGGAAGAAGAATCATATTTTTATCGACGAAATTGAGGCGTTGCGTGATCGATGGTTATTTTACGCGGCGTAAATGGAATCTGAGGCAGTGGTTATAAATTTCGCAAGGACGCAATTATGATCAAAACATTGAAGCATCTAATGTGGAGGCATTTCCCGACGGTATTCCGAAATCGTAATGTGGCCGAAGCTGTGAATCTTCCATTCGAATACTTCCCAAGGGCATACGTAAATGAAACGTAGACGGTGACAAACGGTGATCTACAATGTTATTCTTTTACAAATACGATAGTATATGTTTTTCTTGATTCTTGAATACGTATGAACTTTTTCTGTTGATAAATCATATGAGGCGAAAACGAAAGAAAATTTGTTGTATTCCCTCTGAATTGTTTCTCTTCTCAATTTATTGATTCCTGATTGAGACAAACAGTGTTTTGATATGACGCTTTGTCGAAATGACGAAGAGTTGGGTGGGACACCACCAACTCATGTGCTGTATGCTATATAGTATGAAAAACTGACCATCTTGAGTACGAATATGGTTGTCTCATTCACATTTAAATCTTCACTCATTCTTTTTCTTCAATTTATTGATTTACAAATTCTTCCAACTGTTTATTGCATTGTTATTCCTTATTCGGTTCTTTTCATTCAAAATTCTATTCACAAACTATCCTCTTGCGTAGAGTCTGTTCTTTGACGATTACAAAAGAAATAGAATAGTCTCGTGCGACAGGTAGAATTACGTGTCGAATGCGAATATGATTGCAAGCCGATAAATGATGGACATGTGCGAGCAAGGAAGAATGGACACACTAATAACGTGGTCATGGCAAAGACATTAAATCTAACAGTTGTTCGTGTTATAAGGATCTCATTAGTATGATAGATTACGTTAACGCGATGCACTTCAAATCAGAAGATTTCGACAAGAAATAAATCATTAGTGAACCGTAATGAATAAATTAGTTATAAAATAAGGAAGTAAGGCTATGTACATCAGACAATGTGAATAAGCATCGGGATGAAAATTGAAGATCAAGGAAATTCTGAACGATGCCTCAGACATGTAAAATTCCTTCATCGCGGGAAAATATTTGTCGTGAAGATTCAAGACAGAAGCAATCTTAATGGAAACCAAATTTCGAACGTGTTCTTTAAGAAACTGTATGGTTCTCCAATTGGAGTAAAAAAAAGTTACGGTGAATTTGATATCCATTCCTGGACCAGAGACGAAAGTTGATGCGGAACCATAAGTGAAGATGAAGAAATGGTGATTCGACTGTGAAATCTTTTAAGAAATAATGATCAGGCAATTGACCATAAGTGAAGATGAAGAAATAATGATTCGAATGAGAATATGATTGCAAGCCGATAAATGATGGACATGTGCGAGCAAGGAAGAATGGACACACCAATAACGTGGTCATGGCAAAGACATTAAATCTGGCAGTTGTTCGTGTTATAAGGATCTCATTAGTATGATAGATTACGTTAACGCAATGCACTTCAAATCAGAAGATTTCGACAAGAAATAAATTGTTAGTAAACCGTAACGAATAAATTAGTTATAAAATAAGGAAGTAAGGCTATGTACATCAGACAATGCGAATAAGCATCGAGACGAAAATTGAAGATCAAGGAAATTCTGAACGATGCCTCAGACATGCAACATTCCTTCATCGCGGGAAAATATTTGTCGTGAAGATTCAAGACAGAAGCAATCTTAATGGAAACCGAATTTCGAACGTGTTCTTTAAGAAACTGTGAGGTTCTCCAATTGGAGTAAAAAAAAGTTACGGTGAATTTGATATCCATTCCTGGACCAGAGACGAAAGTTGATACGGAACCATAAGTGAAGATGAAGAAATGGTGATTCGACTGTGAAATCTTTTAAGAAATAATGATCCGGCAATTGAGTTTCCAACAGATGAGGGTGATAATCAAGACCCTGTATGGTTATTAATAGATAAATACACTCATTAGTGAAATTGAGTGTGTATCGTCAAAGAAGGAGGATTGGGGTGGTTCGTTGAATGATGCGGCATACTTTTCAAAAGTAACCGTACACAATTAGTAATGACAAGAAATAAGCTAAAATACTTGCGAAATAAAATTTTGAGAAATAACAAGATAAATTTTTAGTTTACCAATAATATTTTGTAATATTTTGAAAGAATTGAGAAATATACGGTTATATTAATCATTGTTGGTTTAAGACCTCAGTCCAATTCGAAAGATGGATACTATGCCAGTTAATAGGACAGGTGCTGATCAAGATATTATAGTTGGAGTTATGGTAAATGGATGAATTTGGTTGATGGAAGTGGACAGATATGATTGTGGATGCTTTGGTTGATTGATGGTGTCGGCTTGAGTCCGACTGACAGTCAATAACATAAGGGAAGTGCTGCCCAAATTTTCAGAAATTACCCTACATTCAAGAATAAAGAAGTATATTGTCGTTTCCATCAGTACTCCAAATGATTGCGATCTTGGTTCTTGAAAAAGTTGTTATGACCAAACCGACTTTATATAATTGGTCTTTGATTCCAGTTAGCTAGTCAGCACTTGGTTTAATTAATCAGTTAAAAGAGTTAATTGATCAACTTTATCAATTAATGGTTAGTTAAATGGAAATCAATTCTAATTAGATTGAGTCAAGCTCTAACATGATTTTCAGATCCGAAAGCAAAGCAATTAGCAATTTGGAAGAAGTAATGACATTAACAGAAATTGGAAATTGAGTAAAAGTAGTGTGATGTTACTGCAAACATGTGCGAGGTTTTACCCAGAAGAGTACGCCCTTTTCAATAAATAAGAGGAAGAGAAAGTTATTGGTACAGGCAAATGAGATGAATATTTCTAAAGGCGTAAGATAAAACAAAGAGATGTTATCATTCATAATGACGTTCCAAGAAAGATTTGAATGTATACTCAAGCCGAATGGTGGTTGAACAGAAGTTGCTGTAAAGTATTGGGAACCTCCCAAATTCAAGCATCTAATGTAAGACGAAGACGGATGAAGTCCACATGCAAACTCAGGGAAAAGAGATATTGGTCAATAAAGAGAGGTCAAATACGCGATCCGTGATGCGTTAAGCAAGGCTAAGAGAATAGCTACCGATGATATTCGATAATTCTGTTAGTATGAATTTAAATATTATAAATAAAATCCTTCATTCCAGTGTGAACTTCAGAAATGATCTATCCAATAATAAACAAATTAATATTACTGAGAAAAAGAAATTCGTTAGGTTTAAAGGAGATAATAAATAATCAGAATGAAGAACTAATCAAGACAAGAAGTGGAATCAAAAGGATGATAAAGAAATTTTTATAAAATAATCCAGGATATATGCAAGGTATGAACGTCAGTTGTGCCCGAATTAATTGGAGAATGAAGTGAAATGCCAAGAATTGAAGATGGAAATTTCATTCAAGGAATGCGTGTCAGCAGGAATGATGAAACAAAGGTATTAATGGTGGACTGCTAGAGAAGAATGTTGCAATGAATCTCATGTTGGAAATTTTTTTAAAATTAAAAGTGAAGTTCCGGAGGTTCGAACGAATGAGTTACCAAGGTTACCTCAGGGAGTGAGGTGAGGATTTCTTGTTGGTTACTGCACAGAGGCAAGCTGGTGTCAAAAGCCCTGTATTGTCTAATCCAATAGGGAAGAAATAATAAGTGAAGGAAAACTTCAGAAATGTAGAATGATAGAATAATGAAATAAAGAATATTTTACGCTGTGCAAAAAGTGGTCATGGAAAAAGAAAATAGAGGTATGAGGTTACGCGTCGATTATCAGGAATTGTAAGTTTAAAGATTAAGTGAACACAATGTACCAGGAGTATTTGGATAGTGTAATTGTATGTATTGATAACATCCTCGCTAATTCAAGGACTAAGGAAGATCAAGTCGAACGCCTGAAGATATGCTTGCGAAGAGTTGAAAAATAGCAACTGCATTCTCAGCTTCAAAGATATGAATTCTGGTTATAATTGATTATGAGCTCCAATGTGTGGGTAATTACCAACCAAGCAAGATCCATCTGGAGACAGATGTTTAGGGTAGAAAAGAAAGAGTGAATGTCACTAAGATCGCTGGAAAATGGATAAAGGAATTTGAAAAGTTAGGAATTGAAGAATAAGCTTTGATCCATCTTCTGGGTTATGCTGATACTTACTTTGTTGTTAGATATCAAAGGTAGTATTAATACAGATGATTGATGTTGACTTCAGTATGGGACGTTGTGAGCATCAAAGTTCGTATTGATAACTAATTTGATATGACAACAAAATGGGTATTAGTACCAAGAGACCGGATTTTGAATAAAGTCATAATTCATTCTGTTCCAAATTAATGTACTTTCTTTCAGATAGAAAGGGATTCTCGCTTGATGAAGCTACTAGATAGTGATTGAAAAGAAATAGAAGTATACTACAAAGTGGTGAGTTAAACGCAATTGCCGAGATTTTCCTTTAAATTTTAGTTTTTGAATAGATTTAGAATATTTCGAGGCGTCGGATGCCATAAGCTCAGTATACTAGGCGCAGATGGATAGAAAATGCAAGAGACCGACTAAAGATTCTCGAATTTGATTTGAAAATGAGCATAGGCCAGATTAACCGAACAGAAAGAGACATGAAAATTAAAGTAGAACAGTCAGTAAAAATAGAAATTTCATGAACACGAACTTTTAGAATTGGAAATAAAAGAAGGTTAGTGTAAATTAAGTAGTCCTTTGAAACAGTGAGATAGATAGTACGATTGTGAATGAGTTGGCCTTGTTGTTATGAGCAAAATGAGTTTATAAGATGTTCAAATGTATATGATTAAAAAGAGTAATTTAGCTCCATATGTATAAAATGAAGGTTTAAGTCAGATTGCGTGAGTAACTGATAGATTTGAGGACGGTAAGAAACCGTTGAGTTGTGATTAAGTTGATGAGAACTGAGAAATTATAAGAGAGACACTTGGAAAACACCATGGTCTGTTCCTTAGCATGATTCTGAGGACAGAATCATTTTAAGGGGGGAAGGATGTAATGTCTGGGAAATATCATGTAATTATTTTTATCAATAAATAATTATTATGTGATTTTTATGTGAATTTTGGTGAATTATTTGATGATGGATAATAATATTTGGATGTTTATCTCCGATAAAATTGAGATATTTTAATTTCCAATTATCCATAATTAAATCTAGATAATTTTGGTATTTTTCTGGTAATTTTTAGATTATTATATGATTTTATAAGGATTTATAGAATTAATAATGATTATTCTTACATAATTATAAAATTACTTTTTAGAATAAGAAATCATCCCACTTCAATCTTTTTGCATTTTTACAACCCGAAACTCTTCCGAAAACTATTTTCTAACCTAATCTGATAATTCTGAACACTTTCTGTGTTTTGACTTTTTCAATCCGGGGTACGATTTGACCTGTACGAGTCCCGGTGTAAAATTTTCGATACGCAAATCATTTTATAGTCCGATAAAATCCATATTCTCAAAAGGCGAGACATTATTACCTTATTTTTTGTATAAAGTATTTTATAGGAAGCTCTATTTTGAGAATTATCCAAATTTGGTATTAAAATCGTATCATTTTTTCAGTTACTTAGCGGCTAAGTAACCTATTCTCGGATCCGATATGTAAATGTAATTATTGAAATGTTAAATAAATAAAATATGCAATGGTTCTGTAGCGATGTATTGCTATATTGTGAATTGTGTTTCATTGGTTAGACGCGAAGATTACTTTTATAATTAATTATCGAGCTGTATGCATTTAATTCATTTTAAAGTGATTTTATTGAATATTTATTCTTAAAAATGCTAAAATTGTTTCTAAAATTTTTTTTTTATTGTTTTATAATTTTATTTATTATTTTTAGGGGTTTATAAAATTTAGAATTCAATATTTTATTAATTATTCAATTTTAAAAGATTTTCTAATTTCATTAAATTGTAAAATCATTATTTAATTCCAGAATGCTTTAAAAATCACAAAAATTTTATTTTATCAAGTTTGGAATATTTCAAGAATTTTATAATTATTTCAGAAATTTTCTGACTTTTATTTAACCACGCGTGTATTTGTTAAATGATAAAATACGGTGCTGAATGCGCATTCCAAAAATGATTTTCAAATTTGTAAATTTTTTATGAAAATTAGTTTCAACTATCTCGATAATTTTAAATATGTTTGATAAACTTTCGGACGGTGGTTATCCGTAAGTTATTTACTAAGAAAATGTAAATTTCGGTACGAGACGAGATAATATCGGGAATAAAATAAGTAAATAGAAAAAAATAAATAAACAAACAAAACTCACAACCTTCATCTCTTTTATTTCCTGAACCTCTCCCTCGGGTTAATTCTATCACCGCCTTTCATTTCTCTCTCTCGATCGACTGATCAATTTTTTTTCTCTCTGCTCTATCTCGCCTTAATCTCTCCCATCTTTAATCTCCCCCAGTCTCTCTTCCTATTCCCTTTGCTCGCTGCCTGCGTTGTGTTCTGGCCGCCGCCGCCGTGTAGCTCCGGTGGGAGGCTCTGCTTCCGAGCTGTTCTTGTCTGTATGTATATACGTAAGTATATATATATTCGTGCGTGTTGTGCCTTGTATTTTCTTTGTTGCCTGTGTTGTTTTCCGGTTATCGCTGGTTTCTTTCCGGCGAGGTGACCGGCGCGTGGGCCGCGTGCCTCTGCGCGTGTGTCTGTGCGGTACGTGACTATGTTGCTACTGTTGATTTGGTTGTCTGCTCTGTGTTGCCGTTTTCTTTTCCGGTGACTATCACCGCCGCCCGCGCGTGTGGCGCGTGTTGGTGGCGGGGTGATTTCCGGGTGTTGCCTGTGTATTCATGGTTGCCTTACCCTGTTTTCTGTTGTTGGAATCATATTATGTTGGGATTATTTCTTTAATTTCAGAAATTAATTGATTAGTTCGACGATTTGTCAAATATTGACTCGGTTTGTGAAATAAATTAATCGATGATGCGAGATTTAATTAACAATTATTGGTGAAATTACGTAGGATGCCCGGTATTACGGGAACGTAACCTATAATTATCGGAGACGTCAAATAATCATATATAGTTATATTATATGAACTTAAGTGCGATTGAGACAAAATGATTTACAAATAATCGATTGCCCTAGTTTTCAAAACGACGAATATATGTATTTTCTAAAAATAAATACCGAACCAAGTTTTGAAGATGTGAACCATAATTTCTATGTGTATTTCAATAATATATATGAATATGAGTTCGATTATGAAATCGTATGGGTAGAATAGGATAGCGATTTGATGTTAAGCTTAAGCGGTTATCTAAATTAGGGTATTTCAACCCTGTAGGTCCTAGACGGAAAACCCGAATATCGACATCGGACTAGGAACGATCTAGTGATTAGACGTTGAGATCAACGAAGTTCCAATTGAAGGGCCTGAATGTTGGAATCGTATCCAGAATGGGATAGTAGTTTGACGATAAAGCCGAACGATCAAGTTGAATCACAGTCAACTAGTAATAGCGATTAAAGCTCATTGAGGCAAGTATTCTGGATTTTTCTTTTAAATACTGCAAGTATTCCAGAACATTCTTTTAAATACTGCAAGTATTCTTGATTTTCTTTTTAATACTGCAATTATTTCTTCGATCCTATTCTAAGTTCAGAAAAGTTAAATGTTTTACATTTCGCTTTAATTACTCTTATTATGCCAGTTCTTTTCATTATTGTTCCTATAATTCGATTGCTCTCTTGAGCAAATACCCATTCTTTCGGGTTATTTGCGAACCCTGAGTTGGGATGTTTTTAATTCAAAATGATTTGACATCAAAATACTCCATGGGCTAGATAATGATGATTTTTGGGGATTAAGTGTGTCTTAATCCTGAGGACCGAGATATGATTGGTGCCTCGAAATGGGTCGTAGTGCCTAGGTACCTGAATGGACCTATACAATTGGGTATAGATCCGCACTGTATCCTGACTGATCAGCATGATATAGTGCATATGTTAGTTTTAGTGTCCAGTCTAATTTGTTGTTGATCGCCATTAACGGCATTCTCTTTCGAAAGGTTTTATGACTCCAAAAACCGGACAGACCCCTGATTCAGGAGATGAATCTGGGAATCGCTTGTCATTTTTGAATTTATAGTTAAAGGCTGGTGACAGCCAACGTTTATTCGCTCAACTCACTCAAATAAATAGAATTGTTTAAAATTGTTATAAGATTTTGTCCGGAAGTTTTCTTTTGATATTAAGGTTTGAAACTCAAATTATATACTTGCTGGGCATTTTTGGCTCACTCTTGCTTTGTAAATTCTTATTTCTGCCAGAAACAGATAGGGATCAAAGTGAATAGTTTTGATAGACAGCAGAAGTTAGAGAAACCTCCGCTGCGAGAAGATGAAGAAGTTAGAAGAATATGACGAGAGCATTAGTACAAAGGTGTTTTTATTTGTATTTTTAGTTGTGGTAAGTTGTAGAAGATTAGATTCTTGTTTCATACCATAACCTGTAAACGATTCGGATTCAAGGGGTTATTTGTTTATTATTTTATTTTATGTAAAGATTGTTTAGTGACACCAAATCTTGACCCCGGATTTGGGTTGTTACACCCATTCAACAGATAATTTCCGGTATCTCGACTGTACACAATCCCATATTTGGTGTGCTTTTAACATACCTCAGGACCCTCTTCAATGCATTGTAATGTAGCATTGTGGGCTTTTCCATATACCTACTTAGCACCCCAACAGAATAAGCAATATCCGGACGAGTGTGTACAAGATACCTTAGTTCACCAATAACGCTTCGAAACATTGTGGAGTCTACAAATTCTCCACCCTCATCCTTATCGATTTGAACTTTCGACTCCATGGGATACCTCACTGGTCTACAGGTCACCATGTTTGCTTTCTCCAAAATCCTTTTATCATATGCAGTTTTTTTAATCTCGGTAAAACCCTGTTGCTGATTCACTTCTAAACCCAAATAATAAACCAACTTCCCAATGTTGCTCATATCAAACTCGCTTTGCATCTACTGTTTGAACTTCACAATATTTCCAATACTTGACCCCGTTACCAGTAGATCATCTACGTACACAACTACAATCAAATATTCAGGCCCCTCACATTTTGTATACACCGCATGATCATATTGACACCTTGAAAATCCGAGACTCTTCAAGTATCTGTTCAGCCGAGAGTACCATGCTCGGGAGACCGTTTAAGTCCGTAAAGGGCCTTTAATAGCCGATATACTCTATGTTCCTCTCCTTTCTTTTCAAAATCCAATGGATGACTCATAAATACTTCTTCCATTAATTCCACATTCAAAAATGCCGATTTTACATCTAAATGATGCACCTGCCACTCTTGTTTGGCTTCTAAAGCTAATAATAGTCTCACCGTCTCAATTCGCGTAACAGGTGCGAAGACTTCGTCGTAATTAACTCCTTTTTTCTGCACATATCCTCTTGCAATGAGTTTGGCTTTATACTTTATAATATCACCATTTGTGTCTCTCTTAATTTTATAAACCCATTTTAAATTCATGGGCTTACGTCCTGGTGGCAGATTAGCCAAGACCCAAGTTTTGTTTTTCTCTATCGAATCGATTTCCACTTGCATTGCTTCCTTCCAACATTCACTTGTCTTTGCCTGCTCAAATGTCGTTGGTTCTTCAACCCCCACTAACATCAGTTCATCAGAAATTTCGATCTCCTTAGTGTCATTGTATATATCATTGAGAAGTCAAAATTGTCTCGGTTCACTTGAATTTTGTGAGCTTCCAGACTCGTATCCATCATTATTATTTTCTTGGGAAGAGCTTCTAACCGAGACTGGAGTGTGCGGTGGTTGCATATCATCCTAATCATCAGTATGTGCTCCTAAATATGCATCAATAATAACAAATAACCCATCCTTGCCTCCGCCAACAAGTCCATTACTCTCCCAGTTCCACCCTTTCTCTTCCTCGAATACTACATCGCGGCTAACTTGTAATCTTCCAGTAAATGGATTGTATAACTTGTAAGCCTTGGTTCCTGGCTCCTTGCCAGGATACACCATAATTTCGCTCATGTCATCAAGCTTTACCAGGCCCACCTTTTGAACTTTAACATGTGCCAAGCACCCGAAAACTCTTACGTGTTTAAACTTTGGCTTTGACCCCGTCCATGCCTCATACGAAGTTTCTCCACTTAGTGCTTTCATTGGTAAATGGTTCAAGAGATAAACCGAATGCCTTACCGCCTCTCCCCACATCATAGCTGGAAGGTCTTTCTCTTTTAATAAACTCTGTGTCATTGCAATAACAGTTCTATTTCGCCTCTCTACGACCCCATTTTTTTGAGGAGTGTAGGGGGCTTTTAAATGTCTTGTGATGCCTTCCATTGCACAATATTTCTCAAAATCTTTTGACGTGAACTCGCCGCCACGGTCTGTCCTTAGTGTCACGATTGACTCATTTGATTCTTTCTCCACTATAGCCTTAAACTTTTTGAAAGCTTCCAACGCCTGATCTTTAGTTCTCAACATAAAAACCCACATAGCACGGCTATAGTCGTCTACTAGCAAAAACACATACCTGTTACTAGCCGGAGTGGGAGGGGAGATTACCCGCACAAATCTGCGTGAATCAACTCTAACTTCTTCTTTGCACTAAACTCTGTTTTCATCGGGAACGATGTTCTCGCTTGTTTCGCCAACAGACACCCATTGCATACTGCCTTGAGATGAGTCAATTTCGGTAGTCCCTTTGCCATTTCCTTTTCTGCCATCATATGCAAAGCTTGAAAGTTCACATGGCCCAACCTGGAATGCCATAAGTTCATTTGCTCTTCAGCCTTCGATAACATACACCTCAAGCCATAATTTTCGATTATTATTTTATATAGTCTATTTGCGGATCTCTTCACTTTCGTAGTAACTCATTGTGTTCATCATACACCCATAAGTATTAACCATTCAAGACTACCTTGTTCCCATTCTCTGATAATTGACCCAGCAAAATTATATTATTACATAATGTCGGGATGTAGTACACTTCCTTCAACTTGTGTTCACCCCCATCCTTGCATTTAAGCACTATCGTCCCCTTGCCTTCGATCTTAACCGTGGATCCATCTCCGAAGCGTACTTGTCCTGCCACCTGTTCGTTCAATTCACTAAACTTTTCACGGTGCCCAGTCATATGATTGTTAGCACCGTTATCTAGGTACCACAAATTCTTGTCTGGTGTCACGCCATTTTTCCGATCAAAACTTGGAACAACCTTTTCTTCGTTTAGAAAAATCACATCCCCTCCGAACTTCTCACAATCAGTCAAGAGCAAAGTTGGTTCATCATCCTTGAACTTTGTCAGGTTTGCTTCAGGGGTCTGCTCTTTATTCTTGTCTTTTTCCCTTCATGGTTTCCTGCACTCTCTCGCATAGTGACCATTGTTAGGCACAAAACACGCGCTAATAATTCACGCAAGTATACGTGTTCACAAGTAATATAGAATAATTTCTAGTTCGTTCCCACAGAGACTCAGACTAATTATGTTCAATTAACACTTACTCACCAATGTATGATTACTTCTCAATGTCAGGACAATAACACGTAGAATTGATTAACTAATTATTAACTATAATTAACTACGAGAATTAAACACTTAATTGTCACTTGAATTAACAATATTAAACACACATGAGATCATAACTTCATTACTACTTCCTTCAATAGTTATTGTTATTACACTTAGCATGTAACAGTGATGATATTAATCGAACAACACGAAACTGATAAAAGCCAACTTTCGTTGTACTAATACCATTCTACCAAACATCCAAAATTAAGATAGAAGTTGAATAGGCATCAATTATGTTGAGACCCTATATGTCTAGAGAATTTGACAACAAAACGAATTAAGCACAAGTTATTCCTTATGATTACACAGGGTAAGTAAAACGGTTAGAGTTACCCACTAATCATGCATACACATACATGAACCTATGCTAGCATGGCAAGTTCTAAACCTCAAGATCCACTGTCGCTTCACAAGAGATTAACAACCTATCTTATATGTTCGCGACGCACATAAGATGAATAAGCACAACCTATACTAGATATCATACAATCATCACACACTAAGGTATTAAACAACTAGCTAAAGAATTCCATAGTAAATCCGTTATGATCCCATGATCACGATTAGCCCGTGATTGAACTCATCGTCACCATGGGTTCATATGAAAACATGATAATAACACACGAGAATAACTAATAAAAATACTTATATAAAACCAGAGTACGTCACAAGAGTAATAAGGTTCAAAGTAAAGAAAACTAGCATCCACTGATACAACGAATAAAAGAATAACAAGAAAACTATGCTTCCTCTTCTTCGTTGCGATGTGCTAAAACGGTCTTCTTCCTTCTCTCCTTGCTCCTCGATTGATACCACGATTCTCCACACGGGAAACGTCTCTGAAAACTACTTATATTGAAGCCCCACAAGTCCCATCTATCTCAGAAGTCGAAAGTCCAACAGAATCAGGAGTCTAAAAATCAGTATCTTATTTTACGACCCTGAGTGGCCGTCCAACAATCCTGAGCGGGCGCCCAGCTTCCTGAGCGGTCGCCCAGCCAGGCTGAGCGGGCGCCCATTAATTTGCTCCCGTTTTCTGCTGCGTTTTGCTCCTAACTTCCCACTTGCAATGCCAAGCACATACTTAGGCTTATTCCTAATGAAATATCCCCTCAAACACAAAGTAATACCCTGAAATGCACAAATACTAGAAAAACGCGTCAAATACACAAAATACTTGATTTCAAGACATCAATTCAAGCCATTATAAGACGTTCTAAGTGGTATAAAATGCCACTTATCACACCCCCAAACTCAAATCGATGCTTGTCCACAAGCGTCACAGACTCAAAAACAAAACAAAAACATGCATGAATGCAATCTATATGAAATGCAGCGATCCCCCTTTACAACGACTAAACCAACCAACTCATAACATCTCAACAAATGCAATTAGGCGAATAAAGATCAATCAAATCATGCAAACTAACATACAACCAGAAACGTGGTGTGTGTGGATGCTTAACAGATATGCTTCGAAACTAGATCAATTATCAAAACTCGACCATCCTCAAGGCAATCACATGATTTTACGAAGAATAAATTCTAGGCACAAAATGACTTATAACACTTCAAGATTACTGGAGCTTATTACGGAATAATGCATTTATTCAACACAACAACAAATGCTTATTTGACCGTGCAATGAGTGAGGTCCACAAAAGACTTATACAATGGCATCCATTTAGCGAGCGTTAGGTTAGCGGATCCCAGACTAAAAAGCCTTAGGTCACTAGGCACAAAATCCCCTAAGAACTTAATAACTCGAATACCAAAGAGCCCACTCGTGATCAATTATGCATTAACTATTTATTTTTATTTTCTCTTTTTTTTCTTTTTTTCTATTTTTTTTCAAATTTCTGAGCAAGTGCGTTTCGCTCCATCTTGCTCAAACCTAGACTACTCGCATAAAAATATGAGCCGGCTACTAGCCATTTGACGCCTAGCCACAATTAGCAATGAATTTCAATTTTTACTCCAATTTTTTCTTTTCATGCCTTTTATCATTAAGAACCTATTATAAATTCTAAGCATAATCAATAGATTAACCTCAAAAACCATCAAACCATGACAACAATCTAGTCCTTAAGCATACTCTAAAACTTAGTGAAATTACAAGTGTTTCTAGCATGCATGTCAACCTACAAGACTCAACATCACTCTAACGCTATCACTACACTTGCATCAATATCACAAATCAATTGGTAAAGCAACGCAAAAGGGATCATGGTATATGCATGAGCTAAATGACATGATAAATAAAGCTATAAAATAAAATTAAAAAAACTATATGGCAAAAATATGCAATTATATGAACTAAACTATCATGAATATGCAACTACATGACACACACATAAAAATATTCCTTAACTACCACCCCCAAACTTAAAATCTTCACTGTCCCCAGTGAAGGTAGTAGAAAGGAACACAGGGTATACCTACTCGGAGAAATCATCATCATCACCCTCAGAGGATGGAGTATCAGGAGGCGGATAAGCAGAGTCCTCACCAAAAATGGGCCACTGTATGTCAGCTCCAAGGCCTCTGAAAGCAGTCCCAATTGCAAGGGTAAGCTCCTGAGCGAACCTACTTTATGACTCATACATCGCATCCATCCTCCTCGACAGCCTCCTATACTGGGCATCAGCCATCCCAGCACCCTCCTGAGCTCTAGAAGAGCCTGCCTCATTATGACCCGGCCTAGCCATGGTAGCACCAGCTACTGGACGTCCTCCTGGAAGACGATAACCCAACCCATGCTCATCGGGTTCTCCACCCGTCCACTCCTGTATCGCATTTAGAGTCGCTGAATCAATAGGAGCGGCCGGCATCTGCAACTGCTCGTGAGAAGGCCAATGAACTCCCACTGCTCGGCATAGCTTCTTGACAATAGATGCATAAGGGATGTTCATGTGCTTTGCTCCCCTCAAAAACTTCAGAATCCCTTGGTAGATGAACTCACCAAGGTCCACATAATACTCCTCATTCAAAATACCCCATAACAACCTTGCTCGCTCAACTGTAACCTCATATGCATGTGAAGTAGGCAAAATATTAGCACAAATAAAGGCATTCCATGCACGGGCATACCTATTCATCTGCTTATGAAGAAAATTCAACACTACCTTTGCATCATTTATCGGTAGAGCCTTGACTTCTACCCATTTTGAGACATAATCGACTGCCAACAAGATCTACTGATTATTGTAGGACGAGACAAATGGTCCCATGAAATCGATTCCCCAAACATCAAAGACCTCGACTTCAAGCATCACATTTAACGGCATCTCATCCTTCCTTGTAAGATTCCCCACTCTTTGGCAACGATCACACCTTAAAATGAACTGATGTGCATCCTTAAACAAAGTAGGCCAGAAAAAACCTGCTTGCAGAATATGAGCTGCTGTCTTTTCACCACCATAATGTCCACCATAAACTGTGGAATGGCAGTCTCGTAATATCCCCTCCGTCTCACAGAATGGGATACATCTCCTGATGATCTGGTCAGCTCCTTGTCTAAACAAATACGATTCATCCCACATGTACCACTTCACCTCATGCAGAAACTTCTTCTTTTGAGTTGTATTCATATTAGGAGGCATTATATAGCTGACAAGATAGTTCAAAATATCTGCGAACCATGGCTCTTCCTCCTGAACTGCGAACAACTGCTCATCCGGAAAATATTCGTTGATCAATGTTGTTATTCCCAGTGGACTAACAATGAGATTTACAGAAGGGGGGTTGAATGTAAATCTCAAAACGTTTTCAAGTTTTGAGCAGTTTCTAAGGCTAAGTGTTTGAGTGATCAAATGTGTGTGAATTGCTTGAAGCTGATGCAGATAGATATATATTCAACCACAAATGTAATGAACACAAAGAACTAAAAAAAACTTTTCTGGTGGATTTGTTGTTCCACCAGAGATGTGTTATTTCAGAAAATCTGTGATTCAAAGAATTAAATCACAGCTGCTTCCTAGTACAAACTAGATGATTTTCTCTTTTGATATTTCTAAACAGCTCAAGGAAAATTCATATCTAATTACTAGCTGCTACTTGGTTTATATATCACCAAGTTTACAAGTGAAGACAAACTGTAAAATACAATTGAAAAGATTCTTCACATGTTTCTTCTTCATTTCTCTATCCAATGCAATCTAGGATAATCTGTAAATCTTTGAATACTTCCTTGTTTGCATCAGAATGGAAATGCTGCATTTTCTTGATTCCTCCTAGAGGCTTCCATATTCCAGTATGTCTCTGTCAATCCATGTGCCTCTGTCAGCTTGTGAATTGTCACTATCAACTGCTAATGAACTAAGCATTCGTTGAAGCTTTCATCCGTTGATGCCTTATCCGTTGAGGCTTTATCCGTTGAAGCTTTATCCATTGATGCATTATCAGTTGAAGTCTTTATCCGTTGAAGCACTTATCCGTTGATGGATATTATCCGTTGAAGCATTAGTGACATCCGTTGAAGCTTTGTTTCTTATCCGTTGAAGGTCTTCAATATCCGTTGACACTTCTTCACTTATACAAAATTACAAGGCATGAAATATTTACAATTAGCCCTCCTATTTGTACATCCATTAGTAGTCAACATGACTGATTATTTCCTAACAACATCTAAGAATTACAGCTTGATACCAGAGAGTGAAATGTGCTACAATACTAAACTTATTGCTAAGTAAAGCTACTCCTTCAACGGATAGCCAAGATGGTCTTATCCGTTGAGGCTACAAACACTAGATTCCTACTTAAGTGTTTTGCTTAACTTATCATCAAACTAATACACATATTCCTAACAAATGTCTTATCATGTGAAGTAGAATCGGGATTCTCCAATCTAGAGAGATGGTCAGCTACTTGATTCTCAGTACCTTTTCGATCCTTGATCTCTAACTCAAATTCCTGTAGCAAGAGCACCCAACGAATAAGTCTAGGCTTCGAATCCTTCTTTGAGACCAAATAGCGAATGGCAGCATGATCAGTGAATACTGTCACCTTTGTCCCAAGCAGAGAAGATCAAAATTTTTTGAAACCAAAGACTATAGCCAAGAGCTCCTTCTCAGTAGTGGTGTAGTTCATTTGAGCTCCATTTAGAGTCTTACTGGCATAGTAGACCACATGAAAAAGATTATTCTTGCACTGCCCAAGAACTGCTCCCACCACATAATCACTCGCATCACACATCATCTCAAAAGGCTCTGTCCAATCAGGTGCCGTAATAACTGGTGCAGTTATCAAACTCTTCTTGAGAGTCTCGAATGCCGCCAAGCATTCATCATCAAATTTGAAAGGCACATCCTTCTCGAGCAAGTTGCACAATGGCTTAGATATCTTCGAGAAGTCCTTAATGAAACGATGATAAAAACCCGCATGACCAAGAAAACTATGGATTCCTTTCACAGAAATAGGTTGTGGAAGATTTTCAATGACTCCCATCTTGGTTTTGTCCACCTCAAGACCCTTGCTAGAGACCTTATGCCCGAGAATAATGCCTTCACGTACCATAAAGTGACATTTTTCCCAATTGAGCACCAAATTAGTTTGCACACAGCTTTTGAGCACCGCACGAAGATTATTCAAACATTTATCATACGAATGTCGAAAGACGGAGAAGTCGTCCATGAACACTTCGACATTATTTCCAATCATATCAGAGAATATAGTCATCATACATCTCTGAAAAGTGGCAGGTGTGCCACATAATCCAAACGAAACTCTGCGAAAAGCAAACGTGCCAAATGGACAAGTGAAGGTAGTCTTTTCTTGATCCTCTAGTGCAATGCAAATCTGATTATACCCCAAATAGCCATCCAGAAGACAATAATACTCATGACCGGCCAACCTGTCAAGCATCTGATCAATAAATGGAAGAGGGAAGTAATCATTTCTCGTGGCCTTGTTCAACTTTCGGTAATCCATGCATACCCTCCATCCTGTGACTGTTCAAGTGGGGATGAGCTCTTTCTTCTCATTTGCTACCACAGTTATACCTCCTTTCTTAGGTACACATTGTACGGGGCTCACCCAGGAACTGTCAGAAATAGGATATATGATTCCTGCATCTAGCCACTTCAGAATTTCTTTCTTCACAACTTCTTTCATGATAGGATTAAGTCATCTCTGTTGCTCAACAGTCGGCTTACTACCTTCCTCTAGCAGAATTTTATGCATACAGTACGAAGGGCTGATCCCTTTGATATCTGTTATAGTCCATCCGATAGCCGATTTGAATTCTCTCAAGATCCTCAAGAGTTTGTCCTCCTCACTACCTGAAAGGTCAGATGCAATAATAACAGGCAAAGTAGATGCATCACCTAAAAAGGCATACCTCAAGTGTTCAGGCAATGCTTTAAGCTCCAAAGTAGGTGCTTCCTCAATAGATGGTTTGAGCTTTCCTTCAGTATTCTAGAGATCAGAAGTACCAAGAGATTCAAATGGCATGTCTAGCTTTCGCCTCCAAGGAGAAGCATTTAGATATTGAAGTTGCTCATTGCCATCCTCATCATCACTGTCAAACTCCCCCACTAAGGTTTTCTCTAATGCATCAGACATTAGCATATGATCAAGTTCTGAAGTTACCGCAGAATCAATCAAATCCACTTTTAAGCACTCCTCGTCTTCTGTAGGGAATTTCATCGCCTTAAATATATTAAATGTCACATCCTGATTCTGCACCCTCATAGTAAGTTCACCTTTCTGCACATCTATCAAGGTACGGCCTGTAGCCAAGAAAGGTCTTCCCAAGATTATCCGTTGAAGAACAACCACTTATCAACGGATGAGAGATATCCGTTGAGGAAGGAAAAGATGGAGATATAGAAAGTGACATAATTGTTAAATTTGTGTGGATTGATTTTAAGTGAGGTAACAAAGATTCTTCAACTACATCTGAAAGAATTGGCTGATGATCCAACAAATCATCTAAAAGATGATGATCATCAGGTTTTGAGTGGGGCTCCTCCCTGAGTTTTAATGAGGGAGAATCAGGAATTGATGTGAATATCATATCCACATCCAGAGAGGGTGTTGGAGAGTTTGATGAAGGGTGTGTTTCTATATTGAGAGAATGGGGCTGTGATTCCACATTTGCTGGAATCACATCAAGCTGAATTTGAGAAGGCACAGATACTGGTGGATGTATCTGTGCTGTGTGTGTCCCTTGTGTGGAAACTAGGGTTTTGGCCTTCTTCTTCCTTGAAAAGGCTTTAAATGGTGAATGTGTGGCTTCAGTGTCCCTCCCTCTTTTGTTCTGTGTCCCTGGTTGGGGACTATTTTCAATAGTTACATCCTTTTGGGAGGATGCAACTAGGGATGTGCTGGACTCCTTTTGAACCACCACAGTCTTTTGAGAGACTGTGGCTTGGCTGGTTTGGGTACCACTCACCTCTCCCACCTTATCCTGGGGGGCTTTTTGATGTTCACCCCTCCCCTCACCACTCACACCCTGTTCACTCCCTTCAGGGTTTATGGTAGTTGTTACAACTGTTGTCTTTTGAGAAACAACAGAGGTAGGTTTCTTTGACTTGACTTTGGAAACTTTAGATTTGGTGGCTTTGGTAGGAGCCTGTTTGGACAAAGACACAGGTTCCAAGCCACACTAGAAGGCAAAGAAATATTGGGGTTGGAAATAGTAGGAGTTATAGAAGTATTTACCTCACTTACCTGTGGTGCATTCATGATTGGCAAGTATACCAATGGCACCTGGCTGTTGAGGTTCATTCTCAAAAGGTCTGCAAGGACCCTTTTCTCTTGTGCCCAACATTTGAGTTTATTATTCTCATTGATTATAACCAAACCTTCAGCAACATGGTTAACCAATAATATAAAGAATCTAGCATAGTAGATGTTATGTGGTCTATTAGCTTTGTTACCTAATCTGGAACCTAATTCTAGCATAACACAGTTGCTAAAATTAAAGTACCTATCAGAAACTAGCATATAGAGCATATTAACAAGAGATGAAGTGATAGCATCAAAATTGCTAATCTTCCCAGAGAAAACCTTAATAAAGGCATCTCCAAGAAAACTCCATTCTTTCCTAAGGCCTTTCCTTCTAATACTACCCAAACTAGCAGAATCAAAAGCATAGCCTATGGAATCTAGCATAGCAGAGACATCTTTATCAGTGTGTGGTGTCATGGCATTATTCTCAGGCAACTTAAAGCAAGATTGTAAATCATCACAATTAATGCAATAGTCCTTACCTTTGAGAGAGAAGGCAATAGTCATATCTGTGGAGTTGAACTCTGCAGTTGTCCAAATCTCCTCAATCACCTCACAGTAGATGGTTGGGGCTTCCAGCATTGCATAGCTTAGTTTGCAGTTTTTGATGAAGTCCATCATCTTGTGATAATCAGAATGGGCTTCATTCTTTTCAACCAAGGCTATGAAATTATTCTTTTCATAAACAAATCATGTTTGAGACATAATTTTGACTACTGCTGCCATTGTTGTGAGTAGAGGTTGCAGAGAAACACTTGAGAATTTAGAGAGAATAAGAATTGAAAGAAAGCGTAAAGTGAGAATAAGAGTTCAATTGGGCTTTTATACTTTCTTGAATTAAAACGTAAATAAAATGATTGAATGATAATTTTAAGTAAGTTACAGCCGTTCAAGAACAAATAAAACTGTAGAATTTCTGAAAACTACCTTAAATACAATTACATACAACACTGTATATCTGTATCAACGGTTGAGTAAAAGAATCAACGGCTGTGACTCACTTATAATACTGACGTGACACTTCAACGGATAAGGAAACAACACCATTTTATCCGTTGAAGGATAAAATTACCAGAAATGTATTTGTCTTTCAACGGATAATGAATATCCGTTGATAGAACAATTTTGGCTTTCAACGGATAGAGAATATCCATTGATAGGATAAGTCTTAATTAAAGCCAACTTTGTTCTTGCAGCAAATTTCATTTCAGGCTTCAAGACAGATTATATAGATGACATAGATTATGAATAATTAAGCATACCTAACTCACTTACTAATCTTGTGAATGTTGATTCATCAAGTGGCTTGGTAAATATGTCTGCAATCTGCTTTTCACTTGGAACAAAATGAAGTTCCACTGTACCTTTCATCACATGTTCCCTAATGAAGTGGTACTTGATATCAATGTGCTTGGTTCTTGAGTGCTGCACTGGATTTTCAGTAATGGCAATGGCACTTGTGTTGTCACAGAATATTGGAATTTTGTCAACAGTCAGACCATAGTCAAATAGTTGATTCCTCATCCATAGTATCTGTGCACAGCAACTACCAGCAGCAATGTACTCAGCTTCAGCTGTTGATGTGGAAACAGAATTCTGCTTCTTGCTGAACCATGATACAAGCTTATTCCCTAGAAATTCACAGGTGCCTGTTGTGCTTTTCCTGTCTATTTTGCAACCTGCATAATCTGCATCTGAGTAGCCAATTAGATCAAAACCAGACTCTCTAGGGTACCAAATTCCTAGATTTGGAGTCCCCTTGAGATATCTGAAAATTCTTTTAATAGCCACTAAGTGAGATTCTTTAGGGTCAGCTTGAAATCTAGCACAGAGACATGTAGAAAACATTATATCAGGTCTACTAGCAGTTAAATATAAAAGTGAGCCAACCATGCCTCTATAACTTGTAATATCCACAGACTTTTCAGCCTTGTTTAATTCAAGCTTAGTGGCAGTGGCCATGGGAGTTTTTGCAGGTGAACAATCCATTAAGTCAAACTTCTTTAAAAGATCATAAATATATTTAGTTTGACTAATGAAAATTCCACCACTAACTTGTTTAACTTGTAAACCAAGAAAGTAAGTTAGCTCTCCCATCATGCTCATTTCATATTTACTTTGCATTAATTTAGCAAACTTTTTACAAAGCTTATCATCTGTAGATCCAAATATAATATCATCTACATAAATTTGTACAAGTATCTTAGAGCCATTAACATTTCTAAAGAAGAGAGTTTTGTCAACAGTACCTCTTGTGAAGTGATTATCTAGAAGGAACTTTGACAAAGTCTCATACCAGGCTCTAGGTGCTTGCTTTAGTCCATAGAGTGCTTTCAACAAATAATACACATGGTCTGGAAAATTTGGATCTTCAAAATCTGGAGGTTGGCTTACATAAACTTCTTCCTCCAATTCCCCATTTAGAAATGCACTCTTGACATCCATCTGATAGACTTTGAAATTGGCATTAGCTGCATAGGCTAGAAAGATTCTGATGGTTTCAAGTCTGGCAACTGGAGCAAATGTTTCATCAAAATCTATTCCCTCTTGTTGAGAATAGCCTTTAGTAACCAATCTGGCTTTATTCCTTATGACAATGCCATTTTCATCCATCTTGATTCTGAATACCCATTTTGTGTCAATAGAACTCTTATTCTTTGGCTTGGGTACCAGCTTCCATACTTTGTTCCTCTCAAATTGGTTTAGCTCCTTTTGCATTGCTAAAATCCAATCTGGATCCAATAGAGCTTCTTCCACTCTCTTAGGTTCCTCCTATGATAGAAAGCTACTATACAGACATTCATCTTGAGTAGCCCTTCTAGTTTGTACTTTTGATGTAGCATCACCAATGATCAGTTCAAAAGGGTGATTCTTGGTCCATTTTCTTTGAGGTGGTAGATTAGCCCTAGATGAGGTTGCCTCAGTATTGTCATGATGTGAGATAGAATGTTGATTTGTTGAAACTCCCCCTAAGTTGCTGATCCTTTGAAAGGAATTGGGAGCTCTATCAACTGATGAAGTGAATTGATTATCCGTTGACAGACTGTGATCAACGGATGCTTCATTATGAACTTCAATGGATGATGCACTTTGTCTTTCAACGGATGTTGCATTGCTTCTTTCAACGGATATTGTTATGGAATCAATATTGTTATGGAATCTTTCAACGGATGAAGTGAATTATGACTTTTAACGGATGCAGCATTCTGTGCATTATCCAAAGGCAGATTCTGAATTCTTCTTGAGATGCCTTCTTCATCATTCTCACTTTCACTATCATCACAGTATATCTCAATGTTATCAAATTTGAGTCCTTCATGATGTCCCTCATCTGTTAGTCCATCAATCTTTTTATCATCAAACACAACATGTACAGATTCCATAACAATATTGGTTCTTAGATTGTAGACCCTATATGATTTTCCAGCAGAATAACCAACAAATATTCCTTCATCAGCCTTTGCATCAAACTTCCCTTTGTGATCAGATTGATTCCTTAAGATGTAGCATTTGCAACCAAAGACATGTAGAAAGTTTAAAGTTGGTTTTCTTCTCTTGAATAATTGATAGGGAGTCATGCATTTTTCCTGATTGATTAGAGAAATATTCTGAGTGTAACATGCACAGTTAACAGCCTCAGCCCAAAAATAAGTTGGGAGTTTTGACTCTTCAAGCATTGTCCTTGCAGCTTCAATTAGTGATCTGTTCTTCCTTTCCACCACACCATTTTGTTGTGGAGTTCTTGGAGCTGAGAACTCGTGCATGATCCCACTTTCTTCACAGAACAACTTCATGGTTGAATTCTTGAACTCAGTTCCATTGTCACTCCTAATATTCCTTACTTTGAAATCAGGATGATTGTTGACTTGCTTGATATGATTGATGATGATTTCACTAGCTTCATCCTTTGATTCAAGAAAATAAACCCATGAAAACTTTGAGAAATTATCTACAATCACTAGGCAGTATCTTTTCCTTGAAATTGACAATACATTGACTGGTCCAAAAAGATCCATGTGTAGAAGTTGTAGTGGTTCATCAATTGCAGATTCAAGCTTCTTACTGAATGATACTTTCTTTTGCTTTCCTTTCTGACAAGCATCACACAGCCCATCCCTTGTGAATTCCACTAGAGGCATTCCTCTAACTAAGTCCTTTTTGACTAGATCATTCATTGCCTTGTTAGTCTTTTTCCTAGACTTCATTCCTCCTGCATCTTTTGACTTAGGTAACTTTGGGTCACCCTTGGTCTCAGATGTGGTTGGTTGAAGTGTAGGGTTAGTCACAGAATCATTTAACACATTTGTTTGAATTTGATAAGGCATAGGTTGTGCAAACATGTTATTCCACATAGGCATATTGTATGGCATTTGAGGCATACTAAATGCAGTAAAATAAGGATTGTTAATATATGGCATGTTTGCAAAATGTGCATGGGGATTCTGGTGAGATATAACAGGCATAGCATGCAGAGGTGACATAGACATTTTAGGCATGGAGGGATTTGAAGGCATGGGAGCATTTTTAACAGATTTGCAATTATCAGATAGGTGATTAACACTTTTACAATGCACACAGCTTTTTCTAGGAGCATACCTATCAGGTGTGTAATTGTTATGTTTATTAATCCCTACCTTCCCATTTCTTTTAGATTTTCTTTTAGTTTCCTTCTTATCCTCAACCAACTTAAGCCAATCTTTTAGCTGATCTAAAGTCATGTGTCCTATATTCACCTTACTGACATCTCTGGATGTGCTAGCTCCTTCTTTGACAAAGTTCTTGAGAGTTGAATCATTCTTTTTATTGAGACTTTTATTTTTAAAAGAACTTGCCTGTTTTAATTGATGAGCCTTCAACGGATGCTCCTTTTCTTCCTTCAACGGATAACTTTCATCATCCGTTGACAATCCATCAATTAATTCTAACTCCTTTTTGTTTTTCTTCCAGGCATCCTCACAGAATGATTCAATTCCCTGAACCTTTGCAATCTGAACACTAACATCCCTAGATGTTTTCCAGGCCTTGATTACCTCTTGCTCACTTTCTAACTGTGTAGAAAGAATTTCTACTTTCTTAACAGCTTCTGCTAGTTCACTCTCAACAGTCAAGCATTTAAGTTTTATCTTTTCAAGCTCAATTACCTGATCCTCTAACACAGCATTTCTATCACTTAAAAACACATTATTCTCCTTGATCCTAGTGTTTTCTTTTGCTAGTGATTTAAGGGAAACACGCAAATGATATAATTCATTGGTCATATCAATTATGGCTTCATTGCATTCATGTTTAAAAAGCTGAGAGAGATCAGTAGTAATTACCTGGTTGCTTGATGAACTAGTTTCATTTTCATCAGAATTAGCCATCAGGGCTAGGTTGACATATTCCATATCATCATCTTCATTTACCCCATCTGCTGCCCAATCATCTTGAGTGAGAAAAGCTCTTTCCTTTTGTTTGAGCAAATCAAAATACTTCTTTTTGTAATCAACTTGCTCAAATTTCTTTTTCTCAGAATTTGGCTTCCTACACTCACTTGCAAAGTGTCCACTAATGCCACAGTTGTAACATTTGAACTTTGATTTGTCCACCATGTTTTTGTTTGGCTTAGTGAACTTTGTGTTTTTCCTGAACCTCATTTTTACAAACCTCCTGGACAGAAAGGCCAAATGTTCTTCAATATCATCAGATTCATCCTGACTGGAATTTTCTTCATCCTCAGCAACTTGCTCTTTACCCTTGCTTGATTCTGATTTGCTTGTGCCAATTTTGAGACTTGGCATTGTCTTCTCCTCATTCCTGGCTTCCATCTTCTCACTGTCAGCTACAAGAGCAACTGTTCCTCCTTTTCTCTTTCCCTTTTCCAACAGCTCATCCTGCTCCATTTCAAGTTCATAAGTCTTCAGAATTCCATATAATCTTTCAAGTGTGAAGTTCTTATAATCTTGAGAATTTCTCAAGGAGACAGTCATGGGCTTCCACTCCTTTGGCAGAGACCTAAGAAATTTTAAGTTGGAATCCTTGACTTGGTATACTCTACCATACAGCTTCAATCCATTCAACAGTTACTGAAACCTGTTGAAGGTATCATTTAGTGATTCACCTTCTTCAAAGTGAAAATATTCATACTGTTGAATAAGAAGCTGCATCTTGTTTTCTCTGACCTGCTCAGTACCTTCACAGATGATTTGTACAGTATCCCAAACTTCCTTTGCAGTTTGGCTATTGATGACATTGTAAAACATATCTTGATCTAAGCCATTAAACAAAATGTTCATGGCTCTCTTATCCTTACGGATTTCTTCTATGTCTTCAACAGTCCATTCTGCTTTTGGCTTGGGAATGGACTGTCCAACAGCAACTGTTGCAGTAGCAGCTGTGGCTACTTTGTGAGGGATGTGAGGACCATTTTCAATATAGTTGATGTAGCTTTCATCTTGAGAAAGAAGATGTAAATGCATCTTCACTTTCCAGTGATGATAATTATCTTTTTCCAGGACTGGGATCTTTACACCAATATCCTTCCTATTCATGATGTTAGCAGGAGGATTCTTCTGTGCACTCATGATGTTAGCAGAATAGATCTTTAAACTCTTTGTATGTTAAGAGCTTGCTCTGATACCAATTGTTATTCCCAGTGGACTAACAATGAGATTTACAGAAGGGGGGTTGAATGTAAATCTCAAAACTTTTTCAAGTTTTGAGCAGTTTCTAAGGCTAAGTGTTTGAGTGATCAAATGTGTGTGAATTGCTTGAAGCTAATGCAGACAGATATATATTCAACCACAAATGTAATGAACACAAAGAACTAAAAAAAACTTTTCTGGTGGATTTGTTGTTCCACCAGAGATGTGTTATTTCAGAAAATCTGTGATTCAAAGAATTAAATCACAGCTGCTTCCTAGTACAAACTAGATGATTTTCTCTTTTGATATTTCTAAACAGCTCAAGGAAAATTCATATCTAATTACTAGCTGCTACTTGGTTTATATATCACCAAGTTTACAAGTGAAGACAAACTGTAAAATACAATTGAAAAGATTCTTCACATGTTTCTTCTTCATTTCTCTATCCAATGCAATCTAGGATAATCTGTAAATCTTTGAATACTTCCTTGTTTGCATCAGAATGGAAATGCTGCATTTTCTTGATTCCTCCTAGAGGATTCCACATTCCAGTATGTCTCTGTCAATCCATGTGCCTCTGTCAGCTTGTGAATTGTCACTATCAACTGCTAATGAACTAAGCATTCGTTGAAGCTTTCATCCGTTGATGCCTTATCCGTTGAGGCTTTATCCGTTGAAGCTTTATCCATTGATGCATTATCAGTTGAAGTCTTTATCCGTTGAAGCACTTATCCGTTGATGGATATTATCCGTTGAAGCATTAGTGACATCCGTTGAAGCTTTGTTTCTTATCCGTTGAAGGTCTTCAATATCCGTTGACACTTCTTCACTTATACAAAATTACAAGGCATGAAATATTTACAATTAGCCCTCCTATTTGTACATCCATTAGTAGTCAACATGACTGATTATTTCCTAACAACATCTAAGAATTACAGCTTGATACCAGAGAGTGAAATGTGCTACAATACTAAACTTATTGCTAAGTAAAGCTACTCCTTCAACGGATAGCCAAGATGGTCTTATCCATTGAGGCTACAAACACTAGATTTCTACTTAAGTGTTTTGCTTAACTTATCATCAAACTAATACACATATTCCTAACAAATATCTTATCATGTGAAGTAGAATCGGGATTCTCCAATCTAGAGAGATGGTCAGCTAATTGATTCTCAGTACCTTTTCGATCCTTGATCTCTAACTCAAATTCCTGTAGCAAGAGCACCTAACGAATAAGTCTAGGCTTCGAATCCTTCTTTGAGACCAAATAGCGAATGACAGCATGATCAGTGAATACTGTCACCTTTGTCCCAAGCAGAGAAGATCAAAATTTTTTGAAACCAAAGACAATAGCCAAGAGCTCCTTCTCAGTAGTGGTGTAGTTCATTTGAGCTCCATTTAGAGTCTTACTGGCATAGTAGACCACATGAAAAAGATTATTCTTGCACTGCCCAAGAACTGCTCCCACCACATAATCACTCGCATCACACATCATCTCAAAAGGCTCTGTCCAATCAGGTGCCGTAATAACTTGTGCAGTTATCAAACACTTCTTGAGAGTCTCGAATGCCGCCAAGCATTCATCATCAAATTTGAAAGGCACATCCTTCTCGAGCAAGTTGCACAATGGCTTAGATATCTTCGAGAAGTCCTTAATGAAACGATGATAAAAACCCGCATGACCAAGAAAACTACGGATTCCTTTCACAGAAATAGGTTGTGGAAGATTTTCAATGACTCCCATCTTGGCTTTGTCCACCTCAAGATCCTTGCTAGAGACCTTATGCCCGAGAATAATGCCTTCACGCACCATAAAGTGACATTTTTCCCAATTGAGCACCAAATTAGTTTGCACACACCTTTTGAGCACCGCACGAAGATTATTCAAACATTCATCATACGAATGTCGAAAGACGGAGAAGTCGTCCATGAACACTTCGACATTATTTCCAATCATATTAGAGAATATAGTCATCATACATCTCTGAAAAGTGGCAGGTGTGCCACATAAGCCAAACGAAACTCTGCGAAAAGAAAACGTGCCAAATGGACAAGTGAAGGTAGTCTTTTCTTGATCCTCTAGTGCAATGCAAATCTGATTATACCCCGAATAGCCATCCAGAAGACAATAATACTCATGACCGGCCAACCTGTCAAGCATCTGATCAATAAATGGAAGAGGGAAGTAATCATTTCTCGTGGCCTTGTTCAACTTTCGGTAATCCATGCATACCCTCCATCCTGTGACTGTTCAAGTGGGGATGAGCTCTTTCTTCTCATTTGCTACCACAGTTATACCTCCTTTCTTAGGTACACATTGTACGGGGCTCACCCAGGAACTGTCAGAAATAGGATATATGATTCCTGCATCTAGCCACTTCAGAATTTCTTTCTTCACAACTTCTTTCATGATAGGATTAAGTCATCTCTGTTGCTCAACAGTCGGCTTACTACCTTCCTCTAGCAGAATTTTATGCATACAGTACGAAGGGCTGATCCCTTTGATATCTGTTATAGTCCATCCGATAGCCGATTTGAATTCTCTCAAGATCCTCAAGAGTTTGTCCTCCTCACTACCTGAAAGGTCAGATGCAATAATAACAGGCAAAGTAGATGCATCACCTAAAAAGGCATACCTCAAGTGTTCAGGCAATGCTTTAAGCTCCAAAGTAGGTGCTTCCTCAATAGATGGTTTGAGCTTTCCTTCAGCATTCTAGAGATCAGAAGTACCAAGAGATTCAAATGGCATGTCTAGCTTTCGCCTCCAAGGAGAAGCATTTAGATATTGAAGTTGCTCATTGCCATCCTCATCATCACTGTCAAACTCCCCCACTAAGGCTTTCTCTAATGCATCAGACATTAGCATATGATCAAGTTCTGAAGTTACCGCAGAATCAATCAAATCCACTTTTAAGCACTCCTCGTCTTCTGTAGGGAATTTCATCGCCTTAAATATATTAAATGTCACATCCTGATTCTGCACCCTCATAGTAAGTTCACCTTTCTGTACATCTATCAAGGTACGGCCTGTAGCCAAGAAAGGTCTTCCCAAGATTATGGGGATCTTCTTATCTTCCTCGAAATCCAAAATGACAAAGTCTGCAGGGAAGAAGAGCTTATCCACCTTTACTAACACGTCATCCACTATGCCTCATGGATATGTAATAGAACGATCAGCCAATTGTAGAGATATGTAGGTGGGCTTTGGATCAGGAAAATTCAACTTTTTGAAGATAGACAATGGCATCAGATTGATGCTTGCTCCCAAATCGCAAAGGCATTTGTCAAAAGACAACTTGCCAATGGTGCAAGGAATGGTGAAGCTACCTGGATCTTTAAGCTTTGGAGGTAAATTTTGTTGCAGCACAGCACTGCACTCTTCCGTTAGAGCAACGGTCTCAAGGTCATCCAGTTTCACCTTCCTTGAAAGAATACTCTTCATGAATTTTGCATAATTAGGCATTTATTCCAAAGCCTCAGTGAAAGGTATGTTGATGTGAAGTTTCTTGAACACCTCCAGAAACTTACCGAACTACTTATCCAGCTTTTATTGTTGCAATCTCTTAGGGAAAGGTGGTGGAGGATAGAGCTGTTTCTCCCCTGTATTACTCTCAGGCAGAGTTTGTTCAATAGTAGTCTTCCTTGGTTCCTCCGCTTTCTCCTTTTACTTCTCTTCTTCATCAACAACTTCAGCTTCTCCGTCATTCGCTTTTTCAGCATCAGCAACTTTTCCAGACCTTAAGGTAATAGCTTTGACTTGCTTTTTAGCTTCCTTCCTACCTGGCACTTCAGTATCACTGGGAAGTGTGCCAGGTTGACGATAGAAACAACCTGACTTTTGCACAATAGCTTGAGTTCCTCGAAATCAGCACCAGAAGGTGGAGCAGCACCTCCTTGTTGAGGATATAATTGCCTTTGAGCATAATGTTGTGGTTGCTGGAATGCAGGTGGATTAAACTGTTTACTTACGCCTTGCTGATATGGTTGCCGAATAGCATTCTGAGTATTGCTCCAGCTGAAATTGGGATGATTTCTGTTGTTAGGATGATAAGTAGCTGGCACAGGCTGCTACGGTCGCTGATAATTGTTCACATACTGAACAGATTCATTAACAAGAGAACACTGATCCGTAGCATGAGAACCTGAACAAAGCTCACAGATCATAGCTATCTGATTGACTCAATAGGTGGCTAAAGAATCGACCTTCAAAGACAGCGCTTGGAGCTGCGCTGCAATAGCTGTAGCTACATCAACTTCCAGAATACCTGCTACCTTCTCAGGCATCATCTTTTGAGTTGGGTTTTGATGCTCATTTGCATCCATAGTTTCAATAAGATTATAAGCCTTAGTATAGCTTTTGGCCCACAAGGCGCCTCCAGCTGCTGCATCGAGCATGGGCCGAGATTGGGCCCCCAAACCATTATAGAAACCAGTGATCACCATCCAGTCAGGCATACCATAATGTGGACACTTTCTCAACATCTCCTTGTAACGCTCCCAAGCTTCGCACATAGATTCTGTTGGTTGCTGCGCAAACTGAGTAAGAGCACTCCTCATAGCTGCAGTCTTCGCCATTGGATAGAACTTTACCAGAAACTTTTGCGCAAGATCTTGCCAAGTAGTGATGGAGCCAGCTGGTTCATAATGTAACCAGTTCTTAGCTTTATCCCTTAGAGAGAATGGGAAAAGCCTCAGCTTGATAGCCTCATTAGTCACACCATTATATTTGAAAGTACTACAGATCTCGATAAAATTCCTGATGTGCATGTTAGGGTCTTCAGTCGCAGCACCTCCGAAAGAAACAGAATTATGCACCATCTGAATAGTGCCTGGCTTGATTTCAAAAGTGTTGGCCTGAATAGCCGGATGAAGGATGCTTGACTGAATGTCATCAATTTTAGGCCGAGAAAAGTCCATAAGAGCTGGATCTGCCGGAACTATACGATCACCCATGATTACTGGTTCTTTCTGCTCACTCTCTTTATCCGAATCTTTAAAATCTATCTTCTCCGGAATATCAAGAACTGAGTCTGTCTCCTCAGCCGTATCTAAAGTCCTCTTGCGAGTACGAGAACATGTTTGCATAAACGCTCTCTAATGTACCTGAAACACAACCGGAAATAATAAGTAACACATCTTAATCAATGAGTCCTAATGACCACTGATGGTAAGTACATAAACTAAACAAATACGCCGAGTCCCCGGCAGCGGCACCAAAAACTTGTTAGGCATAAAACACGCGCTAATAATTCACACAAGTATACGCGTTCGCAAGTAATATAGAATAATTTCTAGTTCGTTCCCACGGAGACTCAGACTAATTATGTTCAATTAACACTTACTCACCAATGTATGATTACTTCTCAATGTCAAGACAATAACACGTAGAATTGATTAACTAATTATTAACTATAATTAACTACGAGAATTAAACACTTAATTGACACTTGAATTAACAATATTAAACAAACATGAGATCATAACTTCATTACTACTTCCTTCAATAGTTATTGTTATTACCCTTAACATATAACGGTGATGATATTAATCGAACAACACGAAATTGATAAAAGCCAACTTTTTTTGTACTAATACCATTCTACCAAACATCCACAATTAAGATAGAAGTTGAATAGGCATCAATTATTTTGAGACCCTATATGTCTACAGAATTTGACAACATAACGATTTAAGCACAAGTTATTCCTTATGATTACACAGGGTAAGTAAAACGATAAGAGTTACCCACTAATCATGCATACACATACATGAACCTATTGTAACACCCCCAGATCCGGGGTTAGGGATCCGGGTTGTCACGAGTTCCATTTCTCTTAATAATACTTAACCTTAACAATCAACCAACTACTGCGTACTGTGACCCACAATATACACACACACACCACAAGTTATAGTCTCAGAGATGAAAACCAAAAATAACACAAGTCATTTATTCCACAATTATAAGCCATTTCACCTCAAAAGGGTTTCTGAATAATTTACATATTCTTTGCCATTATTACAATTCAAAATATACATAAGTCTGGTTCATCAATAGTTGAAGCCTAGCCTATTGGTAGTTCCTACCTTAGCTACGGCGGCATCAATGCTTCCAGAAAACTGCGGAATGTTTCCTAACCGCTTGCGAATTGGAAGCTTGGTCATGTTCATCTTTTCTATCTGATGTTGTGTGATGAGAGAAGAAAGCAAGGGTGACCAATAAGCCCACCGAAATAATATGCATAATAATTAACAATATATGAGTATTCTCATAGTACTCATGAAAGTCTTGGTCAAGAAGAAATGAACCAAGTTTGACCTCTTAATGCGACGAAGTCACAAAATATTCAGTATATATACTTATATACTTTTCAAAATCTTTGAAATCCTCTGCCATGTATAATATACACAGAGTTCCAGTTTATAACTGTATAAAAATATCGTTGCAAGGTGATCTCATATATCTAACCTTGTCTCAACATTTTTCTGAAAATCTTTGTCATGCATAAGATAATCATTTACTTGATATAAGTTGAAAGGATGAAGTTACAAGATACTCCAATATACTTATATCCTTTCCGAATACTACTTGAACTACCACCGTTCAAAGTATAAATAGTTCATCACATATATGGTGCTACAAGGCATAACTTGTATAGAATCAATCTTTGAAATATCATTCAAAAGAAATGAAGTTATGAGATACTTCATTTGATGGAAACATCATTTTGAAAACTCGACCCTGCCAACACTCAACTATCGCCCAGCCGTAGCCTTTCTATCGAAGTGCTCTGGGTAGTGTTGCAGAAATATCCAACTGGATGATGAACTCATTACGGGAGTTTACCGTGCCAGGAAGACCACTTATGATGATCAGTCGTAGTAGTGCAACCCAACCATTTTCTATATGTTGAGGAGAACCTGTCGGATTTACTTGTCAACCGAACACTGGACTCCTAAGGAATGGACCGTCTTAGCGGAACTTCCAGGCCATTTGGGCCAATATAATTAGGTCGGGCCGGCACCACTCGACCACTTACGCAACTCCTAGTTCAGATGAAATCCATGAGTAAAGCTCGTCCCCCCTTTCCCCAAGTAGAAACTTGTTGATACGGCTCCACCAAGAAGTCGTATCTAGTTGGAAAGGAAAACTCACCGATATTTCCCAGGCGATGCATGTTAATGGATTAACTTGTTCCAAGAATTTTACTTCCCGAGTGTTGGGTAAGTAATCAAAAACTTTTTTATCAAAATAGCAACCTTGTTGCGAATATAAAACACACCACAGAGCCGGATCCCTCAGGTTTTGAGGGAGTATTTAAATCCCCTTCGAAAGGAGGATCTTAAATATAAAAATGAGTTTTGGGATCCGCCCTAACTTTTAAAATCATTTTGAAGACTCGAAAATATTTTAAAGAATGTTTAGAGTAACGCTGATTTAATAAAATAAATCAGTCCCGATATGTTAGAAAGTATCTGAATATTATTATTTAAATAATATTCCCATAAGGATGATCCTTATAAAAATAATCGAGGTAGGAGTTTTAAAACTCATACTTGAAATGAATACAATTACCAAAGATATACTTATACGAAAGTATGATCTTTATTTGAATAATCGAAAATAAGTTTGATTATCGAAACATTATTCTTTAATAAAATAAAGAATATTATTTAGTAAATAAGCGGAGTCATAAGTCCTCGAATGAATATTCAAAAATAATATTCATTAAATAAAATAAACGGAGACATATGTCCTCGAATGAATATTCAAAATAATATTCATTAATATGAATAAACGGAGTCATAAGCCCTTGAATGAATATTCAAAATAATATTCATTAATAAAAATAAAGTTATCGAATAAACCTTATTCGATTCATAGTTTTGAAAACTATATCTATCTATATATATATATTATACTCGGGAACATCGACTCCCGGTTTTAGAAAATATTCACCTTTGGGTCCCCTATACTAAGGGTATACGCAATTACTGCTTATCTCTGGCATAGATATTATGCAACTAATAAGCATTTGAATCAACAGATATATATCAAGATTACGAAACAAACATGCATATATACCATATCACATGCTCCAATATATCGAAAGATTTGCTAATTAACCATCATGCATCTATCACAAGATAATGCATATACATATGTATACATCACAACAACAGTATAACTGGTAGAAAACTTGCATGAGCGACTGGGGGTGATAAATGGCTTGGGATGAGTCTGGTAACCTATAAACAATATATAATTTGGAATTAAACCAAAGTCGCTTATGAATCTATACTTTAACCAATTAGACCCTAACGTTCGCTTTTGCGCTTAACGATTCACTTAAGTCGCTCGAGTACCCTCGGCTCCACCATTTTTAATATATTAACCATTAAGAGTTTTAAGGCGATTCTTTCGCGAGTCTCCTACCAAATGCCTAACCCACTTTACATAATTTTTTAATACTCCAATTAGTCTTTGAAGGTATTTAACCTATGTTTCAAAGTAAGGCGAGGGGTAATGGTTCGTTCGCGAAACGCCGTTACTTAAAATGGTCGTTTCTCCTAAACCGTACATCGGATTCAAACGAACCACATATCAAAACGAAGCTCGTAACATGAACTATCTAATAATGGCAATGATCAAAACCTAAAAGTGAGTTCTCGTGTCCGGATGTTAAGAACAAAACAGTCTAAAGTAAATCGGACATTACGACGGCTATGTTTACGCGATTACCAAATTTTATCTTACTCCAAATCAACCACAATTCAATCACAATTCAACCATACAACCAAACTCCATCCATACATTACTAAAACAGCCCCAACACCTCAAGTTCTCCAATTTATATTATTCTCAAACATGAACTAAAACTATTCTTAAGTTCATTAACTAATAACCAAGCTTTACAACTCCAAAAACATCACAAAACCAACTAATCTCTACATATTCAATCACCATGCTTCTCATGAACTATCCTACTCATAATAAGCTCTTAATATTCAATAACAATGCTAGGTTAAGAGATTATACCTTCCTTGGTGAGTGAGAGTAACTAAGGAGCTTGGAATCACCCTTGAAAGTCCTTACCAAAGCTTCATCTAACCAAAAACACAAGATCAAACAATTTAAATTTCTTGAAAACACTATTCACTCTCTTCTTTAATGATTTATTGAAAGATATTGTGAAGGAATTTGGAACTTAAACTCCTAGGATAGCCATAACTAATCATAAGGAACCTTGGATAATTACCTTGCAATTTAACAATGGTTGGATCTTGGATTTTAAAATTTTCCTCTTTGAAAAAGAAGAAAAGCCGAGAGCTTTGTTGCTTGAAATGAAGTCAAGATGTGTTTTTGTGTTTGTGATTTGTTTTTCTTGGTTGCTAGGTTTTTGTTTTGTTTAATTACCCTTTTAACCATGTAAAATTGTATGGTTAATAATCAACCACACTTCCTTCCTTTTTGGTCATGCTTAGGTCATCAATCTTATGTCATCTTCCCCTGCTTGTCCTCTTCTTATTGGTTTGATGACATCATCCTCACTAACCTCTTTGATTAGCTTCTAGTTACTTGGCTAATGACCGCTGATCTGTTATACGATTCGCTTAACTTTCGTTCTCGTTTATCGTTTGAGGGATCATACTCGGGATCTCATTACTTGGGTTCCCTTAACCTTTCTCAATACATTATGTTCCTTTTATGATCCTCTCTTATAATCCTTGAATTTAAATCATTTTTATCATGTTCCCTTATACTCAATTCTTTCGGTATCTGGTGGATTTTCGCGAAAAATCAAAGTGTTCGAATTTGGATTTTGACGATCTTTACATACACTTATATCCCATATAAAGTACTAATAAGATCTCAGAATAACAATAGAAGAACCCCTACATAGTGTGGCATGGAAAGTTTTTTTATTCAGCATAATCAGCAAAACACTATTCATAAGGGTTACTAAAAGTTCAAAAATTTTGGGGTTATTACAGTCTCCCCTCTTTAAAAGGATTCCGTCCCGGAATCAGGAAAAAATGAATAGGGACACTTTCTTAGCATTGCACTTTCTAACTCTCAAGTCAATCTTCCCACATTATGGTTCTACCATCAAACTCTGACTAGTTTGATAACCCTTCTCCTAAGCACTTGTTCCTTTTCAATCTATAACCCTTCCTGGTTGCTCCATATAGGTTACGTCGGGTTGCATGTCTATGCGCTCATATGCCCCTATTTGTCTGGCATCCGAATTATACTTCCTTAATATTGATACGTGGAACACGTTATGAACTTGCTACATGTTCGGGGGTAGGGCTAGCTCATATGATAACTTCTCAATACGTCTTAATACCTCAAAGGGTCCAACAATTCGTAGGCTTAGCTTTCCTTTCTTTTTGAACTTCATCAATCCTTTCCAAGGGATACCTTTAACATTACTTGGTCCCCTATTTCCTATTCTTTGTCCTTTCGTGTCAAATCAACATACTTTTTATGTCCACCTTGGGCTACTACCAGCCGTCCTCTGATTAGATCTATTATATCCTTGGTCCTTTGGACCACTACTGGTCTGAGCATCTTGCGCTCTGTAACATCATCCTATCATAAGGGAGATCGACATTGTCTTCCCTCAAGGATCTCATAAGGCGATATCTCAATACTGACATATGATCTATTGTCGTAAGAAAACTCAATCCGTGTTAAGTGACCATTTCAAATTCTTTCAAGTCTATTGCACAGACTCTCATCATAGCTTCTAGCATTATAGCTTTTGCTTCTCAATACCCATTCTTTTCCAGTTCGTAGTCATTACTATCTTCCGTACATAATACTGTACCGGTTACACTTTTGCTCGTTAGCATTCTATAACCTTTTAATAATTGCGTCAACCTTAGTATCACGAACGCGTTAGATTCGGAATACCACCGCACTGATACTACTCCTTTCTAGCTGCTTCTATCTTTGAAAGCTTGATCCATCGTATAGAAGTAAAAGAATTTATTGAGAGATCACTATGATCATGAACACTTGTTATATCGCATAGTTAGTACAGAAGGTCGCCGGCCTTTAGTACTTGACAAGCAATTAAACAACATGTGGTATCCTACTAGGCTTCTATCACACAAATAGATAGTCATTCGGCAATACCTCCCCTTCTGGAAGGGTTGTTCTTCTCAGCTTATACAAAATGAAAAGGAGAGAAAAGAACGAATTAAAGAGAATTGTATATGAAGAGAAAAAAAATATACTGCCACAAATATCTGGCTTGGAATCTATCTCTGAACTATAGAGGTTTGTCATAGGAGAACAAAACATATGTGTATATATATCAACATCAAGTATTATCGCATCGCATTTCACATGCTTAAATATATATATATATATATATATATTTTTGCTATTATGTCCATCATTCTTTGGACCCATGTTCTTCCTCGAGCTTATACTCAATCACCTTTGAAACTCCCTCATCATCGAAAATCAAATCTGGGGTCTCATTCTAGACATCATCGTTACTAGAATCCTATGCTTGCACCGCAACCTTCCTCGTATAGTAATACGACTCTCTATTGATAAGAAGGAATAAGTATTCAATAGGTAGATAATCTACTTAATTAGTCTATTCAAGGATAACTTATACATCACCACAACCCGATTAGGGGTACCTAATCTCAACATCCATTACACTATAACTCTCACGGTTGTAATTGGCTCATTATTCAAAGAATCGTTGATGCATTACTATGGTCCACCACTGACCTATTATCATCATTCATTTTCCTTGGAATCTTAATAGCTAACCCTACGGAGTCCATACCTGTTGTATCAAATTCTTCTAAGGAATTAACATAATCACCATTCATAATTCATGAAGAACACTCCAGATCCTGACGTACTTTCATGACATGAAGCAGATAAAATTGCAGAAGAGTTTCAATCAAAGCAATGATAGCAGGTTAATACCATTCTTAATCATATGCCTTCAATAGAAGACTTAACTCAAAGGTTCGTTTAGTCCTTTTTGAAACATGGTCCTGGATTATTCTCAAGATAGGACCTTCTAATAAAGAAAGCCAGCTCACGGTGATTACATGAATTAAATCTTTACCAAACTACTATTACGGTTGAGTACCGCACAGTCATCAGAAGGAATGTCAATCTTTCACACCATAATACAACCTTCACGGAATTAACCATTATCACTGTATTCCTCTGGCACGAGCACCGATAATTGTCCTCTTACACTTAAAGTGGCCACCTCATTGGCCTTTCCTGATAGTAATAGTTCCTTATAATCAATGTCTTTTGAACGATCTCGAACTAAATTTTCTACCTCATTTCAAATCACTGCTTATGGGAAAATGCTTTTCTTAAATCCTTGTGATAAAATAAGTAAAAAAAAATTACCATTATTTTTTTTCCATAAGTCGCTGCCTTAGTCTTTAAATGTAAACATTATTATGGCTGACTCTCGATCATACTTAGGACGTCTTTTATCTTGGGCCCTTCTTGCTTTAATAATTCTGACCTTCATTGGTTCAATCTATACTTCTTATGGTTTAACCCGTGCCCACCTGGCATTATTATAATTACGCCATATTTCCTTCATCAAAATTTCTATTCTTGAGAACTTTGAATACTACCTTTCTCCTTGTAAAACCTCTAAGGTTATCCTTAAATCCTTCATCAGGTACACCCTAGGCACAGGGCATATCAAGATACCATTTACTAATACCAGAATTATTGTCTATATAGTTCTGAAAAATTTCTCCACTAATCCTTAAAGGTTGTTGTTACCTTAATCCTTTCCAATTTATGCTGTCAAAACTCATATTATCCCTATTAAGGGTGAAATGCCAACCTTTATGCATTCCCCTAGGATTCATTCTAAGTTACAGATATTCTATCCTTAATTCCACCTTTAAAAAGGTACATGCATCCTTCCATGGATAAATCAAGTCATATGTCCTTGATAGATTATCTTATTCAATCATTCCCACCCAGATAGTCTATACCAATTTCACAATAGCATCTTTATTCAAACTGAGGTCAACCCATATGGCCTTCAAAAGATAACAATGGTTACCCGCTTTTCTTTCCTAATTTGGTAATGACAACAGGGATGTTCTGGAAGATATTGGTCGTGTTCAACGTGAACTTCTTCTTAATAACTCCTCATTTACTTTTGTTGTTTATCTCAACAGTCATCTCAATGTTGGGATATCTTTCATACATGGCGTCTCCCTTTCTGGGTATCATGCCACCGGTCTTACATATACTTCACATTCTTGAAGGTCACTTCCTTCATCCAATTTTCTTAATTTCTTACTTCCTTGTCTCCTCAGTCTATCCGCGTCTCATTATTTATCCTTCGAACTATCTCAAGGTTTCCTCGAATCCTCCCAACTTATAGGGGATAAAATATATGTATCTCTTATTCCTTCAATCACCAACTTTAACTCATGGTGAATCACCCTCATTCTGACGATTACATACTTTTTTATTTCTATTACTACGAGTCTTTAGGGTTTCCTCATACCCAACTCCCTTATCATTCCTCAAACTCTATTGCCTTTATATTCCTTTCCACTTCAGTTTCTTTTTTTATTTTCCTTTCCCTTATCATTATTTCATGAACCAACACAACATAAACATTGATTTCAAACATCCCGTCATTCTGGATTCGTGTCCTCAGAACGAATCTTGACAACTTTTACAACTTAGATTCCTAATTCATCATACTCGTCCGCTTTTGTTCTGGCTCTAAAGCTTTTACACTATCTCCATAGCCTTGGGAATTACTTTCCCGAAAACAATTGACTGAACTTTAATCAGTTTATTCTAACCTATGGCTCCGTGCCTTTCTTGGTCTTTCACCAGCAGGTTGCCTCTCTCTTAGGAGGGTAGGTGACAAAAACAGTCTTTTGTGATTCGTCCATCATTTAGAATCTCAAATGATTCATATATTTCCTTTAGCCAGGCTCTCGCCTCTACTGGGTTCGCTTGTTCCTTGGAACTCTGAGAGCTTAGCGACTTAAAGGTCCTGAAAGAATTTTCCACCGCACTGTCTCCTCAGGGTGGTGGTTGGGGATAATAGTCTAAGTTCTTTTTAGACAGGTCCATAAATTGCCGTATAGGAGTACCGTATCGGGTCTCCTTTCCTTACTCGACTTTCTGTTTCCTTAGTATGAAATGTTTCATCCTTCTCCCATACTTGGGGTTATCTTATACGTTAAAAATCCTTGTTTTCCACTTCATTATATTATGGGCTCCTTCTTTCTTAATGGCAACCTCCCTGACTATCATATTCGGGGTTTGCCCTAAATCTTATTCCTCGAGCTATGGATTTCATCTAAGATCCAGTCCTTACGCTCTTAAATGTTTGGAACCCAAATTCTCTAGGAATACCTCGTTATTCCCTTATCATCTTTCTTGGTATTAATCTCTTCTCCAGTCATTGACTCTCTGCCTTCATTCATCACTTTTTCTTGGCACAATATGTTCTTTTTCGATAATTCGGGCTGTATTGCAATCTCAAACAACGTTTCGGTATCGGCTCCGGTTACCTTTACTTCTATTTCCATTTTCTCAAAATCTCTTATCAACTCTCCCAAAGACATTTTCATCTTGGGTCTCTCCTTTATACTAAGGGCATTAGCCACCATTTTGGCTTTCCCTGGATGATAAAGAATCTCATAATCGTAATCCTTGATTAGCTCTAACCACCTCCTCTGGCACATGTTGAGCTCTTTCTACGTGAAAATGCACTAGAGCACTTATGGCTTGTGTAAATCTCGCACTTCTCTCCATACAATTAGTGCCTCCAATCTTTATGGCAAAACTATTGCCACGAGCCCAAGCTCATGGGTGGGGATATCGAATTTTATATTCCCTTAATTGTCTTGACGCGTACGCGATTACCTTGTTGTGCTGTATAAGAAGCACCCTAATTCCTTATGTGAAGCGTCACTACACATCACAAAATCTCCTTTTTCCATCCGGCAACGCCAACATAGGGGTCGTCACCAACCTTTTCTTTAGTTCTTAAAAGTTGTTCTCGCATTTCTCTGTCCATTCGAACTTCTCAGTCTTATGAGTAAGTCGCGTTAAAGGGGCTACTATCTTTATAAACTTGAACGAACCTCCGGTAGTGACCGGCCAATCCTACCTCTGGTAGTCGCCCTAACCATGGTCATCAATTCCTCAGTGTTCCTTTATTCATTCTGGTTAGGATCCTCCACGGGATCCTCCTCAGCAACAATCCCTTCTAGGACAACGTCCTCAACCGCTATGTCCTCAATATGAACATCATCCGGTCCTGCGTTAGGACGCTCTATCGGATCCACAATCCGATCTCCAATTAGTAATAAAATATCATCGCGCTGTTGCTCCTCAACCTCAGGGTTCGGAGTCCCGCTACCGTATACGATAACGAACTACGCTTCTATCACCATATTTATAAGGGTTCCCATAAGGGTTTTAACTGTCAATACTACGTTAGGTAGCCCGACTATGAACTTGGAAAGAGTTCTTATTATCTTAGTGAACTTATTATCTTAACGTCACATCATCTCTGAGGTTTATAACGCTTAGCTCTGATACCATTTCTGTAACACCCCCAGATCCGGGATCAGGGATCCGGGTTGTCACGAGTTTCATTTCCCTTAATAATACTTAACCTTAACAATCAACCAACTACTGCGTACTGTGACCCCACAATACACACACACACCACAAGTTATAGTCTCAGAGATGAAAACCAAAAATAACACAAGTCATTTATTCCACAATTATAAACCATTTCACCTCAAAAGGGTTTCTGAATAATTTACATATTCTTTGCCATTATTATAATTCATAATATACATAAGTCTGGTTCATCAATAGTTGAAGCCTAGCCTATTGGTAGTTCCTACCTCAGCTACGGCGGCATCAATGCTTCCAGAAAACTGCGAAACATTTCCTAACCGCTTGCAAATTGGAAGCTTGGTCATGTTCATCTTTTCTATCTGATGTTGTGTGATGAGAGAAGAAAGCAAGGGTGAGCAACAAGCCCACCGAAATAATATGCATAATAATTAACAATATATGAGCATTCTCATAGTACTCATGAAAGTCTTGGTCAAGAAGAAATGAACCAAGTTTAACCTCTTAATGCGACGAAGTCGCAAAATATTCTGTATATATACTTATATACTTTTCAAATTCTTTGAAATCCTCTGCCATGTATAATATACACAGAGTTCCAGTTTATAACTGTATAAAAATATCGTTGCAAGGTGATCTCATATATCTAACCTTGTCTCAACATTTTTCTGAAAATCTTTGTCATGCATAAGATAATTATTTACTAGACATAAGTTGAAAGGATGAAGTTACAAGATACTCCAATATACTTATATCCTTTCCGAATACTACTTGAACTACCACCGTTCAAGGTATAAATAGTTCATCACATATATGGAGCTACAAGGCATAACTTGTATAAAATCAATCTTTGAAATATCATTCAAAAGAAATGAAGTTACGAGATACTTCATTTGATGGAAACATCATTTTGAAAACTCGACCCTGCCAACACTCAACAATCGCCCAGCCGTAGCCTTTCTAAGGAATGGACCGTCTTAGCGGAACTTCCAGGCCATTTGGGCCAATATAATTAGGCTGGGCCGGCGCCACTCGACCACTTACGCAACTCCTAGTTTAGATGAAATCCATGACTCTGAAACGTAAAGCTCATCCCCCCTTTCCCCAAGTAGAAACTTGTTGATACGACTCCACCAAAAAGTCGTATCTAGTTGGAAAGGAAAACTCACCGATATTTCCCAGGCGATGCCTGTTAATGGATTAACTTGTTCCAAGAATTTTACTTCCCGAGTGTTGGGTAAGTAATCAAAAACTCTTTTATCAAAATAGCAACCTTGTTACGAATATAAAACACACCACAGAGCCGGATCCCTCAGGTTTTTAGCGAGTATTAATTCCCCTTCGAAAGGAGGATCTTAAATATAAAAATGAGTTTTGGGATCCGCCCTAACTTTTAAAATCATTTTGAAGACTCGAAAACATTTTAAAGAATGTTTAGAGTAACGCTGATTTAATAAAATAAATCAGTCCCGATATGTTAGAAAGTATCTGAATATTATTATTTAAATAATATTCCCATAAGGATGATCCTTATAAAAATAATCGAGGTAGGAGTTTTAAAACCCATACTTGAAATGAATACAATTACCAAAGATATACTTATACGAAAGTATGATCTTTATTTGAATAATCGAAAATAAGTTTGATTATCGAAACATTATTCTTTAATAAAATAAAGAATATTATTTAGTAAATAAGCGGAGTCATAAGTCCTCGAATGAATATTCAAAAATAATATTCATTAAATAAAATAAACGGAGTCATATGTCCTCGAATGAATATTCAAAATAATATTCATTAATAAAAATAAAGTTATCGAATAAACCTTATTCGATTCATAGTTTTGAAAACTATATATATATATATAAATATATATTATACTCGGGAACATCGACTCCCGGTTTTAGAAAATATTCACCTTTGGGTCCCCTATACTAAGGGTATACGCAATTACTGTTTATCTCTAGCATAGGTATTATGCAACTAATAAGCATTTGAATCGACAGATATATATCAAGATTACGAAACAGACATGCATATATACCATATCACATGCTCCAATATATCGCAAGATTTGCTAATTAACCACCATGCATCTATCACAAGATAATGCATATACATATGTATACATCACAACAACAGTATAACGGGTAGAAAACTTGCCTGAGCGACTGGGGGTGATAAATGGCTTGGGACGAGTCTGGCAACCTATAAACAACATATAAGTTGGAATTAAACCAAAGTCGCTTATGAATCTATACTTTAACCAATTAGACCGTAACGTTCGCTTTTGCGCTTAACGATTCACTTAAGTCGCTCGAGTACCCTCGGCTCCACCATTTTTAATAAATTAACCATTAAGAGTTTTAAGGCGATTCTTTAACGAGTCTCCTACCAAATGCCTAACCCACTTTACATAATTGTCTTATACTCCAATTAGTCCTTGAAGGTCTTTAACCTATGTTTCAATGTAAGGCGAGGGGTAATGGTTCGTTCGCGAAACGCCGTTACTTAAAACGGTCGTTTCTCCTAAACCGTACATCGGATTCAAACGAACCACATATCAAAACGAAGCTCGTAACATGAACTATCTAATCATGGCAATGGTCAAAACCTAACAGTGAGTTATCGGGTCCTGATGTTAAGAACAAAACAGTCTAAAGTAAATCGGACATTACGACGGCTATGTTTACGCGATTACCAAATTTTATCCTACTCCAAATCAACCACAATTCAATCACAATTCAACAATACAACCAAACTCCATCCATACATTACTAAAACAGCCCCAACACCTCAAGTTCTCCAATTTATATTATTCTCAAACATGAACTAAAACTATTCTTAAGTTCATTAACTAATAACCAAACTTTACAACTCCAAAAACATCACAAAACCAACTAATCTCTTCATATTCAATCACCATGCTTCTCATGAACTATCCTACTCATAATAAGCTCTTAATATTCAATAACAATGCTAGGTTAAGAGATTATACCTTCCTTGGTGAGTGAGAGTAACTAAGGAGCTTGGAATCACCCTTGAAAGTCCTTACCAAAGCTTCATGTAACCAAAAACACAAGATCAAACAATTTAAATTTCTTGAAAACACTATTCACTCTCTTCTTAAATGATTTATTGAAAGAGATTGTGAACGAATTTGGAGCTTAAACTCCTAGGATAGCCATAACTAATCATAAGGAATCTTGGATAATTACCTTGCAATTTAACAATGGTTGGATCTTGAATTTTGAAATTTTCCTCTTTGAAAAAGAAGAAAAGCCGAGAGCTTTGTTGCTTGAAATGAAGTCAAGATGTGTTTTTGTGTTTGTGATTTGTTTTGCTTGGTTGCTAGGTTTTTGTTTTGTTTAATTACCCTTTTAACCATGTAAAATTGTGTGGTTAATAATCAACCACACTTCCTTCCTTTTTGGTCATGCTTAGGTCATCAATCTTATGTCATCTTCCCATGCTTGTCCTCTTCTTATTGGTTTGATGACATCATCCTCACTAACCTCTTTGATTAGCTTCTAGTTACTTGGCTAATGACCGCTGATCTGTTATACGGTTCGCTTAACTTTCGTTCTCGTTTATCGTTTGAGGGATCATACCCGGGAGCTCATTACTTGTGTTCCCTTAACCTTTCTCAATACATTATGTTCCTTTTATGATCCTCTCTTATAATCCTTGAATTTAAATCCTTTTTATCCTGTTCCCTTATACTCAATTCTTTCGGTATCTGGTGGATTTTCGGGAAAAATTAAAGTGTTCGAATTTGGATTCTGACGATCTTTACATACACTTATATCCCATATAAAGTACTAATAAGATCTCAGAATAACAATAGAAGAACCCCTACATAGTGTGGCATGGAAAGTTTTCTTATTCAGCATAATCAGCAAAACACTATTCATAAGGGTTACTAAAAGTTCAAAAATTTTGGGGTTATTACACCTATGCTAGCATGGCAAGTTCTAAACCTCAAGATCCACTGTCGCTTCACAAGAGATTAACACCCTATCTTATATGTTCGCGACGCACATAAGACGAATAAGCACAACCTATACTAGATATCATACAATCATTACACACTAAGGTATTAAACAACTAGCTAAAAAATTCCATAGTAAATCCGTTACGATCCTATGATCACGATTAGCCCATGATTGAACTCATCGTCACCATGGGTTCATATGAAAACATGATAATAACACACGAGAATAACTAATAAAAATACTTATATAAAACCAGAGTACGTCACAAGAGTAATAAGGTTCAAAGTAAAGAAAACTAGCATCCACTGATACAATGAATAAAAGAATAACAAGAAAACTATACTTCCTCTTCTTCGTTGCGATGTGCTAAAACGGTCTTCTTCCTTCTCTCCTTGCTCCTCGATTGATACCACGATTCTCCACACGTGAAACGTCTCTGAAAACTACTTATATAGAAGCCCCACAAGTCCCAGCTATCTCAGAAGTCGGAAGTCCAACAGAATCAAGAGTCTAAAAATCAGTATCTTATTTTACGACCCTGAGCGGCCGCCCAGCAATCCTGAGCGGGCGCCCAGCTTCCTGAGCGGCCGCCCAGCCAGGCTGAGCGGGCGCCCAGCACCTCACTGGAAAATTTATTAATTTGCTCCCGTTTTCTGCTGCGTTCTGCTCCTAACTTCCCACTTGCAATGCCAAGCACATACTTAGGCTTATTCCTGATGAAATCTCCCCTCAAACACAAGTAATACCCTGGAATGCACAAACACTAGAAAAACGCATCAAATACACAAAATACTTGATTTCAAGACATCAATTCAAGCCATTATAAGACGTTCTAAGTGGTATAAAATGCCACTTATCAACCATACACATTACAATTAAAGCACTTGACAGTGCTTCGATCTCGAGTCGGGTTAACATTTTGATTTGTTCCCTCCTGCTTGATCTGTTGCTGTTGCTGACCCATGCCCCCTTCGTAGTTTCGAAAGTTTCCTCTACCTCGCCCACGAAAACCATGTCCACCTCTGGTTCTATGTCCTTGAAAAAATGTCCATGCCTTGTTTGATTTCTTTGCCCATTCTTCTTGTGTAAGAAGGAGTTGTCCACTCACATTTTTTGTTTTGATTTTCATCCTTTCCTCGTGTGCCTTCAACCAACCCACGACTTCTTCAACCGTCATTTCTTTCATGTCTCCGAATTGCTCAATATTTGAGGCAATCTGGAGAAATTTATCTGGCACAGCTCGTAAAATCTTTCTCACTACACTCGCTTCCTCCATCGTCTCTCCCAACACCCGTATGTTGGTCACAATCCCGCTCAGCTTCATACAGAAATCATCCACCTGTTCTGTCTCCTTCATCACAAGGGACTCGAATTCTGCTCTTAGCGTCTGCACTTTTGCTTCTTTTACTCGCTCCGCACCCATACACAATGTCTTTATCGCGTCCCACGCTTCCTTGGCCGTTTCTTTCTCAGCTATGGTCAACAAAATGTCATCTGGAACACCTTGATAAATTGCTGCAAGGACTACCTGTACCGTCTTCTCATCTGCGGGTTCTTGGGATCCTTTGGCTCAATCGCATCCCAAACTCCTTGTGCTTTCATGAAGACTTTCATCTTCAAGGACCATACTGTGTACTTGCTCTTGGTAAGCAGTGGGTAGCTTAGACCAACAAAACCTTCCTTTGTTTTTGACGTTTTCATCTGTACACTCGTGTTTCTAGGTTGTATTTTAGGCACGCACATACCTATAATAACCGAAACCAAAATGTAGTGAGTAAGCTTATGAAATATGTAAATAAGTTGAAAAGTTATCCGGAGGAAACTATCGTATGTATTGATTGATTTACTCCAAGCCAGTTACAAAATAAATAAGGAAAGCTGAAAACAAACTAGTGCCTACAAACTAGGAAGTTACAGAAACTGAGTCCAACAACTACTCACAAACGTTGGCACTCTCCTGGATTATCTCCACTATCTGGAGACTTATTCAACTAAATTAAATACCAAACTAATTTATTTCAGCATAAGTTTAAATTAATAAAATTCCAACAGGTGCAATCCTGTCTTTCCAGAAGATGATACATTCACTAGGTTTCACTCCATGGCAAGCACTAGTGACAATGATCATAACTGAAGTTTCCCAATATCATTCGATGACACAGTTCCATCTGGATCGAGTGACCCATTAAAGTCGCCAGCTGGGAGTGGAAGTCCAAGGAGAGACTGATAGTTGTAAAGCTTTTTAGTCTGTTGAATTAATTATCTTGTGCTTATGCAGTCGGCTGTTCTTTGTCAGGTTTGGCAGTCTATAGATTTATTGTAGGTACTGGTCAATAGTTAAATTATTCCCAATGTATATCAAATTTTCTTGGAGTAGATGGGTTTTGTGTAATACAATTTACCTAGCACACAAGTGGGACTGTATGTATATTGAGGGTTGAACCAAATAGTTAAATATTGAAATGAACAAAGTTCCGTTCTTTATTTTTACTCTAAGCTCCATCCTTCATAGTGTGTACTAGACCTGGCAATTCGAATAAACGGTTCGGTTTCAGATCGGATCAATTTTGGATCGGATCTACTTTCGAATTATGATATATTTGAAGACCATTCGGATCGGATCGGATGTGATTCGGTTCGGGTCTAATTCAGATTAAAATTTGGACAAAATTATGTTCGGATCAAATTCGGTCGGATATTTTCGGATCATAACTTATTTATTTTTAAAATTTTTGAGATTCAAAAAATATCCTTTTTATTTAATTTAGTATTTTTAATGTAATATAATGTACTTTTACAAAAGAATATGATTAAATAAGTATGATATCATAAACATAAAATTGTTTAAAGTATAAATTTTGCTTATTTCGGGTCATATTCGGTTCAGGTAATATATTATTCGGTTTTAATCGGTTCAAGGTTATAATCAGATTTGTATTTCAGATCATTTCCGGTTAAATTTTCGGTTCAGATATTTTTTGAATCGGTTCAAATCGAATTTCAGATAATTATCGGATTGTATGATTCGAATCTCGGATCGGATCTCGGTTTCATAAATTTCGGTTCGGTTCTTCAAATTCAGACCCATTTTGTCAGGTCTAGTGTGTACTCTATACGTTTATTACAGTAGAGTATTTTTAAATTTATGTACGCGTAGCCATCTTTAGAATAACTGTTGAAAACTCATGCAAAGCACAGAGATAATAGTATCACATTATTATTTATATAAAACTGAAACTCATAGTCCATACAAAATACATATCTAAATATAATATATAAAAGAGAAAATTGCACTTTGCACCCTCCTATTTTGTTTCATAAACAAATGTGTATCAATAGTATTGGAAACTCAGTTTGCACCCCTCAACTTCAACCTGCCAATTCAGAAAGCACCCCTTCGACGGTTATTATTAAAAAAGTAAGGGGTAGAATGGGAATTTCAGTAAAATATTAACTAAACTAATTTTTTTATTTTTCAGATTATACTAAAAATTGAATTTATTATTATAGCTATAAAATAATATCTTTAAATTTTTTGAATAATATTATATAGTTGAGTTTTGAATTTTAGTAATATTATTAATGCCAAAAATTATATAATTCCACCAAAATTAAATTCAAAATAATTATATATATATATTTTTTATATATATTTAATTTAATGTAATTATTTCATTTTAAAGTCTTTGACGTCGTTATGATTTTAAAGTGCATTTAATGAAAATATTCTGATCAATATTAATATTTAATATACAAGAAATCATTTTTATAAATATTTTAACTTATTTTTGAAATTCCAACTAAAATTTATTTACATTTTAAAATAAAGTTCCCTTTTTACCCCTTATTATTTTAATTATAATCTGCAAAAGGGTGCATACTGAATTAGTAAGTTGAAGTTGAGGGGTGCAAGTTGTATTTCTGAAAGTTCTGGTACAAAATTGTTTTTTCAACTTTGTTTAAGGGTGCAAAGTGCATTTATCTCTATATAAAATGATGTTAAAATATGTAGTTAAAAAATCGAATTTAAATGTAACTCTAAAATTTCACCGTATAGTTTTAGTTATGCGCACCTAATTATTTATTTATATAAATCTGACATGTTAACTTATTAATACGATTATTTTAAAGTAAACTGACGCTTGGATGTTTAGCAAAAAATAAAAATTGAAGGGAATAAAATTTACAGAGAGTAGAAGTTAATTTTTGTCAGTTAAGATTTTATTACCTAAAATTTTAAAAATAGTCGCATAATTTTTTAGTAAGTACCAATATTTAGGACATAAACATGGTTTTCTTATTAGTATAGATAGTTGATAACCCGTGCTAAACACGGATCCGAGATTAAAAATATCGAATTAATATTTGTAGAGGATTATTCATAATCCGTGCGAAACACAAATTAAATTTAATATATTAATATTAATATTAAATTGGTACTTGCAAAAAATAGTTATGTGGTTAAAAAGAATCGAATCAGTTATGAAATTTTCCACTATAATTCTAGTTTTGCATTGTTTTACTTGATATAGAAATCTAGCATATTAATTTAATTTTTGTTAAACGAATTGTATCTCTATTTTATGAACCAAATATCTGTTCTTTAGATAATTTAATATTAATTAAAATAATTTGATAATTATTTTATAATTAGTCTTTTCAATATAGTTTATTTAATATTGCTTAATTATCGATACAAATTAATTTACAAATTAAAAGTAAATAGATGTTATTAAATTTAATTTAATATTACTTAATATAATCTAAATACAGCCCATAAATTTATTACTGTTAAAATATGTTTTTTAATTTAAATTAAATAAACGTTGTGATGGACAGTAACAAATACAATCGTTAAATCAATAATTTTCAGTTTAAAAGATTATAAATATTACTAAAGTCATTTGCTATTATTTAATTATTTTTAAAATTATACTATAGAAAATAAAGTTTACCGAGAATAGAAGTCAATTCGTGTTAATAGTTTATTTTGTAATTAGTAGTTTTTCAAAATAAAAGTAAATATATGTTATTTTACTTAATTTAACATAACTTAATAAATATTTAATATAATTTATAAATAAATAAAGTTTACAAAGAATATAAATCAATTCGTGTTAGTAGTTTGTAGTTTTTCTAAAATTAAAAATAAATATAAGTTATTTTCCTTAATTTAACGTATCTTAATAAATTTTAAATATAATTTACAAATCATTTAAAAAATATTTTTATTTTATAAAATAAACAGACAATTGGATAAACAGTAACTAAAAAGAAAATAAAATTTACAAATAATAGAAGTCGATTTGTGTTAAAAATAAAGTTTATTGAGAATAGTAAGTACTAAAATTTGGTATTTTATAACTTTTAGCACCAAATTTCACGCTTATTAATAAAGATTAGTATATTTCCCTCAAATCACTAATATTCGTTCAGCCTCTTCATTGTCTCCTCCTCCTGTGGTTTGTCTTAAGGTAAATATGAATGCACACCTTTACAACAATGAGGGTGTTAGCTTTGGTGTGGTAGTTAGAGATGAGTCCGGGAGAATTTTTGCAGCAGCGTTAAAGAGAATAGGTGTCAATTGGCTACAGGAAATGGCAGGAGTAGCTTGGAGGCTGAGTTTCGATAAGATTGTTCTGGAATCTGATGCGTTAAACCTAGGAAGTACAGTTAAACAAAACAAAATAAAGCAGGAGCATCCCCAATTTTTCTGTTCTACAGTGACAGAGAGAAGTTAAGCAGTATGCTCAGGTTTTTTAGTTGTATTCATTTTAGCAGTATGTTGCTAGATGGGAGGTAAGCTCTGAATCAGAAAAAGTTTGACTGGATTGTTTTCCCCAGAGCCTTAGAACGTTGGTGAATATTGATTGACATGAATCAAAATTCGCATGTTTCAAAAAAAAAATTTAGCTAAAACTTGCCAACGATATATTCCTGTTCCCTAACCATGCATTCTTTTGAGTAATAGATACAACTAACGCGTTCCAGATAAAGATATCAGGAGTAATGCGCTTCTCAACCATTTGCAAGAATAGCGTTAAAGCCCTCTGTAAATCACCTTTCTTGCAAAACCCATCCACCACAGGACCGTAGCTTCCGTGGTCAGGAGAGCAACCTCTTTCAATCATGTCCTCTAGGAATTTCGAAGCACTCTCAACTCTCCCCTGCTTACATAGCTCAACAATAAGCTCATTAAACGTCGATGCAATTGGTAGATAACCATGGGCAACCATTTCATTTATCAAGTTGAATGCTTCTCTTGCACGACCAAATTTACAAAATCCATGGATCAAATGAGCATATACAACTGCACTTGCGACACCTCCTTCCCTTTTCATCTGAACATACAGCCCACATGCATCCTCAAAATTGTAGCACTTGCATAAAGCTATTATCTTTAAGCTTTTATCAACAGCTTTTGGAAACGACCTTTCCATCTTAGCAAGAAATTCAAGTGCTTCATCTGCGCAGCTTTCCTTATACAGACCGTATATGATACTATTATAAGGACTAATATGTCTCCTGGAACCCTCTTTACTCTCTTCCATAAGCTCCAATATTTTAAATCCATCTTCAGTCCTTCCCCTTGAACAGAAACCACGGATCAATGTGTCATATGTGACAAAGTTCCAGGTTATCCCAACCATCTTCATTTCATTAAACATATCAGAAGCTGAATCCAACATCCCAGACTCGCAAAACCCAGAGATTAAGATGTTATACGTGTCTGCATTTGGTAGGCAACCTTTTCTCTCCATCTCCTTCAAAAACCGATGTCCTACTTTCACTTTTCCTGATTTGGAGAATCCCTTGATCAAGGTATTATAAGCCACAACATCAACTATTCCTCCCTTTCTCTCCACCGTCTCTACAAGCTCAACAGCTTCCAGCGCACGACCTTTACTGCATAAAATTTCCACCACCTTAGTCAGAGTAATAACATCCGGAACAAGCCCAACGCTGAAGCATTTTTCCAACATCACAAGAGCTTGTACTGAATTATCTTCTCCACAATAAGCAGATATCATTCTATTAAACGTCACTTCACTAGGTTCCCTCATTTCCGACATCAAACTCCTAGCCCTCCCAACCTTCCCATTCCTACAAAGAGCATGAATCAATGTATTATATATTACCGTATTGGGAATCACACCCCGGTTCTTGATCATCTGCAAAAGTTTAAATCCATCAGCAATCCTATTAGTTAAGCAAAGCCCTTTCATCATGATCCCAAAAGTGTAATCATCTCCTATAACATCACTTCCCACCATCTTCTTCCTATAAAATTGTCTAGCTATATCGATATCTTCTTTAACAAGAACGTCCAATATCGAATTCAAGATTTTCAAACTCGGGGGCTTCCTAAATTTACAAACCAGGTCAACAACCCTAATCACATCCCGAATCATTCGAGCACGTCCAAACCCACGAATCAAAGTCACAAATACATCCTCATCCGGGTTTTCCCCAATTGAGTCAGGCATTTCATCAAGCACCTCACGGGCAATATCGAAACATCGAAAAACACAAAGCTTGTGGACTAAAGCCCTGTAAGTGGATTGAGTGTGTGTAAAATGTGGCAACTTTGAGGCCCATTTGAAGGTTTGAATAGCTTGGGAAGGTGAATTTTGATCAAGAATGAGATGGGCAATGTGTTGGTGAGATGGAACAGGGCTAGTTGAGATGGGTTTAGATTGAAAGGTCAAAGAAAGTATGTGAAATGTTGGTTTGGTAAGAAAAATGGGGAGTTTTGAAGGATGTAATAAAAGGGGCATTAAGATTTAAGACAATATTTTTAAGTTTGTTAAGTTATATGCAGTTTAGACAGAACATAAGAATCAACCAGGTTTTATGTTGTGAGAGAAGCTTCAAGACCGCAAAGTCGCAGAAGACAAATTTGCGTTTTTTATTCTTCTGATTTTCCGAGGCATTTTTCAAATATTTAACATTTTGCCTGTTTGTTCGACTTGCAGCTAATTTCCCCGTATTTGTTCGATCTCGATTAAAACGAAATCATCTCGACATATATATTGATTGAATTAAATCTAGAGTGAAATGTAAAATGATACTGAAAGAAAGATAACTAATGAAACAGAGACATTGCACAAGCCACCTTACAACATTTAATTGGTCATGTCATGCATTCACAAAATACAGTTACACTCAAATTTCCACTCTAAAATATCCAAACCTGATCTAAACTTGAACAGATGGATGCAACATATATGGAATGGAAAATTATAGAAAAGGAACCCCCTGCATATCTTTGATGCATCAGTGACTTGTAACAATGCCGTAAATCTAGTTGCTTTAAACAATAGGCTAAGACAGGATCCAGATTCCAAAAGAGGACTATTTTTGGTGAATAGGATACCTTAAACCAATCCAAACCAAGCATACCGGGTGTATCCCGTTCACGGAGCAGAAGATGGTCATAGTCATGACTATTATAATATCGACATATAAATTGTTGACCACATTGTAAGTGCAAATGCTGCAACTAAGTAAGTCCAGAGGAAAATGATTGAACACTCTGCTTGCCCCACATCAAATAGTTGAGTCATCGTACCTGTATCAGCAATTCGTTTTGCAATATTAGTTCATATTGCAGTATGTATATAGATTTGAAGTTTGATGTGTGTGTTTGTACATATATCAATATTTTTACTATATCCACTAGATCTACATCATGTAAATGCATGTCGTTGTATTGTTTTTAAACGTTCTCAGTGCATGAAGACTATGCAAAGATATGCAGCAAAACAAGTTTTTTTAATTTTTACTTGTTTTATAGTTACTCTATTAGGGTTGTTTTCACTCAGGAAGGAATCAAATACCGGAAGAACCCAGCATAAGTTTATGATGAAATGGCAGATGAAAGGAATGACCATTATATTTGGGATCAGCCAAAACGAGCCTTATTTGTTGTTTGGTTAGGGTACTATTATATTCGTCATATTTTATCACTTTCTCGACTCCATTCTTGTTTTACTCATTTTGCCTTGCAAACTTCATCATAAAAAAATGCAATCCCTCATCTCATTTACTCTTGCATCTTTTCTTGTCCCTTGAACACTGCCCACAAATTTACAATCCATTCTTTCCCATCCCATTTTCTCCAACGAAGCATTAGTATAGTGTTGAGGTACGGAGATGAATGACAATATTTGTGTATACGTGTCCATAACTTGGTTCCAATTACACTTTTTTTACCACCATTTGGTTGCTTGCAAGTGCAGAAAACCTTAAAAACACAAGTGATAATAAAGGACCAAAAGTCCATATGTCATAAACCATGGGGAACTTCCTTACCGATATTCATAGCAGGTGGTAGACAAAACTGAAGCAGAAGCACAAAATGGAACAATGGATCTGATGGAAGCCACCCAAAGCTGCTGACAGCTTTAACCACCCCAATCCCAATCACAGGTAGTATTAGGTATCGCACACACAGTACTGCCACAATAGTCATAGGTCTTAGATTTGCTTCCCGTAAGCCTGAAACCATCATATATACTTGTTAGGGCAAAAACAGTACCTCAAATTAATCTGTGGGGCTTCAAGAGTACCCCTTTGTTGGTTAACAAAGTATGAGAATCTGGCGGTGTTGGTGTATTCTAAGACACTATTTTACCTTGGGCGAGGTTACCTCCAAGTATAAGGGTGATGCAAGGTATGGTTGCAGTCCTGCATATATAATGAATTACACTTATGCGGCGAATTGGACAAATTAAGAGTTGTGAAAAACTGAATCCTAATTTCTGACGTATAATCACAATCCACAACTGAAGCCGAATGATACATACCCAAGTAATTTCACAGTGTCCTGGATCACTCTAAGTGGCGCTTCGTCACCTATCATAATATGTTTAAGCCATGGAATTGTCCCGAAGAGGAACCCAAGAATCTGAAAACAGCAAAGACATCGACAAGTAACTAATTGATATCTTTCAGATATTTACCGTCTACATTAGAAATGACTTTTGACGTCCTTAACAAAAATTATGGCTCCATTTCATTTTTTAAGGAATCATCATATAGTATCCACAAATTCTAATCTGGACACACTATATTCGTGCTGATTTTGTTGAGGAATTTCATACTTAACAGATAATAAGTTATAGCTCACCGTGCCAATGGTTGGAGGTGCCATCAATTCTTCTAAGATCTGGCAGATAAATCCTGTAAATTTATTACCAAGTGACTCTTGCTTCTTGTTTTGAGTGCTGGCTGGTCCATGAGGCACAATCTAAAAGGAGAAATACAATGTAAAATGTCTAGTTAAAAATCAATGTTTTTAATATGCATAATTTGGTAGACTTAGGCCAACTCCAAGAGTGGCCTAAAGGTCCAAATTTGGACCGATTTCGGTCCAAATTCACCCAAAAGTGGCCTAAATCTCGGTCCAAATTTGGACTTTGGACCGAGATTAATATAATAGTCTTTAATGTATTTTTTTTAGTTTATTACATAAAATTTTGATTTCGGGTATTTATAAATGCAATTAACCGATATTAGGATATTATTATTATTTATTTAAATAATAATTTAAACTAAAAAATATTTAAACGTAACTAAATAAATATCATTGCATTTCTTGAATTCAACTTACGAATATATTCCAACATTAAAATAAAACAAGTAATTAATAATGATAATAAAATATATAGATAATATCTTACCTCATACAAAAATAATATATTTATTATTATAAGACCTTAAAATAATTAAATAAATATTTTGAGATTTGGACCGAAATTTAGACAAAACTGTTGGAGTTAGAGAGGGGTTCGGTCCAAATTTGGACCGAGATTCGGTCCAAATTTGGACCGAGATTCGGTCCAAATTTGGACCAAACTCTTGGAGTTGCTCTTACTGCCTGGCTCACTATGTCCTCTTTAGCCGACTCCTGAACTTGTCCATTTAAAAGTTTAGTCTTCTCATTTGCTTCTAAATCCTTATTGGGTGATGTTATGGCCTCTTCAGATGCCTTTAAAGAGTTGAATCGTATAGATGAACTTCGTATCAATTGGTAAGTATAAGTCCAAATAAAGAAACCACCAAGCTGCAAATGAAGAATTGTCAGTTGGGTTTTTCAAGCTTAATATGAAGCCAGTATGCTAGATGGTGAATGATTTAAAAGAATTTACTTTAAACATGTACTGTTTGAGAACTAAACAAAAAAATAAATCATGTGACAGTTAATCATATTTCTTAAAAGGTTGACGAAGTGACCACAAGTATAAATTTTAATTGGACAGAGAGAAGGCCTCACCGCCATGGAGAAAGAAGAATAAGAGAGTCCGTTCCTTGAGCATATCGTATGATCGCCGAATGGGCTGCCTTCCTCGGTGCAAATTGCAGGAACAATTATTATGACAATGTTTCCCAAGTTCCCTATTATACAAACACAACATAACAATTGACTATATATGTTGCATAAATGTTGTACTATAATTTAGATTATTACACAAATTGGTGAAAGGCTACTGCAATACCTGTAGAACACATGGCAGTGATGAGACCCTCTAGATGTGGTTCTGGCTTAAGTAGTCTAACTACAATCCATCCCAGAATTCCTCCAAATAGAAAGGTTAGTGCAGTGTTAATGGGCATATACCACCTTAAACAGAAAAACAGAAAAGATGACATAAATATATTAGGATGACAAGTCTTAAACAAATTTAACTAGGAAAGATGCAAAATCTAAAGACCAAATTTAAATCTTCAAATTCGAGTCAACATAACGATCAAGTGCGGCTGGCTAAATATTATGTCTTGCCTACCAACAAAATAAAGTACCATGAGATAATGTCTTGAAGGGTTACTCCCTGGTCTAGACTAGTAAACACAAGCGAGGGTGTGAACACCACAAACACGATCTGCAATTCCACATACACGAATATATTTAAGATCGGAAAGAGGATGAAATTAATAAGAAGAAATAAATAATTAAATTTGACAGACAATTAATAAAGTGTGCATATTAGTCATGTATATCATCATGTAAGGGCTAAAATGTGTGAATTCAAGTGACACAGAAATGGCTACCTTGTTAAGTGTCCTACGAGTAGCAGCAGGAAGAAGATTAAGATACTCAGTAGCCATCAAAGCTCCTAAAATGCTTATTATTAGAATCTGCATTATTGGCATTGATGCCACTTGTAACAGCGTCAAAAAACCCATATTTGCTTAAGCGATTCCACCTTCTTGCAAAAAAGTAGAACTTCTCGCAGTTCTGTCAACAGCTTAGTCTTTCAACCTAGCTCTTCTTTCAACTTTTATATGTGTAAATTTAACTTTAAGCTACATATATGCATTCGTAGTACGTCTGTTGGAGAAGGAATGTCCTGAGAAGTAGCAAAGTGAAAAAGTGAGCAGACTTCTCAAAACAAAAACGACAAAACAGTATAATACAAAGAGATTTTAGAACATTATAGAAAAAAATTAGGAAATTCACATTGGAACTCTGTAAGTTCCTAGTTTGATCAAGATCTTGCATATTACGACGATTTTGTTAAAGTAGCTAATTCATCATCTTTACTAATTCATTAATCTCCTAGTTGGATTATATACTTATAACTTACTTTTGTTAATTGTCTTCCAGAGAGTAGCTTTTGTGTATTTGTACATCTTCATTCTAGTTCATTGAGTCGTTATACAGAGGTAACAGTTGATCTACCAAAGCAAAGCCAAATGCAACAATAATCTCTATGAAATCCATAATTTTACGGGTAACGGATAACAAGCAGACATTCCATAAAATCTATATTGACTCTCCACTCCAACTTCTAAAGCAAACAACAATGATTTGCATAATCTAAGAAAGTTGTAAAAACTAATCAGGTTGAGGACTTGAGTGCCCACTGACAAGGAAGAAGCCAACCCATGTACATCTTTCAATGGTCCTAAACATTGAAAACTCATCGTCCTTAACAGTTTCAGAATTATACTAATGGAATGTACTACTCTACCTTTTTTTTTTCTCTGAAAAAATCGACACCAAAATACAAATGGTCCCAATTAACAAAACCATATTTCTTTTGTAATGAGTTATAGGCTTGTAGGTAGGCTAGCAAGGATATTAAAGTACTCCCACTGGGATATTAATAATTCAAACTCTTACACGAACAAAACAAGCTTAATAGTAAATTAAACATATCATTTCCAGAAACCATGGCGGCTCTTGAACAAAATATAAAAAAATTGTAGAAAAGGCTTTCAGAGGTAAAAGTTATACTAAAATTATAGGAAAAAAGCAGAGAAATAATCAATTAACATATCATGACAAAATTTTCATCTGGATTCGGTCTGGTTATACTTAAAAAAAACTACTAGTAATACAAGAAAAGTATAAAATGTGTTAAATATATGATATTATTGGGGTCTTCCTCTAACACCTTGAGGTTTTAAATGAGCTGGTTACTCAACATGGTATCAGAGCTTAGACTGGTGTTCCACTCTTCGACCCATAAACTGGTTACTCAACATGTAGACATAATCAGCTAATCAATAAGCAAAAGAAACAAAACCTATGTACAGATGCGAGTTTAGGAACAGGCTGCTAGCATGGGACAGTTCCATGCAGATACAAACAGAAAAGTATGGCTTCAATTTATGTACAGAAATGTATATAATTAAACACGAAGAAACGTTCATTCCCAGCAATTACAAGACATAAAAATAATACAAGCTGCAAATTAATATTGAAAACATATAAATTACCTGGGGGAATTAAGCGAGACAGAATGGAAATTGATTAGAGGATGGTGATGATGACAAGACACGAACAAGAGAAAGAGAAGGATGAGGAATAAGCGGGAGACAAGACACACACTCGTCTGCACCTCAGCAATTTTTGGGACTTCGTATTTGTAATGTCTTTTGCTTAAACAAGCTCACACACATTATACATGTGTTGTAGTAATACAAATTTATCTATATTTGCATCTCCGTAAACTATTTTATTTTCGAGTATTTACTCATGTCTTACTATTAAATACTCATATTATTCCTTGTAAGAATTCTCAAATCTAAGAATTGCTGCAAATGTTGTCCACATCTAGCCCCTTATAGTTTTTCTGAGAAACATATATTTATTTATTAACCACGTGTTCTCATTAATATTTTAAATTTTAATTTATCCAGTTATATTATATTTTTAAAATATTTATATAAATATATAATAATTATAAATTTATAATAAAAATAATAGAATAACATGTGGTCGTAATTTATTAGAATTAATAAACTATTTATAGTAGTTTAACAATTTAGTAGTTTAGCAGATATATTACACTATTATTTATATCTTTTAATAATAGGATAAGTTGTATTCGTACTTTAGTAGGATAAGTATATTATATTTAGTAGTAGTTTAATAATTTAGTAGTTTATTAGATATATAACACTATTTATCTATTTTTGTAATAATCAAAATTAGGGAATTATCGTTGCAAACCGTTGAACCAAATTATCTATATTCCGGCTATTATAGTATAGTATAGATTTCTTATAAGGTAATATAATATTTACCAAAATATATGATACTGAAATGTGTGGTATCAAGTTGTTAAATAGCAATGAAAAGTAACATCTAAATACATGTTTTTTTTGTTTTTTTTATTATCTGTATTATCAATAATAGTTTATACAATTTTATAATCACTGAATTCTAGAGTTATTCATCTTTTTATCAGCAAAAGCCACAAAAAAAAAAATTGTGTTCACAAACGCTCATATTAATCTTTTTTGGATAAATTTTCCACCAATCTTTGGGAATTTTTTCTTGATTGGAGATAAATTTAATTATATTTCTCTTTTTTCTTTTATTGAAAATATAAAATAAAAATACCTGACAAAATATAAGAAAATCGGGTCAAACTGCACACTCACACGATCTTTGCGATAATATTTAATTATATCACAAGATTTGATGTCGTCAATAACATCGTTTTACCGACAAACAAATCAAATTATTAACATATATGTAGAGACAACAAGGAGCAAGCAACTCCCAGTCTAACATAATGGAGCAATGTGATTAGAAATGATTAATTTAATAGTACAATATAGCTTTTAATCTTTAATTATAGTGACATCAACGGAATAATGAAACATGATTAAACAAGTGTGCAATTAGGCAAGCAACCGCGCCCGCCCGCGCCCGCCACAAGACTCCACGAATATAGATCCCCCATTCTTCATTACAAAACACTTCTAATTAGGGGTGTACGCGGTTCAGATCCGATCGATTTTGGGGTAAAAGTCGAACCAAATCGCGAAGAGCGGTTTTAGAAAATTGTCATCCGCAACCGCTTGGAAAATTATCATCCGCAAGCGGTTGCGGTTAACCGCGTCAATTGCGGTTGCGAATTTGCGGTTATTGCGGATCGGTTTGCGGTTCAACCACTTATTTCAAAATAATTAATAATTTGCAAAAAAATAAATTCAGAATATTAATAAATTCAAGTTTAAGTTACGTGATAAATTTACATTCAAAAATAAAATATAAACTAATGCTCCGTGAGAAGTAAGAATATTAAAAACATACAAAAATATGGAGGTGAGAGAATAGAAAAAAAAAGATAAAAAAAATTACATGTTAATTATATTTTCTATTTGTTTAGTTATATATCTTATAATGATTGTGAATCTTATGAACGAAATCTTAACATTAACCTAAGATTAGTTAATAAACGTGTATATTAATTAATATATATCATATCAACTATATTTTTGGAAATATATTTTATTATAAATATATGTTGTGAGTTGCGGTTGCGGTTGCGCTTTTGCGATTTTTAAGAATTTAAAACCGCATCCAAACCACGAATGAGCGGTTTTTAAAATTTAAATCCACAACCAATCCACGTTCCGCGATTATCCGCAAAATACGGTTCGGGTGCGAGCGGTTGGATGCGGTTGAGCGGTTCGTCTGACCACCCCTACTTCTGACCCTTCTACTTCAGCCAGTTACTGTACATCTTTTGACCATCCCATTTTTATGCACAACTAGAAAGGAACAGTAACTACTTTTGAGTTGATTTAACAAAAGCATTTTAACTTTATGCCAAACTTTTGTAATGAAAATCATAACCATATATGTCATTTATTTCATTGTTTTCACAAATGTTATCTGCTACGTATTTTACATTTACAAATTATTACTAACCAACTAAATGCGAGAAAAATCAATTAAAAGGAAATAACGATATAAACAATTAGATTACATGTCACTCGATTATAAGACGTATGATGATGTCATAATGTCAACTTTGTCGGTCAATTATGACTTTTGCTGCATTAAGTTCTCTCGTCTAACTGATTTTCCCGTCTAACTGAAGTGTGCTGTCAATTTTTAGCTGGTCCAAATAATCAGTTGTAGCAAGTATATATATTTCTAACCATGCCGTAAATCGAAAATTGTGCAAAAACAAAAAAAATATTATTTCTTATTTTTCCTTATCATTGTCATTTTTTTGTGAGACTTATCATTGTCAGGTTGAAAGTGCTAAAATGAATATTACATGGCTAAAAAAGAAATGAAAAGAAGACAACTATTATGAATTTACAAAAGTACACTATATAAAGATAGTCGAAACGACAATCGTATAGATGTGAGTGGGATATGATAGCTTTAGAGATCTGAGATGAACGTAAAATTTTATTACAATTTATAATATAAGTTAAATATCGAAAATACCTTAATATATATAATATAATAATAATATAAATATATATTCTAACATCCGCCCTCAAACTCACGATGTTGCAGCAATAAGCATTGAGAATTTTGCCAGACAAGAAATGAAATCGCGAAATGGAATGAGCCATCGTAAAAATATCAACAATCTAAAACGAAGAAGGAACAAAAGGTAATGAGATAGTGTCTCGTAATAAATAATGGCGAGTAAGATGACAATAAATCTCAATATGTTTAGTGCGCTCATGAAATATCGAATTACGTGCAATATGAATTGCACTATTACTATGACAATATAACGGAGTGGAACTAAGGCTAACACCCAAATCTAAAAGTAAGCTACGTAACCAAACAATCTCACGTGTAGCGGAAGCCATGACACGATACTCAGTTTCTGAAGATGATCTCCAAACAACATCTTGTTTCTTACTCTTCCATGAAATAAGTGAATCACCAAAGAAAATACAAAAACCTGTTGTGAATTTACGATCCTTCGGCTCACCAGGCCAATCAGCATCACTATAAACACATAACTCTAAAGATGAGGTAAAAGAAAATAAAAGACTCTAAAACTGAGTCCCACGAAGATACCTGAAAATACGAAGAACTGCAGCCCAATATACGGTAGTAGGAAAAGTGACAAATTAAGTAACTATATGGACAACATGTGCAATATCCGAATGAGTAACAGTGATATGGACAAGACTACCAACAATCATGCGATATAAAGTAGAATCTGCTAAGGGAAGACCATCAGTAAGACATGCACGGTTAAACAAATCAGCAACGTACTTAGATTGACAAAAAAATACCCCTTTGGTTTGCTAGCAACCTCAATTCCCAAAAAGCAACGTAGAAAACCAAAATCTTTCACAAAAAACAACGAGCCAACTCACGTTTCAATGACTTAATAACATTACAATCATTGCTAGTAATAATCATGTCATTAACATATAAAGACAATTGTATATAACCAGCACTAGTAGATCGTATAAATAGAACATATACATGATTACTAGGACGAAAACCAAGTGAATAAAGTACAGTAGAAAACTTCTCAAACCAACAACGAGATGATTGACGAAGACCATAAATAGATTTACGAAGTCTACCGACATAAGCTGATTGATGAGGAAGACCGGGAGGAGGTGTCATATTAGCTTCCTCGTGAAGATCACCATTCAAGAATGTATTCTTGACATCCATATAAAATTTTCCACTTGCGAGCATAAGCCATTGCAATCAAAGTATGAACATTCGTCATCTTTGTAATAGGCGCAAAAATCTCTTCATAGTCCAATTCATACTCTTGAGAGTAACCTTTAGCAACAATTCGAGCCTTATAAAGCTCAAAAGATCCATCATATTTTATCTTAATTTTATATACCCAACGACAAGCAATTGCATGTTTTCCTGGCGGCAATGGGACTAAATTCCATGTACGAGTTTGATGTAAAGCAGTAAGTTGATTGGCCATATCATTCTGCCATAGAGGATAACGATTCAAGGACAAATCGATTATAAAAATTTTAACTAACTAATAACTATGACTAAATTAACACTAATTAATTAGACGCTAAACAAGGAATTAAAAACCTAGGGCAATCAGTTCCACCATGCTTACAAAATAACCGGCTTCTAAGCTGCAACAATAAATGTGATCACATAACTAAAGTATGCTAATCTCTCCCGAGCATTAACACTCTCGAAATCTTACACAATTTATCACTTCTAGTAATTTAATTAGTTAGGTAATTAGAGCAATTTTTAATCTCTCCCAAGCATTAACGCTCTCAGAAATCCAATGATGCTCCCGCTCTCACTTTCAATTCTGCTAATCGTATGTGTTCCTCTAGTGAGTAAAATATCCCGATCTATTACTCCTATTGCATTCAATTAATTCATGATATCGTCCGATTACACAAATTAATAATAAAACATAATCTATTAGAATTAGCCATAATAAATCAAACTACTATGAAAATCATGCTCGTATTATCATGCAAACATGGTTTCCCCTTCTATGCCCTAGAAAATGACTACTCATAAATGATTAAACAAGTAAAACAACTAAGACAATAAATAACCATAATTAAACTAATAAGAGCACGTAAGAAAATCAGATAAGAAAACCAGTATATTCAATCTTGTCACAAGACCAAAAATCCATGGATTTTTTCTCTATATATAAAACCCAAACTATCCATAATCTACAATAATACGTATCTCTCATACCTATAAAACTAATAATATAATCTGATGTCTCTTCTAATAATAGAAGTGTTCTTTTATTCTAAACAAATTACAAATCAGACTTCTAAACCGAGTAGAATTCTCCAATAAAATTCGTAGCTGTCTGTTCACTGCAGTTTCTGGGCTGCTCTGGTTGTATTCTCCTTAATAAGACATGCCTGAATTAAAGAGAATTCTGTAAGCTTCTCGTGGACTATAAGATCGTCAAAGACAGACTTCTGGAACTCAAGATACGACCCAAACAGTATTTGCAGCCCGTGTAGTTCAATATTACGAATTTTCTTCTGTTTTCACTCCAAATAGGATTTTTTGCTCCAAATACTTCCAAGTCTAGAATTTTTTGTAACCTACAATAAAATATCAAAACCTCGTAAAAAAATATCCAAATCAATGCAAAACATAATAAATATGAGGATAAAAATCATATAAAATATATATAAATATATTCTATCACCAGCACTCGTAGATCGTACAAATAGAATAGACACATGATTACTAGGACGGAAACCAAGTGAATAAAGTACAGTAGAAAACTTCTCAAACCAACAACGAGATGTTTGACGAAGACCATAAATAGATTTACGAAGTCTACCGACATAAGCTGATTGATGAGGAAGACCGGGATGAGGTGTCATATAAACTTCCTCGTGAAGATCACCATTCAAGAATGTATTCTTAACATCCATATAAAAAATTTCCATTTGCGAGCATAAGCCATTGCAATCAAAGTATGAACATTCGTCATCTTTGCAACAGGCGCAAAAGTCTCTTCATAGTCCAAGCCATACTCTTAAGAGTAACTTTTAGCAATAATTCAAGCCTTATAAAGCTCAAAAGATCCATCAGATTTTATCTTAATTTTATATACCCAACGACAAGAAATTACATGTTTTCCTAGCGGCAATGGGACTAAATTCCATGTATGAGTTTGATGTAAAGCAATAAGTTGATTGACCATATCATTCTGCCATAGAGGATAACGAACAACCTCTCTATATGATGCAGGCTTAGACAAATGGCAAACAGAAGTAACAAATAAAGAAAAAAATGGAGAATAAGATGAACAAGCAAAGTCAGGAAGTTGGGTGGACTTACGTAAGCGATTAGACTTCTGAACTGGCGGAGGAGTCAAAATTTTGATAGATAATTGAGTAGGAGGAGAATTTGAAATCTCTGGTGACGATTGACTAGTTATAGAAGCAGGTGGAGATGTCAAAGTCTGAGATTTAGATGTAAAAGTCGGTTGAGATGTAGACGTCTCTAGAACAGAAGTATTAGAATTTGTGGTTGGAGTATCCTCAATATTCGGGTCAAACGGATCAATACGAATAAACTCTTCTTGTGTCATATGATGCGAACTAGCAGGGATAAAGAAAAATAGAACATGCTCCAAATAGTAAACATGCCGAGAAACATACAATTTTCCACTAACTGGGTCAAAACAACGATATCCTTTCTGGGTAACACCGTAGCTCAAAAATACACATAAAGCAGACTTATCAGATAATTTACTACGCTCAACCTGAGATTTAAGAACAAAGCAGGTACAACCAAAGACATACAATGAAGCATAATCAGGCACTTTGTCATATAAATTCTCAAAAGGAGAAAAGGAGATAAACTAGAACTTTGAGCAATTGGAATTCGATTAATCACATAAACAACACTAGAAAGTGCTTCACCCCAAAATACACTTGGAACATCAGCCGACAACAAAAATGAGCGATTTCTTTCAACAAGATGATGATGTATGATGTTTCCTTTCAGAAACACCGTTCTGTTGAGGAGTGTCAGTACATGAAGTTTGACGTATGATCCTATCAGCAACAAGCAAGCTATAAAAAGCGTCAGAGCTGTATTCACCTCCCAAATCATAATAAAAATATTTAATGACAGTTTTATGTTGAGTTTTTATACGAGCTCTAAGTTTTTTTTAAATATTCAAAAAATCATACCCACGATTAATAAGATAAATCCACGTATAACCAGTGAAATCATCAATAGACGAAACATAATATCTAGATCTTCCTTTCGTGGGCATAGGAGCAGGTCCCCACACATTAGATTGTACAATATCAAACGGAGTAAGAGAATACGTAACACTCTTATGAAAAGGTAAATCATCATATTTTTCTAATTTACAACCGCTACAATCAGAAATATCATGTGTTTTTAGTTGTCCCAAGGCTCCTATAGAAACTAAAAACTGTAAACGAGATTGGAAAACATGACCTAAACGAGTATGCCATAGGTAGAAGTCAGAAGACAAATCACTCATATGAAAAGAGGATAAATCAACATCAGGAGTTCCCACCACAAATATATTGAGTTCAACCAAAACATAAAGTCCTCTCTTCTTATGTCATTTCCAATTATTATTTGAGATCTCGGATCCATAACACAAGTAGTAGAAGAAAAGAAACCATGTAACAAAATTCACATAATTGACTAACCGAAATAAGATTTAACTTGAGATCCAGAATATAATAAATATCAAAGAAAGACACCGTTGGAGTACAGAACGAACACCTTGTAACGACATAGGAGTGCCATCAGTAGTCATGATGGATAAAGATGAATCATCAGAAAATGAAACGAAAGACGAATAATGAGGTGACATGTGATGAGATGCACCTAAATTCAGAATCCATAAAGAAGAAAATATACTTGAAGTACCAGTTTACAAAAGACGATGAGACATACATGTCGAGATATTGCTGAAACTAAACCCAAACCAAATCAGAAATAAAGTCAAGATATTGCTGAAACTAAACCCAAACCAAATCAGAAATAAAGTCAACCCCAAATTCGACACCAAATTCAAATTGTATCCAAATTTAATTGCCAAACTGTATCAAATCCAATCAAGAAACCAAACCCGAAATCAAATCCAAACTCTAAATAACCAATTCCAATCCAGAATCAAATACGATAGAAGATCTAAAATGTTAGATATTGAGTACAACACAAAGGCGGGGTAAATGTGTTTCTTTGGATTTTTAGCCTTTTTAAACAGTTTGGATATTGTGTGAACAAATCAGTTATAATTGTAGAGATATTGTGTTAGTAGAAATAAAACAACAAGCACAATATTTTAAAACTCACTTAATTTATATTAATTAAGTTTGTCTTACAATAAATACCGTGTTCTTAAAAATATAAGAATTCAGGTTCTTCCTTGAGAGAATACAAGAAAATGTGAATCTGTTTGTTACTTCTAAACTATAAATCAGTGCATGCTTTATACACTAGTGGCACGGATTTACAAGACTTGCACTAAAATGTACTAAACTGCTCTCTAAAGCAACCTTTTTCTATTTCCATTTCTAGCTTAGCAAATTTATGCAGAATCTTACAGGTTTGTGACCATCCTTTGTCCAGTTAATATTGACCCTTGATCTTGTATTCTCCCAGCTACTTTGTAGACTTTTTAATCTAGTTGATAGATCATTTATTGACTGATAATCTTGAATTGTTTGCATTCTGTATTTGAGAAGCATATAGAGATGTCCAGTTTGTTTTGTAGAGAAGTGACATCTCGATAAGTATACTGACTTATCGAGATCTTTGAGTTCTCTATAGGTATAATTGACTTGTTGAGGTCTCTTGATATTTGAATGGGAAACGACTTATCGATATGTCTGAGATCTCTACATATAGAATCGACTTGTCAAGATCTATGAGATCTCTATATATATTTTGACTTGTCGATATCTCTGAGATCTCTATTGAGAAATTGACTTGTCGATATCTCCAATTCTTCACATCTTCATTTCACTTGTCAAAATCTCCGAGTTCTCTTCATGCAGAAATGACTTGTCGATATCTCCAATCTTCACATCTTCATTAGACTTGTCGATATCTCTGAGACTTCTCTATAAGCTATTTTGGACTTCTTGATAAGTCATTTTGGACTTCTCGAATGACTTCTCGATATAACTTGATCTGTGACTTGTTGATTTCTCGAATGACTTCTTGATATAACTTGATCTATGACTTGTCGATATCTTGACTTGGAACATTTTTCATAAAACAGTTTTATTCAACTCTAAGCTTCTTACACTTTTCTCTAAGACATGATCATGGCTTGATACAACACAAACTTTGACAATTTCTTCAACCAATTGTTGGAAAAAGTCATCATCTATGATGCACATATTTAAAGGCTGAAAGTCACTTTAATTGAAATAGTTGCAAATGACAAAGCTTGCATTTTCTTAGTTTTTCTTCCAACAGAATTGAAGTGAGTTATGGGTTGGAGGATTAAATGAAGGTAGGTTTGTGATTTTCTTTAGAGTGACATGGCTGAATCTGATAGGTATTTTGAGTAAGGTGTTTGCAGTTTGTTTATACAAGATTTTTGGCTTTTGAGGTAGGTTTGATTGATATATTTTTTGGCTAGGTTTGGTGGTTTGAGTAGGTTTGATTTGTTCAATTTTGGCTTCTTGGACATTCTATTTCTTTAAGTCACCTTCACCTCATCAACTTTTCCTCCCTTCTTCTTTCTTCTCTTCCCTTATTCTTCGCATACACCTTGATTCCGGTTGCCTTGGTAGATTGACTTAGATTTGATCCAGAAGGTTTATGTTCATCCTTTTTCTGCTCATCATCATCCAAATCATCCTTGGTATTAAATTGAGTAGTTGACAACCTGGTTTCAGCATTTTGCAAGTATCTCCCCAAAATCCTTATCACCTCCTCATCTTCATCTGTCTTCATCTTCTTTGTCTTGAGATTAATCTCCAATGTCATGATTAGTCTTAATTTACCCCTAACACAGTTTTTGGGGATTGTGAAGTATTTACACTTTTTGGTTTGTGGACAGATGTAGGCCACCCCTTGCTTGGATGAAGATAGGATTCAGGAAAAGCAGCTATATGGGCCTTTTTAAGTTCATTGAGCAATTAGTTATCCTCTGGAATAACTGGATTTACTCTTTCAATGATGACATCCATCTCAGATGCTCTTTGGATTGAATATTTGAGAGAGACACCTGTAGACATCTGTCCAAACCACAATCATTGACATTGGCCACTGTCCTTTTCTCCAAGAAGTTTCCAACCTTTACAATCAACACTCTCAAAAAGTTGATGTTGTTGACCAAAGCTCTCTTGTAGGTGATGTAATTGCTGAAGAGAGACTCTTAGCACAATTAATAGCTCATTGAACTCCTTGTCTTGACAAGTTCCTTCTGCAGCTTTTAGGAGTCTCCTTACCAACATCTTGAGAAATTTTGACTTGAGTAGATCTTTGTCCAGAGTTTGTTAATTTTCCAGCTTCTTTAGATTGTTGAGTTCTAGCTTCTACCCCCTTCGTCTTGGTAGCAGGAAGGAGTAGAGGAGTTAGAATTTCTAGCCTTACAGCTTCAGGAAATGCAGGTAGAGGAACATTTAAGGCACCCATTATAGCTCCCAAAGAGACACAATTCTTCATTTGGAGATGTTTGTGGGAGTCTAATAGGGACCTTATGTCATTTTTTTGACTCTGCACTAGAGTGGTGAGAGCTGTGACCTGTGTTGTAAGAGAATCATTAGAGGCTTGAAGATTGGAGACATGTTGTTGTAGAGACTGGATTTGGAGATTTATGGAGGTGGAGATTGGTTGTTGTGAGCTTGATGAAAGAGGAGCACCAAAAGTGGCTTGAATAGATTCCTTGATTTCCTCCATCAATAATGCTGAGGGTTCATATCTGGCTTGGTGGAGTTGGTCCAATTTGACTCTTGTGTCATTGTTACTTGTGATTTGATTTTAGACAACTTCATGAAGAGCCACAAATGATTGCTTTAGAATTTTGATGCTTTACTCCATACTGGTCACATCAAATCTGGCCATTTGCTCAACAAATTTGTTGAACTTGTTTTTTATTTCTATTTGAGTTGGCATAAGGTCATCAATTTTATCTTTCACCATTCTCCTGATCCTGTCTTGATGACTATTCAATTTATGTTCCAATTCTTAACCAATGAGATGGAAAGCTTTGAGTTGTGCCTTGTAGACTTCTGTAATAGCATCATACACTTTATATGGCATTGCTTCCTAGGATGATGACATATTCTTCTCTGAATCTAGCCAAGACCTCATCCACTTCCAGAATGAAATCCTTAGATAGCCAATCATCCACATTTCAATCTTGTTCAGATTTATTAACAATCTTCTGTTGCTGTTTTTCAACATCTTCTTTTTAGGACAACAAGATAGTCTGATAATCCTGATTGGACATGTCAGTTGTGAGTAGCTGTTGGGTAATGTTTGCAAGGCCGAATAATTGGTCTACCAGGAGATCATTCATTGTGATTGTTAGGTCCCGAATTATCGTAGAATGGGGGGTTAAATACGATAATCACTAAATTAAAAATTCTTTCGAATCTTTAGCGGATATAGATTTAGTGCTCGGTTAGTGGTTTCGTGTTCTTGAGAGGAATAGTGTTTGGAATGATAAAAATAAGATACACAAGATATTCGGGGAAGTATATATTCATATATAAATCCTCGAGGGTGTTGCTACACTCCAGTAAATAAATTAACTGGTTACAATCTAAGAACAACAAAGTTCCTAGCTTCTACAAAGATTTACAAATCAAATCCTATACAATGATCTAGCTTTTGTTTGTCTAAGGATTTAATTACCGGGTAACGATTATAATACCCCTATGAATATACAAGAATTAAATCGGGCATTATAACATTACTCCGGTGAGAAGTTAAACGGATATTGAAAAAGCTTGAGCTTCTTTGTAAATCGATGCTACCATTTTACAACTCTCTTGGGAGAGAAGATGAACAGAAATTGATCCAAATGAATGGTTGAATCCTTCTGCCGCAAATTGTGTAGACTTTTATTCAATAAAATTGTGTGGCTGAGGAGAGAAGTTTGTTGTGTGGCGACAACTTTAGTTCATCTATGGCGACCTAAAGTACAGAGAGAGGAGTAGCATATGTACTTAGATTATTTATTCATGCATATGGCGACCACAGTACAAGTACCATACTTGTACTTAAATAAAATAAATACCACACATCTATGGCGACCGGGGGGAAAGATCCTGTGGCGACCTCATTTACTAAAACAACAAGTACATGTAAATGTACTTAACAAAACATTGTACATGTTTTGGTTTATTTGTTTATTTTGTTTTTCCTTTTTTTTCTTTTTTTTCTTTTTGTTTTGTTTTTGTTTTGTTTTGTTTTCTTTTATTTTTTTCTTTTTCTTTTTGTTTTGTTTTTTTCTTTTTCTTTTTTTTTCTTTTTCTTTTTAAGTTTAAATTGTAACTAAAGTAATTTATAAAATTAACTTAAATATAACTTATATAAATAAACTAATTTAGATTTATAGAATAAACTTATTTAAAGTTTATAAGATGAATCATTTTAAGTTTATAAAATTAAAGTCCACTAAATAAATTTATTTAATTTAACAATTAAACTTTGAGCTTCGCCGATCCCCTAAGCTGTTTAGCTGTATATCCCGTGCACCTCTTCTCGTACTTTAAAAGATAAACGTCCAATCCAAGTATGTTCCTCAACTTAACAATCCTTCTATAAATAATACCCATATTCCTTTCACGGGCTGTTGACGCCTAGTGTAACTGGTCTGGTTCACAGACGACTAACCCCGATTCAGGTCTTCGTATTATGACCTTGATTAAATTGTTAAGCTTGCCTCAACTTTATCGCTTCGAACACTGACTATCAATAAACCGATGTACTTTCACTGGAATCCTTTTCGGTACTTTAGACAACATCTTCATTAACCTCTGTCTATACCCTGTCTTCAATTCTTCAGATTCCTATGCTTCGAACACTGTCTATCTTCAATCAATGCCAATACACTGGAATCTTCCGGTAGTACTTGTATACTGAATCTTCAACATTTCTGAAACTCTTAAAGTCTTTAACCTTTGTTCTTCACTGAGGCATGATCATATTAATTAACTTCTTTCAGTGACCTGTAGACAGACTTCAGGCCTTAATCTAATCTTCTGATTCTTTGTATTTGCCTTGTCTTCATTCTTTTTGATTTCTTGTGTAGACGTAGTATTATTAACCAGTCCTGTTCTAGTGTTGTTATCGTGTTGAGTTATCACGTAACTGTTCATACAGTTACCCAGTCTCACCAACAATCTCCCCTATTTGATTGTTAATACTAAAAACAAATTAAATAGAGAGGATAACTCAACTAACAACTAGAAAAAGTAATGTACCAGGACTTGTAAATAATGCTACTGGTTTTCTGGATCAAATACTGCATTTCCAGATTTCTTGAGTAACTGAAATGAAAGATGCTTGTTCCTCTACTAGATAATACTTCTCAGTCTTGAAATAATCATTAGCAACTTCTTTTGTACAACCATATTTCCTGTTGAGAAGCGCATATCTCTCTTGCTTCTCCCCCTATGAGAATCAACTGTTTAAAAGAGATCACCTTCGTCTACCACCTCTCCTGTACAATAGGATCCGCAGATAAGAACTAATGGTACTCCCCTTTTGGAAAACAACTTCTCCTCTTATGAAGAATAGTGATTAACCAAACCACTTCTTCTGATTACTAGGAAATCACCTTGTGTTTACCACCTCTCCCATACAATAGGATCCGTAGTTACAAACAACAATGATGTGGTGTAGTGTACATGTGCTTTACCTTTTTCTCCTCCCTGCTATTTTTCCCCCTTAGTTGAGGAATCCTCCAAACTATTATATAAGCTTTTATCTCCCCCTTAGAGAAGGAATGTATGTTGTTGTCTGAAGGAGTTCTCATATTTTACTTGGTTGGAAAAGAAATAACAAGTGAGAGTCTGATCAACCATGTCCTGTTAAATGCTGCAAGAATGACTTCACTGTTGATCGTCATGTTCACCAATCTTCCCAACTCCTTATACCTCCCAACTGTGAGATCACCAATTGTTAGCTCCCAACTTGTTAGATCCCGAAGTATTCTAATCCAATCTGTAAATGTTAGGTCCCTAAGAGTTAGGTTCCAATTATAAACAGATTCAAGACCCGAAGTATCAAGAATCATGTTTAAGGATAGGGAATGAGATATGGTGATTCTCTTTCTTCCTCACTGTGAGTGTGTGATTCTGTTTCGTGTACCTCACATGTGTTTCACTCTTCTCTCCACTTATGTTTACACTCATTCTCACAAGTGTATCACTCCTCTCATAGCTCCAAAATCCAGCTATACCCGCAAGAAAAATCACCTTAGCCATTCTTAAGGAGGTCACATGTGGTGTAATGGGAGTTCGCAAATCCCCATCCTTGTTAGACTCATCAGATGAATCTGAGTCATAATCTACAAGTTGCTAGTTTCCCTTTTAGGGTTCCGGATTTGAACTCTAGGAAGGTAAACAATGATCCAAAGAATTTAGCATAAAGATCAAAGTTTTCTTCTAATGTCTGTGAAGACATTTTCTTGTGACTCATCAGGTAAATCTGAATCATTGTCAACAAGTTATCGATCTGCATTCAGATCCACTATCCGCAGATGCATCCAGGGGATTTAAGCCTGGGGAGGTAGACATTGACCACTGAAATATGACTATTGGATCATTATCCTCTCTCAACACCTGTAAAGGCAATTGGTCCTGTTGTGCATATGTTGTGTACTTGATGATTTCATAAATAAAACATATAAGTAGTTTTTACTTAGTGAAATTATGTAGCACTCGATGGATAAGAATTATAGTCCTGACGGATAACTCATTATAGTCCCGACGGATGATTAACTTATTATCCATCGAGTGAGTAGCTTATGTAATAATAAGTTTGTAGCATAGTTATGTATGCACCTTTGTATAGAATCTGTAGTAGCATATAAGTCATGTTGACTTTAACTAGATATGCATAATAGGTTGATTAATTGTACATAAATGATGTCTTGTAATTCTGCATAAGTGAAATAGAGTCAAGTGCCAAAATAGCTACCGACGGATGATTAACAAAGCCATCGACGGATGATCAAATGACTATTAACGGATGTTTAATATAGCAGTCGACAGATGATCAATTAAACCATCAACGGATGTTCTGAAAGTCGACGGATGATCATATGAAGAATTCAAACAGCAGTTGAACAGTGAAAGCTGACACACAGCCGTCGAGATGTATACAAACACACTGTGGAAGCCCATTAACTGGGTAATAGAGGATGAAAAGCAGCAAAGCTTAAGACTGATAGTTTTTATATTTGTTCAGTCTTTTTGACTTTGTAATCTTGGTATTATATAAACCAAGAGAGTAGCAAATAGAAAAATAACCGAGATAGCTGAGAAACACAAAAACAGAGAAATCTTTGTAAGCCGAATCATTAGCATTTCCTGTATTCTCAGTAGTTCCTTTTGTAAGCAGCTGTGAGCATTACTGCATACAGGAGTCCTCTTGATATATTATATATATATCTCTGGTGGAATTGTTTAAATCCACCAGAAAGTTTTTAAAGACTCTTGTTTTTAATTACTTATGTTTTGATTCTATTAAGTTTCTATTCCGCATTGTGCTAATCAAAACATTATATCTATATTCAAGTTGAACATTTTTATTTCGAGAAAAAGGTTCAAGAATTCCATTCAACCCCCCTTCTATAATTCTTCCTATATTGTTAAGGGACTAACAATTGGTATCAGAGCAAGCTCTTAATCTACAAAGAGTTTAAAGATCAAAACAATTCAGCAAGATGAACAAGAAAGATGTTGGAGTCAAGATTCCTTTTCTTGATAAAGATAATTACCATCATTGGAAGGTAAAGATGCATCTTCATATGTTTTCTCAAGATGAGGCCTATGTGGACTGCATAGAAAAAGGCCCTCATGTTCCAATGAGAGCTGCAATAGGAAACGAGCCATCTGTTCCAAAGCCAAGGCATGAATGGTCTGATCCTGACATTGAACAGGTCAGGAAAGATAAAAAGGCCATGAACATTCTGTTCAATGGTGTTGATGCAGACATGTTTGATAACATCATCAACTGTAAAACTACCAAGGAAGTTTGGGACACAATACAGATAATTTGTGATGGCACTGAGCAAGTAAGAGAAAATAAAATACAGCTCCTGATTCAGCAATATGAGCATTTTCACAATGAAGAAAGTGAGTCACTCACTGACATTTTTAGTAGATTATAAAAACTACTAAATGCTCTTAAGTTGCATGGAAGAGTCTATCAGACTAAAGACTCCAATCTGAAATTTCTCAGATCTCTTCCAAAGGAATGGAAACCAATGACAGTCTCATTGAAAAACTCACAAGATTATAAGGAGTTTACTTTGGAGAGACTATATGGCATTCTGAAGACCTATGAGCTTGAGATAGAGCAGGATGAAAGAATGGAGAGAGGAAAGAAGAAAGGAGGATCCATTACATTAGTTGCTGATCTGGAAAAGGAGAAGGAAGTGAAGATGGAAGTTGTAGAATCAACTTCAAAGGTCTGTGAGAATAAGGGAAAGGGGCTAGCTGTAGAAAGTGAAGAATCATTGAGCCAAGATGACATGGAGGACATTGATGAGCACCTTGTATTTCTTTCAAGGAGATTTGCCAAGCTCAAGTTCAAGAAGAACTTTGGAGCAGCCAAGCCAAATAGAAACATGGTGGATAAGTCAAAATTCAAATGTTTCAAATGTGGCTTGGCAGGGCATTTTGCAAATGAGTGTAGAAAGTCAGATTCTAGTAAGAAAAGGTTTGAGTCTGTGGATTATAAGAAAAAATACTTTGATCTACTCAAACAAAAGGAAAGGGCTTTTATTACACAAGAGAATGACTGGGCAGCAGATGGTTTGGATGAAGATGAAGATGTCAGCTATGTCAATCTAGGCCTAATGGCCAAGTCTGATGAAATAGAGAGAAGTTCCTCAAACAATCAGGTAATCACTACAAACCTTGCACATTTATCTAAAGCTGAGTGTAATGATGCCATAAATGACATGTCTACAGAATTGTATCATTTGCGTGTTACACTTAAGTCCCTCACTAAAGAAAATGCTAAAATCAAAGAAGACAACTTGTTTTTAAGTGAGAGGAATAATGTGCTTGAGTCTCAGTTTGTTGAGTTTGAGAAACTAAAAATTGAGTGTAAGATTGCCAAGGAGGAATTAACTGAGTCCTTGAAAAAGAATGAAATTTTTAAGAAGCAGCTCGAGCGTGAACAAGAGGTGATTAAAGCATGGAAAACATCCAGGGATGTTTATGCTCAAATCACCAAAGTTCAGGGAATTGAGTCTTTTTGTGATGAAGCCTGAAAGAAGAATAAAGAGAAACTAGAACCTATTTTGGTAGATGGGTTGTTGACAGATGTAGTGTGACGGCCTCAACCCCGGGTTAGGAGCTGACGTTACTAACAAAATGAAACTATAATTATAAGATAACTACTTACTTTATTCAATATAAACAACTCTTCCACAAGATCTTTTCCAGGTTCAAGTATAATTTAGGTTACACACTTATTACAAACCATCTTATTAAAAACAACCTGCCACCTGACTATTATTCTACAGCAACTCACAGACCACACTTCCTAGACACAACCTATTCAGAGGAGCTCGACACAGGAGGAGTTGGAAACTGGCCCTTAGCAAAGTAGCAACATCCCCTAAGCATCTGCAATGCGAAAATATACAAACACATTTGCAAGAGTGAGCGATCAGCCGCTCAGCAGTACCACTATATGATTACTAACTAAAACAATTTATAATAAACAATTATAGGAACAAAAATTACAACTTGTTAGTAGAAAACACGTAAAACAAGTGTAAATAGATAAAAACAGATAAACTGTTGAAACTGGATCTTTAATAGCTAGCATGCTCTCTAAACATTTATGAATAGTGCTGTGTAAATAGCAGGGTTAAATTTAGCATGCTACTTCCATTTCCAAATCATTCATCCCATTGCAGGACCCATAAAATTAATTGTTCCTTTACGAGAACCATAACCTTGTCCCATCACAGAACCTATAAAACTTGTTCCTTTCCAGGAACCTCAAAATCGCTTGTTCAGATATAAAAGCATTGGATGATCCCTGGTGAGACAGCTGATCAGGCTATCCTATGAAACTTGTTCCGGAACTCAGAGACTAGCTAGGTCTCTGTCACGCTGGGCTGGTGGTTATAACAGGGTGCGCAACCACTTCGCCTCTTACGCTAACTTCCAGGCCGTTACGGGCCTTCTGCGCACACTCATCCAATTATCTGATCATTTTTATCCAGTTTTCCAAATCACTTACCTATCTCTTGTCAAAATAATTATAACGCAGCACATTTTCCCAAAACATTTCCATTTTATTCAAAACTTAGAGATAGGTATTTTCAGAAGTTACTTTTCCCCCAAAACACAAGTTAATAAAATAATTTGAAACCCAGGGGATACGTAACTTAAATCATTCTGTTCCAGTACGAGAATAAAACAACATTATATTCATATATACTGAACCATAAAGATATGGTCAGGGGTACTTGCCTTAATACGCTTTAACACTAAGTTCTGGCTGGCTTTGCACTGACCGGGATGCTAAGGATTTCAACTGGAACCGAGAATCAGGACAGGAAAGACGATGACAGAGGGAGGAGAGGGATGGAATCGAACAGAGAGGAGGAGGGATTAAAGGGAGAGAAGAGAGTTTGGAGAGAGAATCAGAGAGAGGGACTAGAGGTCGAGGGTGGGGGTGCAGGGATGAAATTGGGGGTTTTGTCCCCCTTTTTTTTTGATATTATTCTGACTCGTACCGCACTTACTGATTTTAACGAATAATTTTCGAGTAACAACATCCCGAAAATTTATCAGAACAAATTTAAAATTCTCAAGATAATTTAAAACTAATACTCTAAAATTATCGCAATAATTAACAATTAACTAAACAAAATTTTCAAGATTTTGAAAGCATTTTTAAAACGTATACTGGATCCGTATTTTTACAATTAAACGAAATAACGCACGGGTCAAATAAATCCCAAAAATCTCCAAAATAATTTTAAAATTCTCGGAATATTCCAACTTAATAAAAATATGAATTTCGTAATTTTTGAAGAAATCAGGCATTTAATACTGATTTTACAATTAAATGAAATCAGAAAATTATTTAAAGATAAATAAATGATAAAATATCAATTTCTAAATTTTAAAAACTCCTAAAAATAATTAATAAAATTAAGAAGCCATAAAATAATTTTAGGGATAAACCAAGTATTTATGGAAATAAATACTGAATAAAATCACCTTTAAATACAAAAGTGACACAACACAGCTTCACAACGAATTACGCAATTAATACACGAACACCAACGATCACACATAATTAATTAAAATATTAACAAAAATAATATCCAGCTGACAGAACCCACAGGCCTATTTTATTTGTGCAATTATTTAATAATTATACATTTAAACAACATAAAAAAAATATACTAGTCGTTATAATCTTTCCCCCTTAAAAGATTCTGTCCTCAGAATATGATCTAATTAAACAAATGAGGATATTTGTCAAGCATATCTGACTCTAATTCCCAAGTGGACTCTTCTACTCGAGGATTCCGCCACAGTACTTTAACTTTAGGTAAAGACTTATTTCTAAGAACTCGCTCTTTACGATCTAGGATCTGGATCGGCCGTTCCTCGTAGGATAAATCTGGTTGAAGATCGATTGGTTCATATTCAATAACTTGATTTGAATCAGGGATATAACGCTTCAGCATGGACACATGGAATACATTGTGGATATGTTGTAATTGCGGTGGCAATGCCAATTCATAGGCAACCTTACCAACTTTCCTCAGTATTTCAAAAGGTCCGATAAATCTAGGACTTAACTTGCCTTTCTGTCCAAATCTAACCAATCCTTTCCAGGGCGACACTTTTAACAATACCAACGATCCTATTTCTATCTCCACGTCTTTTCGATGAAGGTCTGCATTCTTTTTCTGTCTATCTTGAGCTGCCTCTAACCTTTTTCGAATCAATATAATTGCATCCTTAGTCTGTTGAACCAATTCAGGGCCTAATAATTTCTTTTCTCCTACTTCATCCCAATAGAGAGGGGACCTACATTTACGCCATACAGGGCTTCGTAGGGCGGCATTCTTATACTGGCATGATAACTGTTATTATAAGAAAACTCAATCAGTGGCAAGTGTTCGTCCCAATTTCCTTTAAAATCCAAAGCACAAACCCTTAACATGTCTTCTATCGTCTGAATGGTTCTTTCACTTTGGCCATCTGTCTGGGGATGGTAGGCGGTACTCATTTTCAATTTAGTCCCTAAACACTCCTGAAATTTCGTCCAAAATCTGGAATTAAATCTTGGATCTCGATCCGATACGATTGAAACAGGAACTCCATGCTTGGTAACAATTTCATCCAAATATAATTTAACTAGCCTGTCCAAAGGATACTTTTCATTGATCGGGAGAAAATGTGCAGACTTGGTCAATCTATCAATAATTACCCAAATCACATCATGGCTCAATTTCATTTTTGGTAGTCCTACTACAAAATCCATCGCGATTTCTTCCCATTTCCACTGTGGAATATCCAACGGTTGTAACAATCCACTTGGTCTTTGATGTTCCGCCTTCACTGTTTGGCATACATGGCATTTATTAACCCAACTTGCAATTTCCTTTTTCATTCCTGGCCACCAAAAGTGCATCTTCAAATCTTGATACATTTTAGTGCTTCCCGGGTGAATGGAAAACTTGGAATTATGAGCTTCCCGCAATATCTCATTCCTTAGTTCAGTTACATTGGGAATCCATATCCTCGAGGAAAACCTATACATACCCTTGCTATCCTTTTGCGTTCAGAGTTCTTCTCCAGTTAAACTATCTAATTCTCGATCCATCATTTCTTCCTGACACTTCTGGATCTTGTCCATCAATTCTGGCCGAAAAGTGATCTCATACAATTGTCCTTAATTTTCGTCTGTTACTCGAACCTCAATTTCCAGTTTCTCCAATTCTCTGGCGAGTTCCTCGGAAATTTTGATTGCATTCAATCTTTCCTTCCTGCTTAGGGCATCTGCCACTACGTTGGCCTTGCCTGGGTGGTAATTAATAGAACAATCGTAATCTTTAATCAGTTCTAGCCATCTCCGTTGTCGCATGTTTAGATCCTTCTGAGTGAATATATACTTTAAACTTTTGTGATCTGTATAAATTTCACATTTTTCTCCGTATAAGTAATGTCTCCACAGCTTCAACGCGAACACGATTGCTGCTAATTCCAAATCATGCACTGGATACTTTTGCTCATGAGGCTTTAACTGTCTAGAAGCATAGGCAATGACTTTATCATGTTGCATTAATACACAACCCAGACCTTTCAAGGAAGCATCACTATAGATCACGAAGTTTCCTGTCTCATCTGGCAAGGCTAATACTGGAGCTGTTACTAACCTCTTTTTCAATTCTTGGAAGCTTTCCTCGCACTTCTCTGTCCAATTAAACTTCTCATTCTTCCGGGTCAACTTGGTCAATGGAGTTGCAATCTTGGCAAAATCCTTTACGAATCTTCGATAATAACCTGCTAACCCAAGAAAGCTTCTGACTTTTATCGGAGTCTTTGGTTGTTCCCACTTGGATACAGCCTCAATCTTTACGGGATCCACTTTAATGCCATCTTTTCCTACTACATGACCTAAGAATTGAACTTCCTCCAACCAAAATTCGCACTTCGAAAACTTTGCGTACAACTGCTTCTCTCTTAGCCTTTGCAGGGAAATCTTCAAATAATTAGCATGATCTTCTCTAGTCTTCGAATAAATGAGGATGTCATCAATAAATACAATCACAAACTTATCCAAGTATTCTTTATACACCCGATTCATTAAATCTATGAAGGCAGCTGGTGCATTGGTCAATCCAAATGACATTACTAAGAACTCATAATGTCCGTATCGGGTCCTGAATGCAGTCTTTGGTATGTTTTCAGGCTTAATCTTTAACTGATGGTAGCCTGATCTCAAATCAATCTTCAAGAAACAACACGCTCCCTTAAGTTGGTCAAACAGGTCATCTATCCTTGGCAGAGGATACTTGTTTTTAATGGTTAACTTGTTTAATTCCCGATAATCAATACACAATCTCATACTTCCATCCTTCTTCTTTACGAATAGTACTGGAGCACCCCACGGGGATACACTTGGCCTAATCACGCCTTTGTCCAATAATTCCTGGAGTTGCTTAGCTAGTTCTTTCATTTCAACTGGAGCCATGTGATAGGGTGCCTTTGAAACTGGTTCTGCTCCGGGAACTAAGTCTATGGAAAATTCAATTTCACGATCTGGTGGCAATCCGGGCAATTCATTTGGAAAAACGTCTGGGAATTCCCTTACTATTGGAATCTTGTCTAAATCAAGTACTTCTTTTTCCACGTCCACCACATGTGCTAAGTAAGCTTCACATCCTTGTCTTAACAATTTCTTCGTCTGGAGTATCGAGAGAAATTTCTTTTCTTGCCTTTGTCCTTGATAAGTCACCTTAATATTATCCTCAGTAACCATCAAAATTTTCTTCTTCTTACAATCAATGTTAGCCTTATACTGGGACAACCAATCCATTCCTAAAATCACGTCGAACTCTCCTAGCTTGAAGGGTATTAGATCAGCCGAAAAAGAGTATCCGTGGATTTCCAATTGACACTTAGGGCAAAACTGACTCACTGAAACTCTATCCTGATTGGCTACTTCTATAGTCAAAGGTTCAACCAAATCTTCTAACATTAAGTCCATCTTAACCACACAATTCTTTGATATAAAAGACTTAGATGCTCCTGAATCAAATAAAACTTTAACAGGTACGGAGTTGAGAGAGAGCGTACCTGCCACTACATCCGAGTCCTGAGCATTGGACTTTTTTGTCATTTTGAAAGTTCTGGCTTTAGCTGTGCTGGATGTCGGTCCTTGAGATGCAGTACCTTGAGTAGCTGTCTTACAATACCGAGCAACATGTCCCACCTTCCCGCAATTGTAACAAGTAACTGCGGGTTTCTCTATATTGCATTCGGATGCGTAATGACCCTTTTGATGACATTTGAAGCACTGAACATCCCTTTTACACGGGCCACTATGTCTCTTCCCACATACCTTACAATCCCTTACGGAATTTGATGACTGGGCTGGAGTGGAGGCAACTGAGGTGGTAGCAGGCCTAGCCTGAGGAAAATTCCGTCTTCTAAATCTTTTATTTCTGTTCTGGCCAAACCTCTTCTGAAACCTCTGACCGGACCCCTTGGATTCGTTTCACCAGTGATGCTTTCAGATTTTCGCTTCTTATCGCCCTTTTCCTTGGCAGCCAACTTCTGGTCACTTTCAATTACCAGCGCGGCCTGAACTACGGAGGGATATGTCTTGAGCTGCAAGGCTACAACCCCACTGCGAATTTCTGGCTTCAGTCCCTGCTGGAACCTCTTCGCTTTCTGAGCTTCAGTATTCACATACACAGGAACCAGTCGGGCCAATTCCGTAAACTTGGCCTCATACTCGGCTACACTCTTTTCATCCTACTTCAATTCCAAGAACTCCACTTCTAACTGGTTCTGCAAACAGTCCGGAAAATATTTTTCCAAGAACAACTCTGTAAACCTGGCCCAAGAGACAGGGCCTTCTTCTTCCACGACACGGGTGGATTCCCACCAATAATTCGCTTCACCTTTTAGAAAATAGCTCGTATAGTCTGATCTAAGATTATCACTTACTTGCGTGAGGGTGAAAGCTTTTTCTATTTCCTTTAGCCAAATTCTAGCAGCCACTGGGTCCACCTCACCCTTAAACTCTGGGGGCTTTCCCGACTGAAAAGATTTAAAACTCACAGTTTGGTTCACTTCTCTTTGTTGAGGTTGCTGCTGAATCTGTAGCTGTTGCTGTTGAATTTGTTGTTGCTGCTACTGTATGAACTGCTGCTGTTGTTGCTGTTGTTGTAGAAATTGCTGCTGCTGCTGCTAAAATTGTTCTTGCTGCTGCGCCATTTGATTAGATTGTTGGCGCAGCAAATCTAGCAACTCACCCATAACTGGGCCCCCTTCAGAAGCTCTAATAGAGGAATTGGATGGAATATTCTTCTTGGGCGGCATTCTCCTGAAACATAGCAAATGATTTTAGTTTAAAAGAATTGCCCCCGGGTAGCAACATTTTCATGTGCCAAGAGAATACTGCCGCAATAAAATATTCCCACCCTCATTGAGTTGGGGCCGACTGTAATGAGTGGCTAGATTTAACAAAATCAGTAACAATTGCCACAATAAAATAACAACAGTAATAACAACACGACACTAGCAGCATGCAACAATACCTATAATATAACACTGGCTAAATTCACATGGTCGGACTCGTTCTCGTGGAAAAACTATATAGGAATCTTTATTGGCTACTACCAATGGTACATATACCAGGGAAAACACACTAAAGATTAGGGCAGTTCCAACATCCTCAAAATATGCCAGGGTTACGCCTTCGAACCCTCGACTAGACTCTTAAACTTGCTCCTCTAGGTGCGAGTTGCTGATTCACTCCCTATATACCAATATTACCCCTTCCGACTCTACTCCTAACCTAAATCAGGGACTCAAACCTGTAGCTCTGATACCAACCTGTGACGGCCTCAACCCCGTGTTAGGAGCTGACGTCACTAACAAAATAAAACTATAATTATAAGATAACTACTTACTTTATTCAATATAAACAACTCTTCCACAAGATCTTTTCCAGGTTCAAGTATAATTTAGGTTACACACTTATTACAAACCATCTTATTAAAAACAACCTGCCACCTGACTATTATTCTACAGCAACTCACAGACCACACTTCCTAGACACAACCTATTCAGAGGAGCTCGACACAGGAGGAGTTGGAAACTGGCCCTTAGCAAAATAGCAACATCCCCTAAGCATCTGCAATGCGAAAATATACAAACACATTTGCAAGAGTGAGCGATCAGCCGCTCAGCAGTACCACTATATGATTACTAACTAAAACAGTTTATAATAAACAATTGTAGGAACAGAAATTACAACTTGTTAGTAGAAAACACGTAAAACAAGTGTAAATAGATAAAAACTGATAAACTGTTGAAACTGGATCTTTAATAGCTAGCATGCTCTTTAAACATTTATTAATAGTGCTGTGTAAATAGCAGGGTTAAATTTAGCATGCTACTTCCATTTTCAAATCATTCATCCCATTGCAGGACCCATAAAATTAATTGTTCCTTTACGGGAACCATAAACTTGTCCCATCACAGGACCTATAAAACTTGTTCCTTTCCAGGAACCTCAAAATCGCTTGTTCAGATATAAAAGCATTGGATGATCCCTGGTGAGACAGCTGATCAGGCTATCCTATGAAACTTGTTCCGGAAATCAGAGACTAGCTAGGTCTCTGTCACGCTGGGCTGGTGGTTATAACAGGGTGCGCAACCACTTCGCCTCTTACGCTAACTTCCAGGCCGTTACGGGCCTTCTGCGCACACTCATCCAATTATCTGATCATTTTTATCCAGTTTTCCAAATCACTTACCTATCTCTTGTCAAAACAATTATAACACAACACATTTTCCCAAAACATTTCCATTTTATTCAAAACTTAGAGATAGGTATTTTCAGAAGTTACTTTTCCCCCAAAACACAAGTTAATAAAATAATTTGAAACCCAGGGGATACGTAACTTAAATCATTCTGTTCCAGTACGAGAATAAAACAACATTATATTCATATATACTGAACCATAAAGATATGGTCAGGGGTACTTGCCTTAATACGCTTTAACACTAAGTTCTGACTGGCTTTGCACTGACCGGGATGCTAAGGATTTCAACTGGAACCGAGAATCAGGACAGGAAAGACGATGACAGAGGGAGGAGAGGGATGGAATCGAACAGAGAGGAGAAGGGATTAAAGGGAGAGAAGAGAGTTTGGAGAGAGAATCAGAGAGAGGGACTAGAGGTCGAGGGTGGGGGTGCAGGGATGAAATTGGGGCACTTACTGATTTTAACGAATAATTTTCGAGTAACAACACCCCGAAAATTTATCAGAACAAATTTAAAATTCTCAAGATAATTTAAAACTAATACTCTAAAATTATCGCAATAATTAACAATTAACTAAACAAAATTTTCAAGATTTTGAAAGCATTTTTAAAACGTATACTGGATCCACATTTTTACAATTAAACGAAATAATGCACGGGTCAAATAAATCCCAAAAATCTCCAAAATAATTTTAAAATTCTCGGAATATTCCAACTTAATAAAAATATGAATTTCATAATTTTTGAAGAAGTCAGGCATTTAATACTGATTTTACAATTAAATGAAATCAGAAAATTATTTAAAGATAAATAAATGATAAAATATCAATTTCTAAATTTTAAAAACTCCTAAAAATAATTAATAAAATTATGAAGCCATAAAAATAATTTTAGGGATAACCCAAGTATTTATGGAAATAAATACAGAATAAAATCACCTTTAAATATAAAAGTGACACAACACAGCTTCACAATGAATTACGCAATTAATACACGAACACCAACGATCACACATAATTAATTAAAATATTAACAAAAATAATATCCAGCTGACAGAACCCACAGACCTATTTAATTTATGCAATTATTTAATAATTATACATTTAAACAACATAAAAAAAATATACGAGTCGTTATATGTAGACTCGACGGATGATGAGGACTATCCGTCGGATAATAAAAAGTGTTATCCGTCGAATGATGAAAATCCTCATCCGTCGGCTGTAAGCAAACCCATTAGCAAAGCCAAATTAATCAAGCTAAATGAAAAGTATGGGTCTGTTTCCAAGAACTTTGTTTCAGGAGAGTCAAGTCAAGCTAAGAAAGGGAAAAAAGCTAATGTTGGTCACATGACTGTCAAACAGTTAAGTGAAAGACTTGAAAAAATTGAGGTAAAAACAAAGACTAAAAGGAAAAACAATAGGAATGGTAAAGTAGGGATTAATAAACACAATAACTACACACCTGATAAATATGCTCCTAGAAAAATCTGTGTCAAGTGTGGTAGTGTAAATCATTTGTCTGTTAATTGCAAATCTGCCATGCCTACTCCCATGTCTGTTCAGTCTCAATTTCCCAACATAAATGCCATGCCTCCCATGCCTGTTAATGCTATGCCTACACAGAGTATGAATGCATAGTTTGCTAATATGCCATTTGCACCTAATCCATATTATGCTGCATACAATATGCCTCAAATGTGATTTAGCATGCCTTACTGGAATAACATGTTTGTACCAAGCATGTCATTTCCTGTTAGCCATAATATGCATGATAATTATGTTGCATTAAATGGTTTCAAAGGGCCGCCCAAATGACTAAGGAAGAATCTGAAATTCATAAGTCAAATGAGTTAAGACCTAAGAAACAGAAGAAGAAAGCTAACAAGGCAGGACCCAAGGAAACTTGGGTACCAAAATCAACTTGATTTGATTTTGATGTGTGCAGGGAAACAGAAGGAATCTTTGGTACTTGGATAGTGGTTGTTCAAGACACATGACTGGTGATTCTACCCTGCTCACAGAGTTTAAGGAGAGAGCTAGCCCAAGTATTACTTTTGGAGATAACAGCAAGGGTTATACTGTGGGATATGGCTTGATTTCAAAGGATAATGTCATCATTAAAGAGGTTGCCTTAGTGGACGGTCTCAAACACAATCTGTTGAGTATCAGCCAGCTTTGTGATAAAGGCAACTCAGTAACCTTCAACAAAGAAGCCTGTGTTGTGACTAATAATCAAAACAACAAAGTGGTTCTCACTGGAGTGAGAAGAGGAAATGTGTACCTAGCTGACTTCAACTCAACAAAAGCAGAATCTGTAACTTGTCTTCTCAGTAAAGCAAGTCAAGATGAAAGTTGGCTATGGCACAAGAAGCTATCCCATTTAAACTTCAAGACCATAAATGAGCCGGTAAAGAAAAAACTAGTAAGAGGCATTCCTCTAGTGGAGTTTACAAAGGATGGACTGTGTGATGCCTGCCAAAAACGGAAGCAGATCAAAGCATCATTCAGGAAGAAACTTGATTCAGTAATTGAAGAGCCTCTACAACTGCTTCACATGGATCTGTTTGGACCAGTCAATGTATTGTCAATTTCAAAGAAAAGATTTTGCCTAGTAATTGTAGATGATTTTTCAAAGTTCTCTTGGACATATTTCCTAAAGTCTAAAGATGAGGCTAGTGAAATCATCATCAATCACATAAGGCAAGTTAACAATCATCCTGATTTCAAAGTTAGAAGAATCAGGAGTGACAATGGAACTGAGTTCAAGAACTATATCATGAGAGCAGTTTGTGAGGAAAATGGAATTTTACATGAGTTCTCAGCAACAAGGACTCCACAACAGAATGGAGTAGAGGAAAGGAAGAACAGATCACTTATTGAAGCTGCAAGGACAATGCTTGAAGAATCAAAATTACCAACATATTTCTGGGCTGAAGCTGTAAACACTGCATGCTACACTCAGAACATCTCTCTGATTAATCAAGCAAGATGCATGACTCCTTATCAATTGTTCAAGAACAAGAAGCCAACTCTAAACTTTCTTCATGTCTTTGGCTGTAAATGCTATATTCTGAGAAATCAAACAGATCAAAATGGGAAGTTTGATGCTAAAGCAGATGAAGGAATTTTTGTTGGATATGCTGTTGGTAAAACATATAGAGACTACAATCTAAGAACCAACATTGTTGTGGAATCTATACATGTTGTGTTTGATGATAAAAAGATTGAAGGACTGAAAGATGGAGATTACCATGAGAGCCTCAAATTCGACAATGTTGAGATGGTCAGTGATGAAAGTGATGATGAGAGTGATCAAGAAATAGTGTCTAAGGATAATGCAGACAAATCTACCACCAATGAAGCACAAAACTCAACATCCATCGAGTTGCATAATGCTTCATCCGTCGGAAGGCAATCTGTGTTATCCGTCGGAAGACAACCTGCCTCATCCGTCGGTACTCAAAATTCACCATCCGTCGGGTTATCAAAAGGAGCAGGAAGTCAAGGTAGATCACCCATAGAAAGTACCCCTTTCTCAAATCAAAGATCCACAAACTCAGGGGGAGTTTCTAGCAATCAAAACTCAATCACACATCAAGACAACAACGAGGTCTCTTCATCTAGAGCTAATCTTCCTCAACCAAGGAAATGGACAAAAGATCACCCCTTTGAACTGATTATTGGTGATGTTTCTTCTAGAGTTCAAACAAGGAGAGCAACTCAGGAAGAATGTCTATACATCAGCTTTCTGTCAAAGGAAGAACCAAAGAAGGTAGAAGAAGCCTTGTTAGATCCTGATTGGATTTTAGCTATGCAGGAGGAGCTAAACCAATTTGAAAGGAATAAAGTATGGAAGCTGGTACCCAAGCCTAAAGGAAAGAATCCAATAGACACCAAATGGGTATTCAGAAACAAGATGGATAAAAATGGCATAGTGGTAAGGAACAAAGCCAGATTGGTTGCTAAAGGCTATTGCCAGCAAGAAGGAATAGATTTTGATGAAACATTTGCTCCTGTTGCAAGACTTGAAGCCATCAGAATCTTCTTAGCCTATGCAGCCCATGCCAATTTCAAGGTCTATCAAATGGATGTCAAAAATGCCTTTCTTAATGGAGATTTGGAGGAAGAAGTGTATGTTAGTCAACCTCCTGGCTTTGAAGATCCGAATTTTCCAGAGTATGTCTATTATCTATTGAAAGCACTTTATGGACTGAAGCAAGCACCTAGAGCCTGGTATGACACTTTGTTAGGTCCCAATGTGTTTGTAGAAGGGGGGGTTGAATACAAACGTTACCAAATAATCGAATAAATGCGGAATAAAAAATGTGAAACAAAATTCAAGTTAAATAAAAATATTATTAAACTTGAAAGGTGTTACAACAACTGTATCGATTACAAGGTATTAATCTCAAATCAATTATCACAATTCTAGAATAAATTCGACATGAACTTTTTCTATTTTTGTAATAATTAGAATCAAATGCTAAACGCGATTTGAGATTAAGTTCTAGGGATTTTGATCCGCTAGATTGTTACACAAGAACAAGATAAAGATTTCTAGTTGATTGGATTTAACTTTGCAATCTAGAAATTGATCTTTGAATTTCAGCAGAGAACAATGAAATATTTCTTAGGCGGCTGCTGTGTTCTTGTATTTTTTCTTGGTGAGAGAATGTCTTCTGCTTCTTTTTCTTTTTGTATGCAATCCAACAAAATTACTTGAACTGCAATGACAATCGGTAGGACAATCTCTTTGGCTCAGCAAGACTTTCAGTAGGACTTTCAATTGTACTAGCAAGACAATCTGATTGAACTACAATGACTATCGGTATGACAATCAGTTGAACTAGCAAGACAATCTCCTTCCTAGTGTAACTTTCGGTATGACAATTGAAATGACTTGGCATGACAATCGGTATGACAATCCAGATTGTCATGCTAGTTCATTTTCAATTGTCTTGCTGATTTAAGACTGTTTTTAAACCAATTAAACTTCTGAAAATTCCTAAAATTAATTCAGAATTAATTAATCAATTAATTCAATTAATAAATAAATTATTCTTCGTAGATATAATTTATTTTCTTAATTAAATTAGATGACTTAATTAATTAATAGAGAATTAATTCTAGTCTTGAGCAGCAACCATTCTTCTGCAAATCTTCTGAAAATCACTGAAAATTATGAATCAATTCCACCACTTCAACGTTGACACTCGATGTACTGTCTGGTTCATGAGTGACTAACTTCCGTGACGTTTCTTCATGTCTTGACTTTGACGCTTTAATTTTCTTCAGATTAAATCCTTGTAATTAATGATACCCTGACGAGATCTCTGTCACTTGATTAAATCCATGATCTTGATTTATATCACTGAGGCATGATCAAATTCTTGAACTTCTTCCAGTGAATTAACTCCTCAAGTCTGTAGATGAACCTTGTTCTGAATCCTTTGACAGATATTACTTTGCGAGATCTCTCTGACGGTCGATCCACTATTTACTTATTACATTCTTATTTGAGTTGAGTTGAATCCTCGAATATACAAATAGGCTATGACATATGACTTACAATCTCCCCCTATTTGTTTGTTAGACAATAACACACAAATACCTAGAGGATAACTCAACTAACAAATAAGAAAAAGATATAAACATACATGCAAAGTAAATAGCAGAAAAGTTCTGGATGAGATTTAACATTTTCCAGATTCCAAGTAGATGTTCCTCTAGACTGAACATATCTTCAAGTAGTTCCATCTTCACATGTACAACCACATTTCCTGTTGAGAAGCCCATATCTCTTGCTTCTCCCCCTATGAGAATCAACTGATTAAAGAAGATCACCTTCGTTTTACCACCTCTCCCGTACAATAGGATCCGCAGATAAAAACCAATGGTACTCCCCTAACAGCTTCTTCCCTTACTAGGAAATCACCTTGTGTTTACCACCTCTCCCGTACAATAGGATCCGTAGTTACAAACAACAATGGTGTGGTGTAGTGTACATATGATCTTTTTTCTTCCTCCCTGCTATTTCTCCCCCTTAGTTGAGGAATCCTCCAAACTATTACTTAAGCTTTTATCTCCCCCTTAAAGAAGGAATGTATGCCGTCGTCTGAAGGAGTTCTCATATTTCACTTGGTTGGAAAAGAAATAACAAGTAGTTTCTCTTTCTTCCTCACTGTGAGTGTGTGATTCTGTTTTAGTGTACCTCACATGTGTTTCACTCTTCGCTCCACTCGTGTTTACACTCATTCTCACAAGTGTATCACTCTTCTCTCATAGCTCCATAATCCAGCTGTACCTGCAAGGAAAATCACCTTAGCCATCCTTAAGGAGGTCACAGGTGGTGCAATGGGAGTTCACAAATCCCCATCCTTGTTAAACTCGTCAGATGAATCTGAGTCATAATTTACAAGTTGCTAGTTTCCCTTTTAGGGTTCCAGATTTGAATTCTGGGAAGGTAAACAATGATCCAACGAATTTAGCATAAAGATCAAAGTTCCCTTCTAATGTCTGTGAAGACATTTCCTTGTGACTTATCAGGTAATATCTGAATCATTGTCAACAAGTTGCCGATCTGCACCTATGTCAGATCCACTATCCGCAGATGCATCCAGGGGATTTAAACCTGGGGAGGTAGACACTGACCACTGACATATGGCTTTTGGATCAGTATCCTTTCCTAACACCTGTAAAGGCAATTGGTCCACTAACGAACCTTGAACAATCGAATATGACCTTAAAATGGTCGAAACTCTTGTTTCCGTCAACTCATCCTTTGTGTGTGTAACCTTTCCTTGTGCATCAAGAATTGTTTATGTTTGAAGTGGTGACACTACATCGGATACCTTGGCCGACAGGCAAATTTCAATAGACGCACCCTTTTGAGAGAATGAATCTAGTAACTGTTTTTGTGCCTTTTCAGCCATTACATCTTTTTGAGAAGATGTATGGGGGCTAGCAGTTGTCTCGGTTTAAATACTACTCATCTATGTAGGAGACAGAGCTACTGGGTTGACTACAGAACCTTCCTTCTGTGGTGCACTAAGGCACTATCTCCCTCATGCTCATTCATACTACATTTAGTGGTAAGAGAGTGTTGGTTGGTTCTGTTTTTGTGTTTGTCTTTACAGTCTGGGATAGACGTTGTGGGTTTTCAACCTCATGACTGTCAATGAAAGAAAGTCATTGGAGACTGAACCTGTAACACAGAATATATGGTAATAGAGAGAAAATGATTTACAATAGTGATTTCAAAAGATTTTACATGAAATAAGAAATCACTAATGTAGAAAGAAGTTTGATTTTGTTTTTCAATATGAATGAGTTTTTGATAAAACATTGATCACTTAGGGTAAAGTCTAAGTAATTCTCATTCATGTCAAAAGCTTACAAATATCTGCAACATAATTTTAACAACATATCATTGACCGATACTTGTCAAGTACTTTAGATACTAATTGTTATGTTGCATAAACAATATACCACTGCACATATGAAACAATATGATTATGCTTAGTGATAAGATAGTTATAAATATGACGACTCTACTTATTCATATAAAATTGTAACTGCAGTTAGAGTACCATACCATGTCCTTGACGATTGCTTGAGCAGTATACTAGTTCATACCAACCTGAAGTGAGATTGTGAAGAAGAGATTGCATAGTCCAATAGATCTGCAGCTGCAAAGTCCATGAACTGTGGTGCATTAACTTCCTCTTTTGACTTACCAACCAGGAGTACACTTGTACACATCTTACTAGAGTACAATTCCAAGTGTAATGTGCAGCAGGTGCTTGATATGTCGTAATATTCTCAAGTCTCGTCACTGGTGCTGTATGTTAGATACTGCTTCCTGATAATAACCTAGCAAAATATACAAAATTACAATGATAACATTCCCAGCTTGCAAATAGCCATATCCCTCAGATAAACCTTTGCTATTATCTCCAAAGGTAACCATGGGGCCAGCTTTCTCAACCACATTTGATAGCAGGGCTCTATCTCCGGTCATATGTCTTGATGATCCACTGTCAAGAATCCACACTACCGGTTATACTTGTTTAATGCCCTGCACTACAAATGGATTAGACCTTCTTCGGAACCCAAACTTGGTTGGGCCCGGCATACTTGTAGAACTGTCCTTTGTCTGGCAAAACAACATTTTTAATTTTAATTGCCTCAACTTTCTCAATGACTGAACATTTGACCTTGTAAACAGCGTTAACAAATTTCTGTTTAAGCTTAGGCACAAATGTCTCCTTTCTAGCCTTAGAAGGACTAGCAGTCTTAGACCTATCATGCTTCTTGTTATTCACATGCTGACGAGGAGTAGTCTTATCATTAGACACATGCTTACCATTAAAATAAGCATACATCATATTAAAAGCACAAGACATATAATTAGCAACACCACATGCTTTATGAGAGTGATTAACAGCAGGCAATTTATGCATGGTAGACATGGCATTATTGTTATCCAACTCATGTGTGTCTGAGTTAGTCTCAGTTGCTTTCACAACTTTGACTGGAACTTTCGACTCACTTGACTTGGAAACAATCTTCTCATTAGCATGATCCTCAGCACGTATTTCCTCTTGAATAACAGAAGAGGTCGCATCAAATGGTTCAGCAATTGATGCTTTATAGAGGGGTTCATCAACACCCTTAAGCACATGTGGTACTTCCCTCCCTTTAGCACAGACATGAGGAGGGGAGTTTATGCCTAATTCTCCAATAGCAGCATTGTAATCATATCCTATTCCAGATGTTTGATTAACAGCTTGCTTACTGTAGAACTCTTTAGCCTTCGAACAAGAATTGAAGTAGGCTCTAACCTTAGTCTCAAGACCGGTGATCTTGTCTTTGAGAATAGTTTCGAGTTTTCTATAACAGTCAACTCTATTCTCTAGAAAAGATACCTGTTCTTTTAATTTGTCTTGATTAATATGCACAAGTCTTAATTCATTGACCTCTTTCTCAAGGTCTGTGATCTTTAAACTTAACAGTTCATTATCACGACGTGCACAATCTAAGTTACCTCTTAGATGATAAACCATTTCAGCATCAGAAAGTTTTACCTCTATTCTTGACGATGAAGCTTTTCCATCAATAGCCATAAGAGCAAGATTTCCTTCATCTTCATCTTCACTGTCAGTATCATCCCAGCTTCTTCCCTTTGCCAGATAAGCCCTTTTAGAGTTCTTTCTTACTTGCTTTGGCTTCCTACATTCTGTGGCAAAGTGTCCCAACTCATTGCAGTTATAGCATCTAATGGTGCTTCGATCAACCATCCCTGTTTTGTACCCACCACTGCTGGTGTTAGAGGATGAAGATCCACCTTTCTGGAATTTGTTGTAGTTGGACTTGTACTTAAGCTTGGGATTCCTCCTGAATCTGACATGGGAGAATCTCTTGACAATTTGGGCCATTGATTCATCTTCCAATTGCTCCAGCTCTTCCAAGGAATAAAAATCATCACTTGATTGATTTGTAGTAGGAGGATCATATTCTGCTACTAACTCATTTTCCTCACCCTTGGAAAACTGTACCATTCTTTCTAACTGTTGAGATTGTTGTTGTTGTTGACCTTCAGCTACAAGTGCAGTAGATGTGCTGACCATTCTATCCTTCCCGTAGACTTCCTTCTGTTGAATCTGCTCCAACTCATAGGTTTTTAACACTCCATAGAGCCTGTCCAAAGAAATCTCACTCAGATCTCTAGCTTCTCTAATGGCAGTGATTCTATGTTCAAGATGAGCTGGCAGTGTTAAAAGGAACTTTTTGTTGACCTCCCTGATTGAATAATACTTTCCATTGATGTTCAGGTTGTTGATCAACGCATTGTACCTCTCAAACACTTCAGTAATTCCTTCTCCTGGATTTGATTTGAAATGTTCATATTCAGAGGTTAGGATTTCCAACTTGTTCTCCCTAACTTCCTCTGTGCCTTCATTAATCACCTCAATAGTTTCCCACATGTGTTTGGAATTTTTACAGTTCATCACATGTCTATTCATCAAGGGATCAAGGGAATCAATTAATATTAATTGAAGGCTGGCATCCAAGGAGGCTTCTTCCTTCTCAGCAGGAGTAAAATCTTCAGGCTCTTTTGGATAGGTTCTAGCTTCAGTAGTCACCACACCATCTATTATTACCTCCGGTTCAATAACCATCGGAGTTTTTATACCCTTCTTTAACAAGTTTGAATATTTGGGATTTGCAACTTGTAAAAATAATAGCATCTTCTTCTTCCACATGATATAATTCTCTTTATCAAATTGTGGAATTTTAACGGTTCCAACTTTATGTGAAGTCATTATGAATTTTTGAATAAATAAAAATTCAAGGAGTTGAAAAATCACAAAAGTCTAGGATCTTGATTTGTTCGTTAATCAGAAGGCTCTGATACCAATTGTTAGGTCCCAATGTGTTTATAGAAGGGGGGGTTGAATACAAACGTTACCAAATAATCGAATAAATGCGGAATAAAAAATGTGAAACAAAATTCAAGTTAAATAAAAATATTATTAAACTTGAAAGGTGTTACAACAACTGTATCGATTACAAGGTATTAATCTCAAATCAATTATCACAATTCTAGAATAAATTCGACATGAACTTTTTCTATTTTTGTAATAATTAGAATCAAATGCTAAACGCGATTTGAGATTAAGTTCTAGGGATTTTGATCCGCTAGATTGTTACACAAGAACAAGATAAAGATTTCTAGTTGATTGGATTTAACTTTGCAATCTAGAAATTGATCTTTGAATTTCAGCAGAGAACAATGAAATATTTCTTAGGCGGCTGCTGTGTTCTTGTATTTTTTCTTGGTGAGAGAATGTCTTCTGCTTCTTTTTCTTTTTGTATGCAATCCAACAAAATTACTTGAACTGCAATGACAATCGGTAGGACAATCTCTTTGGCTCAGCAAGACTTTCAGTAGGACTTTCAATTGTACTAGCAAGACAATCTGATTGAACTACAATGACTATCGGTATGACAATCAGTTGAACTAGCAAGACAATCTCCTTCCTAGTGTAACTTTCGGTATGACAATTGAAATGACTTGGCATGACAATCGGTATGACAATCCAGATTGTCATGCTAGTTCATTTTCAATTGTCTTGCTGATTTAAGACTGTTTTTAAACCAATTAAACTTCTGAAAATTCCTAAAATTAATTCAGAATTAATTAATCAATTAATTCAATTAATAAATAAATTATTCTTCGTAGATATAATTTATTTTCTTAATTAAATTAGATGACTTAATTAATTAATAGAGAATTAATTCTAGTCTTGAGCAGCAACCATTCTTCTGCAAATCTTCTGAAAATCACTGAAAATTATGAATCAATTCCACCACTTCAACGTTGACACTCGATGTACTGTCTGGTTCATGAGTGACTAACTTCCGTGACGTTTCTTCATGTCTTGACTTTGACGCTTTGATTTTCTTCAGATTAAATCCTTGTAATTAATGATACCCTGACGAGATCTCTGTCACTTGATTAAATCCACGATCTTGATTTATATCACTGAGGCATGATCAAATTCTTGAACTTCTTCCAGTGAATTAACTCCTCAAGTCTGTAGATGAACCTTGTTTCTGAATCCTTTGACAGATATTACTTTGCGAGATCTCTCTGACGGTCGATCCACTATTTACTTATTACATTCTTATTTGAGTTGAGTTGAATCCTCGAATATACAAATAGGCTATGACATATGACTTACACACTTTATCAAAGTTCCTTTTGGAAAATCACTTCACAAGAGGTACTGTAGATAAAACTTTATTTTTCAGAAATGTTAATGGCTCTAGCATACTTGTTAAATCTATGTAGATGATATTATTTTTGGCTCTACAGATGAGAAACTTTGTAAAAAGTTTGCCAAACTGATGCAAAGTAAGTATGAAATGAGTATGATGGGAGAACTAACTTACTTTCTTGGTTTAGAAGTTAAACAAGTTAGTGATGGAATATTCATTAGTCAAACTAAATATATTTTTGATCTTTTAAATAAGTTTGATCTAATGGATTGCACATCTGCAAAAACTCCCATGGAAACTGCAACTAAGCTTCAATTAAACACTACTGAAAAGTATGTGGATATTTCAAGCTATAGAGGCATGGTTAGCTCACTTCTGTACTTAACAGCTAGTAGGTCAGATATAATGTTTGCTACATTTTTATGTGCTAGATTTCAGGCTGATCCTAGAGAATCTCACTTGATAGCTATTAAGATAATTTTCAGATATCTCAAGGGAACACAAAAACTTGGCATTTGGTATCCTAGAGATTCTGGTTTTGATCTAACTGGTTATTCAGATGCAGATTGTGCAGGTTGCAGAATTGACAGAAAAAGCACAACAGGAACTTGTCAATTTCTAGGAAACAAGCTTGTGTCCTGGTTCAGTAAAAAGCAAAATTCAGTTTCTACTTCTACAGCTGAAGCTGAATATATCGCTGCTGGCAGTTGCTGTGCACAGATTTTATGGATGAAAAATCAATTGCTAGACTATGGTTTGCAAGTTGAGAGGATTCCTATTTTCTGTGATAACACAAGTGCAATTTCCATCACTGAAAATCCAGTGCAACAATCAAGGACAAAGCACATAGACATCAAGTTCCATTTCATAAGGGAACATGTAATGAATGGTACTGTAGAGTTACATTTTATTCCAAGTGAGAAGCAACTTGCAGATATCTTTACCAAGTCACTGGATGAATCCACCTTTTCAAGGTTGGTAAGTGAGTTAGGTATGCTTAATTACTCTTGAATTTATCTAAGTTATTTTGCAAGTTGAAATGTAGCAAAAAATTTAGCTGATTTTTAGTCATGGATGAAATTTTGGCTAAGTCAAAATTTGCATCTCGACGGATGACCATTATCCATCGAGTTGAGTCATCCGTCGAGATACTATTTGCAAATAAAAATCAATTACTTTTCTGAAATCTTTTAAAACTCGACGGATAACAGTTTATCCTCATCCGTCGAATTGTCTAAATCTTAACCGTTAATTCCCTGAACATTATCCATCGAGTATACTTACAGTTTGTAAGCATTACACGACGGATAATGGGTGGAATTTTTACAGTTTATTTTTAAAACGGCTATTTTAGGCAATTTCTATTGGGTAATTTACTTTTCTTTATTATTTTCATCCGTTGTTTTTGAGATAGTATAAAAGCTTATTTCATTCCAATTATTTTCTTTTATCATTCTCAAATTTAACTGCTTTTATTTTATTATCTCTCAAGAAAATATTCTCTTTCTCTTCAAGCTTTCATTCTCTAACAATGGCACCTGTAGTAAAGATTATGTCTCAGACTGGGTTCATTTATGAGAAGAACAACTTCACTGCTTTGGTCAATAAGGGTATTCAGCAATCAGAAGACTATCACAAGATGATGGACTTTGTGAAGAACTGCAAGTTAAGTTATGCCATGCTTGAATCACCAACAATTTTCTGTGAAGTTGTTGAAGAGATGTGGACCACTGCAATCTACAACTCTACTGACAAAACCATCACTCTAACTATCAAAGGTAATGAGTTCTGTATCAATAGTGATGTAATAAAAGCATGTTTCAAAATTCCTGATGATAATGTAACTTCACCACACAATGACACTGATATTATCAATATGCTTAATTCCATGCATTATGCACTTCCTACTACTAAGCTAAGTGATATTAGAAGATTAGGTCTTAGGAAGGAATGGAGTTTCATGTGTGATGTTGTGACTAAAGTTTTCTCTGGAAAAATCAGTAATTTTGATTCTGTGAACATTTCTATGCTTAACATGCTATACATGCTAGTTACAGATAAATTTTACAATTTCAGTGACCTTGTCTTGTATGAGTTAGGTTTTAAACTAGGTGAGTTAGCCAAAAGGGGAAAGAATGTATATTATGCTAGATTTTTCATGCTATTAGCTAACCATCTTTGTCAAGAGATTGTACTTGAGAACCCAAAAAACAAATTGGCTTGTTGGGTTCAAGAGAGAAGAATCATTGCAGATTTGAACAGAGCCAACCATCATAGGGATGTGCCAATGTTCTACTTTCCTGTAATGCAGACACCTCAGGTAAATGAGGTAAGTTCATCCATACCTTCAACTATTCCAATCTCCTCAATTTCTTTGAGTTCAGGAGTAGCTATGGCAACTGTGACAATGACCAAACAGTTGCCTACCAAAGCTGCCAAAACAACTGTAATTTCTAAATCCAAGTCAAAGAAAACCCCCTCTGGTATCTCTCAAAATGTACCAGTTGAAAAATCCATCAAAGCCAAAGAGGGGAGTGTGAAGGAGGGTCAGTTAGGTGAGGGAATGGGTGAACATCAAAGAAACCCCAAGGATAAGGTTGGAGAGTTGAGTGAATCCCAGCCTAGCCACACTACAGTTTCCCAACAAACTGCAGTGCTTAAAAAGGACAAAAGCTCACTTCTAGTTGCATCCTCCCAAAAGGATGTGGCTATTGAACAAAGCTCTCAGCCAAGAGCACAGGCCAAAAGGGTTAGGGACACAAGCTCACCCCAAACTTACACAAGAAAGAAGAAATCCAAAACCATTGGGGATGCACAGGGCACACACACAGTGCAAACTGGTGCTAAAGACACAGTCCCTGCACTTTCTCAAATTCAGTTTGATGTGGCTCCAATAATGTGGAGTCACAGCCAAAATCTCTTATAATAGAAGCCTCTGAAACACCATACTCACCAACAAACTCTCTGGAAGTGGATATGATAAACACTTCAATTCCTGATTCCCCTTCTTTAACTCTGTTGGGAAGCCAAAATCTAGTGCAAGTGAGCATCATCTTTTAGATGATTTGTTGGCTCACTTGCCAATTCTTTCAGATACTATTGTGACATATGTGCCTCAAATAACTTCAATCAACACAGAGTCAACAATAGTTTCTCTTCCCACCTCATTCACTTCTACTCTCTCGATGGATATTGCTCATCCGTCGAGTAGTGATTGTATCCCGACGGATAAGCTTAACAGCAGTTATCTGTCAGATAACTTTACCACTCACCAGGCCAAAAGGGTTAGGGACACAAGCTCACCCCAAACTTACACAAGAAAGAAGAAATCCAAAATCATTGGGGATGCACAGGGCACACACACAGTGCAAACTGGTGCTAAAGACACAGTCCCTGCACTTTCTCAAATTCAGTTTGATGTGGCTCCAATAAATGTGGAGTCATAGCCAAAATCTCTTATAATAGAAGCCTCTGAAACACCATACTCACCAACAAACTCTTTGGAAGTGGATATGATAAACACTTCAATTCCTGATTCCCCTTCTTTAACTCTGTTGGGAAAGCCAAAATCTAGTGCAAGTGAGCATCATCTTTTAGATGATTTGTTGGCTCACTTGCCAATTCTTTCAGATACTATTGTGACATCTGTGCCTCAAATAACTTCAATCAACACAGAGTCAACAATAGTTTCTCTTCCCACCTCATTCACTTCTACTCTCTCGATGGATATTGCTCATCCGTCGAGTAGTGATTGTATCCTGACGGATAAGCTTAACAGCAGTTATCTGTCGGATAGCTTTACCACTCACCCGATGGATATCACTTATCCATCGAGTGTCTCTGCACAACTTCAATTATTTCTAGTGCAGAAGATTTAGTGGTAATACAGTCACTCTTAGGACTGAGAGAGGAGAGTGCATTGAGTGAGAGGCTGGGTTGCTCCCAGGAAAAAAGAGAGGAAAAGAGTGAATCTCAGCAATCCATTTATTCAGGATTGGCAAAAGTGAGTGAGAGGAGTCCCACCTTAGTAGGTGAAGGTGAGGGTGTGCGGGTGGGGAGCCAGGGTGAGACCCTGATGCAACAAAAGAGAGATTATGAGAGAAAGGCAGGTACAGGAGAAATAAGGGTGGATCCAGCCATTGCTAGTGAGTCAATGATTGTGGATGATGCTGAAAAGGAAAGACAATTTCAGAAACATTACAAAGCTGAAATTGATAACAACACTGTGAAGTTGTAAGCAATTCTACAGGCAAAGTGGTTCTGAAAGGTTATAGGCATGGTAACATTTATGAAGCCGTACTTTCAACAAGTTCTGATGGTTCTGCAATCTGTCAGTTGAGTAGAGCATCAATTGAAGAAAGCTGGAATTAGCACAAAAGACTCTCTCATTTAAACTTCAACAACATAAATGATCTTGTAAAGAAAGATCTTGTGAGAGGACTGCCAAAATCAGTATTTGCTCCTGATGGACTTTGTGATTCATGTCAAAAGGCAAAACAAAGAAAATCTTCTTTCAAGAGCAAAACTGAGTCATCAATTCTTGAGCCTTATCACCTATTCTAAAAGTATTCCTCACTTTCAGAAAATTATCCTAAAACTTTCAAATATTTAGAAAGTATGTTTTCAACTTATTCTGATTAATTCGACGATATGGTCAAATGAAGCTCCCCCATAAATATCTATTTATTGACAACAGTCAACCCACACTATGATAATACTTCCTCCAAACATTTCTTGGATGTATGTACACATAGACAGTGCTATCAACAAGCACTCGCTTAAAGAACTTTAATATAAGTTCCAAAGATATGATAGGATTTTTAAAAGGACTGGAAGGGGTACACTCTAGTATTACGATACTAGGGAGACTACCAGTGTCATAGAATAAGATACCATTTATACTCAAGGACATGCAAAGTGTGTATACCCAGAACGGGACATACAGCCCGTATGCGGAAAGGGTGATAACCGGGATAGAAATGTGTAATCTTTCTACTAGTAGAAAAGATTACAGATTTCCGATATACGACTAATTATCATATACGATGGCTCCAACAAATGTCCTATTCTTTCAATTAGAATTGCTATATAATACTCTTAAGGCTGTGTTTGGTTAATTAATTAAGTGTGTGTTAGTAGTTCATTTTTATCTATTTTAATCTCATAATTCGAAGGGCACAATTAAATTCATTTTAAAATCTAAATTTTATTCTCATTTTAATTAAACGGCGAATAATATTCAGATTCCAAAAACCAATTTTTTTTCTATTATTGAACGTGATCCAGTGAAAATGGTACACTTTGAGACTTGGATCCGTTTTATAAACGAACACTCCATTGCGCGCTTCGCATTAACCACTAATGTGAAATTGAATGTTGAGCTTCTCAGGCATGTACATACAACAGCTACAGATTCTTCTGAAGATGCAAATTTAGCTTTTTCCTTTGACATTGGTGATGATACAATCAGAATTATAGAGGACGACTTCAATGAACATCTTCAGTTACCTTATAATAATTTTGATGACACTCCAGAAGATTGGGAATTACTCAGTTTCTTTATAGCAATAAGGAGCACAATGATAGCGAATGCTGACTTACCAAGGCACTTCCACGAAAGTCATCTTCCGAAGGAATGGAATCTATTCTTTAATATACTATCTCACTGCTTGGCTCCCAAGACGGCTGGATTCCACGGACTAACTATCTTCAATCAAGTTGTTGGGGTTACTGTCGTGAATAATCTTCGCATCAACTTTGGACGGTTATTCATGAAGCACATTTTGGAGAACCAATCAAATCGTCAGAACTTTATCCTATACGCAAGGTTCCTTCAGACAGTGCTCAATAGAAAACCGTTAGAAGCCCAAAAGACATCAACTCACAGTGACATCTTGAAAGATCCTCATGTCTTGTCTCAACTGTTAGTGACTAAGTTACACAAGAAAGGAAACTATCCAAATTTAGAGGTTGCTTTCCTAATAGACCACATGTTAGATGCCTTTTCCAATTTCAATACTCAGTATGAAGAAGAAGAAGAAGAAGCTGAAGCTGAACCTCAAGCTGAAAATGACCCACAGGAAAACATTGATCATAAACCTGAAGAAAATGGGAATGCAGAAGCAGATCAACCTGATCCTGAGCATGGTGATCAGGCAGAGGCTGAAGTTGAACAAGAACAAGAAACTGAACCTGAAGATTCTCCACAACTTCAACCGGAAGCTGCTAGTCCACCCCATCAAGCTGCTGAGTCTACTCATTCTAATACATCTGTCTACAGACCAGTTTTCTCAGGTATGGGTACTTCTGCTATGAGTAATACTTTTGAAGCATGCTCTGATTTAATTAGCATAGATCAATTACACCTTGATTCTCAGCACACACAGCTACTTATTGAACAAGTAGATAGGCTAGGGAGTGAATTTGGCATGCCACAAATTCATAACCACCCTCTAGAGCCCAACTAAACACCGTCAACTCTCCTAGCTCAAACCCTGGAGTATAAGGACCCCATGCAAATAGAGGGAGAAACTGCACTAGATGCAGCAAATAAGGAAGGTACTTTGAGAGAACCCGCAGCTATGTCTCCTATGAAGCAAAGTAGTGAACATCCTGAGACAAATATAAACCTCCAGGTATCTTCTCAAAAGCATTCTCTGGCTAAAAAGGCAACTACACAGTTACTAGATCTATCTTCTCAACAAGGTAGATCTATTGAAATTCGCCCGTCAGCCACGGTATCCTGTAACGAGTCAAACACCTTATCCAATATCCAAGCTCTTGAAGCTTTAAATGTGACGATTAGAAGAGTACTATTTGGTGAGGAAGTATTGATGGAAACAGGGAATTCAAACATTTTACGGTTAGAATATCATGTTCAAGGTCCTTCAATGGATCAACTGCCTTCACAGGTGTTAGGAGAGAGTGCTGTAATCGCTGCCAAACATAGCACATCACTTATTTCCCCAAGACTAATAAACCTGGATGCATCCACGGATAGTGGATCCGATGTAGGCGCGGATCGGCAACCCTTTGGCGATGAACCGGATTTAACTGGTGAGCCTGAGGGGAATGTATCTTCATAGATACAAGGGGAAGTTGGGGATCATATGCCAAATATGAAGGCCCCAGTGATCCCCCCAGAGATTATAACTCTGGATGAGTCATCTCCTGATGACAAGCAACTTGTCTCAGACAAGGATCGGGAATTGTGAACTCCCATTGCACCACTGCTGACCTCCTTAAGGATGGCTCCAGTGTCTTCTGCAGGTACACTTGGAACTCGGAGCTTTGAGAGGAGTGAACTTGTAAGAATGAGTGACACACATGACCCTAAACCGAGTGATAGATTGTTGAGCGATACACTACAAGAAGCCTGTGAGACACCTACCATCCACACTACACCTATAGATATATCAAACTATGTCACTAAAGATTATCTTGAAGAGTAGCTAGCTTTCAAAGACAGCTATCTCAAGGAACAGCTGGCTCTTAAAGATCAATACTTTCAAACAGAACTATCTCTCAGAGATCATCAGATCGCCAGTCTTTCCGATCAACTTGAACATCAGCAAGCAGCATTCGCCAGTTTAGGGGAATTCATTGAGCGATCTCTCTCTCATACAGGAAAAGGAAAAGCAACTACCAACACTGAGCCAAAGATCTCAGTTAGCAAGCAAGCACCGATCCCGGTCTCATCTGAAGCAGCTCTTTCCAGTACTGGGCCAATGAACTCAGTCAGCAAGCAACTGCCTGTTTCTCTTGAGATCCCTGTCTCGACCTTACATGCTCAATCAACACCAGCTCTGAAGGATAACCCAACTGAGGGGGATAAAAGGGTAGTAGAACAAGAAAAAGTAGACACTGCTATTAATCTACTTCAAGATGCCTTTTAGAATACTGGTACGTATGATGAATTTGAAGATAAGATGAAGGAAGAGCTAGAAGAGAGAATTGATGAAAGGGTGCTCCTCAAGGAAAGATTCTCTAAGGAGAGTGCAATATCTCAGGGGGAGCAATCAGAACATCTGAGCCAAATCATTACAACTCAGAAAAATCTGCTGTCTCGGATATATGCTCCAAGACCCTTATTTTCTGAAGAGGAACTAGAAGATGGTGAAATAGATGAAAGTGATGTTCCGATTGGGTGTGAGCCAAGATTCGAGAAAGTGGTTATGGAAGAAAGAAGGATCATCTCTGAGGATGAAGAATTTGAAGACGAAAATGCTTTCTCAGACAACTGTCTATCCTATGGAATCACAGAGAAAATCAATCGCTCTAATTTAGAGATTCAAGAAATAATATAGAAAGTTCTAGAGTAAGAATTCAAAGAGCTATTCAAAGAAGAAGGAACAGAGAAGAGAGAGAAGAATATATTCGAGCTAACATGAAAGGAAGTAAATTGGAAGAAATAAAGAAGAAAATGGACAAACCAGAAACATATCACTATTCAGACCCTGGAAACTCTAATCTGTTGAGAACTGTGGAGCACTACAGAGAGACATATGTAAACATCCATGAGTTCTATGATCAGTTCAACAAAGTAATTACTGGAACTACTGTGAACATTCTGAAGAATGGATGGAAGATCACTATCAATCACAGAGATTGTCTACAGATGAAAGTGTCTACCAGTGTACTGAAGAAGTTGAACATTATTGAACTGTTCGTCTTAGCCTCAAAAATCCCATGGTTGAAATCGAATGAAAATGAATATTTCAGAGACAGACTTTGGAGAATGATGATGGATGTATCTCCTCAAGCATTTATGTATCCATTCGTGATCAAACTATTTGCAGGTGGTAGAATGCAGAACATCACCATGTCTGACTAACACATAAGAACAATTTGTTATCTACAACTTACCTTTCTGGAAAATCAATTAAGGAGCAAAAGAGTTAAACTGGAAGCTCCAGGTGTTAAAAGATCTGAAGCAGATGTCAAAGCTTCTGAAGTTCTATATGCTTATAGGCTCAATGACAAGATGATCAGAGACACGGAGAAGGATATGAAGGCAATCACAAGAGAATATCATGAGATGGTGTTCATCAATGGAGAAGCATAAATTAATCTTCTAAAAGATACTGAACCCATAATCAACACTGACAGTGAAGGGGAGCTAGTCTTTAGAATCAACAAATACAGAATCAGAATCAAAGACTTCTGGACAAGTGAATCAGGCTCAATACAGCAAGCCTTGCCGGATGTCAAACTATCCACTTATAAAGAAGACAAGGTTGCTTTGATCCCTATCATAAAGATACTTGACGAGGTAATGGAAGAAGAGTCAATCAATGACACTAGAAGAGTAAGAGGATATCCAAAAAGGATAACAGTCTTCGTTATGTCCAGAAAATCCTCACTATTGTTTGATCTGGTTCCTAAATGCTCTAAAGTCAAGTATCTTAAGATAATACTTCATGAACTGAATAATCCACCTCCAGTCAATGCACTTGAGATAGAAGCTCGTGATTGTGTACAAGCTATATTGAATGAGCTGAAAGAGTCTCCTCCAAAACCTTCAGGTCCTAAGAAGAAAGTCTCTAAGAGAAAATCCGATCAGCCTCAAGAAGAAGAAGGAAGCAAGAAGCAGAAGAAGACAAAGACAAAGAAGACATGGAGTATTTGTTCAGGCTAGAGGAACACTTCTTTGTAATTTGTATCTTAAGAAATCTGGAAATGAATATGTAATCCAGAATGTATTTAATATCTTTATCAGTTTTATAGTTCGTACTTTTTCGTATTATCAGTTGAGTTATCCTTAGGGATTTGCTTGTCGAACTCTAATAATCAAATAGGGGGAGATTGTAAAGCATAATGTAATGTAACATGTAATTGAGGATTTATAACTCAACATGAAAATAGAAACATATAAACAATATTAAACTGTGAAGCACATGAACCCTTCAGATGAAGACAGGATAAACACAAAGAACCAAATGATGTGATTGATTCATTAAGTCCTCTAACAGATCATGGGAAGAAGTTCATTGTTATGTTCAAGCAGCCATGAAGAATAAGACATCAAGGGGCTTTAGACATCAGTTGCATGTATTGATTTCAAGTGTTACAGATCAAGAGTTCAGTGAAAGAAGCAATGGATAAACATTAGTTTGTATCAACTCAGAAACACAAGTCAAATTGAATTAGGATCCTCACAATGCTAGCTATTTGTGAACCAGACCAGTGCACCAAACATCAGCATTCAAGAAAGTATTTTGATTCAATTAACAGAAGAAAAATGACTGATATATTGAAGAATGGTTTGACAAAGATCTAAAATACTCTAAGTCATGACAGCTATCTCCACCTATCGCCATAGAGCTGTTTCCACAGAAGGTGTCACCACAGGGATATGCTCAAGGCAACCCTGTCGCCACAGAAGGTGTCACCACAGGGATATGCTCAAGGCAACCCTGTCGCCATAGAGCTGTCGCCACAGAAGGTGTCACCACAGGGAAATGCTCAAGGCAACAGGGAGCTGTCACCACAGAAGGTGTCACCACATGGATATGCTCAAGGAAACCCTGTCGCCATAGAGCTGTCACCACAGAAGGTGTCACCACAGGAATATGCTCAAGGCAACACTGTCGCCACAGAGAAGGTTCAAGTGATGTTTTTGCCACAGAGCTGTCGCCATAGATGTGTTGTTCAGTGATTTAATGTGCATCAAATTTAATGGAATGAGTGGACAAGAATCGGCCACCTGTCTATTGAATTTGAAAAGATTACAAAACATCAATTGAATGTAATTCATTCAGTTGGTAATCTTCTTCAGTAAACACAGAAAGTTTACGAGAGCTCCACTAAAGCTTCACATTTATATCTTTGTAAACATACTATTATGCTGCTGAATTTATTGTAGCTAATCAATACATTGATTAGAATGTAGCAACCTCAAGGTTTATATTAATAATAAAAAAATTCCTCGAATTGTTTTGTGTTGTTTTTGATTCCTTACTTTTAACGAAGAACTTGAAATAAATCGAAAAGATTGTAGGTATCGTATTCAGCACCCCCTTCTACGATACTTTGGGACTAACACCAAGCTCTAAGTGATTGCTTTAAACCATAGAGAGCCTTGAGAAGTTGGTAGACAAAATCTGGAAATTATGGATCTTCAAAGCCAGTTGGCTGTTGTAGATAAACTTCTTCTTCTAAATCACCATTTAGGAATGCACTCTTTACATGCATTTGATACACTTTAAAATTTGAGTGTGCAGCAAATGCAAGAAAGATCCTTATTACTTCAAGTATTGCAACTGGAACAAAAGTTTCATAATAATCAAATTTTGCTTCCTGTGAGTAGCCTTTTGCAACCAACCTTGCTTTGTTTCTTATTACAATTCCATTTTCATCCATTTTGTTCCTATACACCCACTTTGTTCCAATTATACTTCTGTTCTTTGGTACATGAACTAACTTTCAAACCTTATTTCTTTGAAATTGATTTAGCTCTTCTTGCATTGCAGATATCCAGTCAGGATCAAGTAGAGCTTCCTCAGTTTTATTAGGTTCAATTTTTGAAAGAAAGCATGCATGTAGACATTCATTAGCAGTTGCACTTCTAGTCCTCATACCAGCATCTCGTTCACCAATAATTGCATCTCTTGTACGACTTTTATCCCATTTTCTGATATGATTTTATTGAATTGAATTTTCTGCATTTTCTTCATTATTGGCATAACATATAGAACCTTCTTCTCTTTCTCCCCCTGAGTTTGTGCTATCAAATTCAGGTGTTTGAGATGAGCTTCCATTCTCATGATTCACTTGCTCAGTTGAATCTTCATTCATTCTGTTACTTGTGTTGATCTCAGCTTCAACTTCAGAATCACTATCAATGTTGAGATTTTCAAACTTAAGGGCTTCAGCTTCATTTTCATCAAGGCATTCCAAGCCTGGACACTTGTCATCATCAAAAGTTGTTAGTCCCTTAACAATATAGCAAGAATTACAGAAGGGGGGGGGGGTTGAATGGAATTCTTTATCTTTTTCTTGAAATAAAAATGTTCAACTCGATTATAGATATATCTGTTTTGACTAGCACAATGCGGAATATAAACTTTAATGAATCAAAACAAGAGTAATTAAAAACAAGAGTCTTTAAAAACTTTCTGGTGGATTTAAACAATTCCACCAGAGATATATATTAATATATCGAGAGAACTCTATGTGCAGAAATGCTCACAGCTGCTTTTACAAGATAGAACAACTAAGAACACAGGAAATGCTAAAGATAGTGCTTACAAAGATTTCTCTGTGTTTATTTCTAAGCTCACTTAGTTTTCTTAGTTATTTTATATTTGCTACTCTCTTGGTTTATATATATTACCAAGATTATAAAGTCAAAAGAACTGAATAAATATAAAATCTAACAGTCTTGATCTTTGCCGCTTTTCGTCCTTTTTTACCCAGTTAATGGGCTTCCACAGTGTTTGTATCCAATCTCGACGGCTGTGTGTCAGCTTTCACTGTTCAACTGATGTTTGAATCTTGATATTATCATCCATCGACTTTCAGATCATCCGTCGATGACTTACTTGATCATCCGTCGACTGCTATTTTGAACATCCGTTGAAAGTCATTTGATCATCCGTCGAAGCTTTGTTAAGCATCCGTTGATAGCTATTTTGGCACTTGACTTCATTTCACTTATACAGAATTACAAGACATTGCTTATGTACAGTTAATCAACCTATTCTGCATATCTAGTTAAAGTCAACATGACTTATATGCTACTACAGATTCTATACAAAGGTGCATACAACACTGTGCTACAAACTTATCATTATATAAGCTACTCACTCGATGGATAATAAATTACTCATCCGTCGGTACTCAAACTGAGTTATCCGTCGGGACTATAATTCTTATCCGTCGAGTGCTACATTATTTCACTAAGTAAAATCTACTTAGATGTTTTGTTTAGGTAATCATCAAGTGCACAACATATTCACAACAATCTCCCCCAATTTATGTCTACTGGAATTGTAGCCATAAATTAAGAGACACTTGATGATAACAAAACATCCTAAACATATATCTTTAAAGATAAGTAGATAAAACTGAAAGTGCTTCAATTTAAACAAGGTATACAAGGTTTGGCTCACAGTCAATTCAAGATGCTCCTCTAGCCTGAGCCGATTTTTCTAGTTTCTTGAAGGTCTGGATCTTCTTCCAAGCTTTCTGTTGTTTTCTTCAATTTGATTCTGGAGATGTCTGTGGAATTCTAATTCATCAGATTCTGAGAGATCTAACATTTCTTGCATTTCCAAAAGAGTCTCATTGCTAGAGATGCTCAATTGGTCTTCTAGTCTGAAGAATCTTCTCACACCCTTGTCATCCATGAATTCCATCAGCTAGTAGGGCCTTAGATGCACTCTTCTCCCTGTGTATGAGATGATAAGAGTTTTGGGTAGTGCATCTTTGGCTCTAACACTCCTTAGCTCTTCAATCTTCTTCAATACTAATCTTCTTGCAGTTACATTAAACCCAAAGTTTTCTTGAAGGATGAATAGACTTTGATCAACACAGCTTGGCTTTCTTAAAGTATCCTGTGAAGAGGCCACTGAATCTCCCTTCCTCCTTTGTATTTGAATACCAACCTTTCAGGTAGGTTTCTGTATGCATCAATTGCCCTTACCTCATCCAGCTCCTCCAGATAAAGGTTTAGGTCTGAAAATTCCTTGATGTCACACAAGTACAAGTAGTTTTCCTTGTTGATCTTAGGTTGAGCTTTGACTACTGCCTTGGATTTGAGAGGTGACAGCTTCACTTTCTTGACTGCCCTTGATTTTGTCCTTCTTGGCTTGGTGAGAATTGGCAAGTTGAAGTCAGGAATTGGTAATTTATCCCACTCTATTGGCTCATCCTTTGGCACAATAGGCTCTCCATGTATGTTCCTGTAGGGGTCTACCACCCTTATGTCTTCAAATACCACAGAGGGCTTTGATGCTTGAGTTTCAGCTTTAGTGGATTCCATTGGAAATTGATCTTCCAATTCCTTGTTAACAATATCCAACTTTCTTTTTGTTCTTTTAGCCAATTCTTTCTTTCTTGGAGATTTCTTCTGTTCTTCAATCTTCTTCTTTGATCCAGTAGCTTGAGTTGGTTGAGAGGGAATTTGTTGAGAAGAGTTCACAGCCTGTAGCTTGGTCAAGATAACAAACTGTTCTTTCTTTTGTTTAGACTTCTTTGCATCTAGAGCAGCTTGCCTCTTTTCCTGCTTCAATCTGGCTTTTTCTTCTTCCTTTGCTTGAGCAAATTGTGGATGTCCAGCTACCACACAAATTTCCTTCCCATTTCTGAATATCTTTGCAATTCTCTCTCTTGAGGCTGAATCAGCTGGATCTTTATAGAGAAGAATAGATCTTGACAGAAGCTTCTTTTCATCAGGCTTGGGTGTCTCATACACAGTATCCATAGGGTTCTTCAAAGATGACTTTGGATAGTTTGCCCTTGGTTTAAGAATCATCTCAGCCTTTATAGTCTTGATGCAGGAAGATTGTCCTTTCTCCAGATAGTTCATGCTCATCTCATTCACATTGATTGGCTTGACATGAGAGTGATGGATTGCTGACTGATCTGGTTCCTTGACTAATTGAAACTTTCTCTGTATTTCCTCATCAATCTTTTTCCAGTTGATCAGAGTCAACTCTTCTTTATCAGCATCTTTCAAACTTGCTGCTGCTGCATTTATAAGATCTATACCATCTGCAACTGGTGGCTTGGAGATAGTAATTGAAGGTACAATTACTTTGCTGATTTGAACTACAATGTTATCCCCCTTAGTTGGTCCTTTCTCCCCCTTGATTCTCTCTCCCCCTTTTTGTTATCATCAAGTGAAGGAGTTAGGCCTTGTGCTTTAGCTAGTTGCATGAGAAGATTTGTCCGAGTCTGTTGATTTTGAAGAAGTAGGGCCACTGAATTCTCAATAACATGAACTCTGGTCTCCAGCTTGGCTATCTTCTTTTCAGAATCTGATTCTCTTCTCAACCTTTGTAATAAATTATGCATGGTACCATATGGCATTAGTGAATCCAGTTTCTCAGAGTTGTATGTCTTTAAGTCAGCTATCTCCTTTTTCAGTTCATCCATACTGATATTCTGTCTGGAGTGTTGGATCTTCATTAAGTGCAAGGAGTCTAGATGAGCTTTAAGAATAGCCTTGGTACCAGCATCTGAAACTTCCTGAAGGGCTTGCTGAATAGCTGTTACTTGTCTTACCAAAGACACCTCAAATTGTCCTGGTGTAAAGTCCTTTGCCCATGCCCATTCAGGTAAACTTAAAGCTGAACTTTGGCCTTCATCTCCCCCTAAGTTCATGCTTCCATTCAAAGAACTAGAGTCATCATCATCAGAATTTACTCCAAATTCTTCAGATGGCTCTCCAGCTTGAGGAGACATCCTGTTGACAGCAGCTTTATCTCTTTGAAGAGATTCTGTGGTGTGCACTAAGTGTAAAGTCTGCTCTGCCTCCACATTGCCCTGAGCAGCCAACAGTTGATAGGCTGAAACAGGGTGAGTAAAAGTGTCAGCATCCAAGGAAATGTTATCAATTACAGCTTTGTAATGTTGCTGAAATTGTCTTTCCTTTTCAGCATCATCCACAATCATTGACTCACTAGCAATAGCTGGCTCCATCCTTATTGCTCCAGTACCTGCTTTTCTCTCATGTTCTCTCTTTTGTTGCATCAGGGTCTCACCCTGGCTCCCCACCCTCACACCCTCACCTTCACCTACTAAGGTGGGACTCCTCTCACTCACTTTTACCAATCCTGAATGAATGGATTGCTGAGATTCACTCTTTTCCTCTCCTTTTTCCTGGGAGCAACCCAGCCTCTCACTCAATACACTCTCCTCTCTCAGTCCTAAGAGTGATTGTATTACCACCAAATCTTCTGCACTTGAAATTATTGAAGTTTGAATTTGTGCAGAGACACTCGACGGATAAATGATATCCGTCGGGTGAGTGGTAAAGCTATCCGACGGATAACTGCTGTTAAGCTTATCCGTCGGGATACAATCACTACTTGACGGATGAGCAATATCCATCGAGAGAGTAGAAATGAATGAGGTGGGAAGAGAAACTATTGTTGACTCTGTGTTGATTGAAGTTATTTGAGGCACAGATGTCACAATAGAATCAGAAAGAATTGGCAAGTGAGCCAACAAATCATCTAAAAGATGATGCTCACTTGTACTAGATTTTGGCTTCCCCAACAGAGTTAAAGAAGGGGAATCAGGAATTGAAGTGTTTATCATGTCCACTTCCAGTGAGTTGGTTGGTGAGTATTGTGTTTCAGTGGCTTCTATCAAGAGAGATTTTGGCTGTGACTCCACATTTATTGGAGCCACATCAATCTGAATTTGAGAAGGTGCAGGAACTGTGTCTTTAGCACCAGTTTGCACTAAGTGTGTGTCCTGTGCATCCCCAGTTGTTTTGGATTTCTTCTTTCTAGTGTAAGTTTGGTGTAGGCTTGTGTCCCTAACCCTCTTGGCCTGTGCTCTTGGATGAGAGCTTTGTTCAATAGCCACATCCTTTTGGGAGGATGCAGCTAGAAGTGAGCTTCTGTCCTTTTTAAGCACTGCAGTTTGTTGGGAAACTGCAGTGTGGCTAGGCTGGGACTCACTTATCTCTCCAATCTTATCCTTGGGGTTTCTTTGATGTTCACCCCTTCCCTCACCTATCTTACCCTCCTTCACACTTCCCTCTTTGTGTTTGGTAGAATTTTCAACTGGTACCTTTTGAGAGATACCAGAGGGGGTTTTCTTTGATTTGGATTTAAGAATTGCAGTTGTTTTGGCAGCTTTGGTAGGCAACTATTTGGTCATTGTCACAGTTGCCATAGCTATGCCTGAAGTCAAAGAAATAGAAGGGTTTGGAATAGTTGAGAGTGTAGATGAACTTACCTCACTTACCTGAGGTGCCAGCATTACAGGAAAATAGAACATTGGCACATCCTTGTGATGGTTGGCTCTGTTCAGATCTGCAATGATTCTTCTCTCTTGAACCCAACACGCTAATTTGTTGGTTGGGTTCTCAAGTACAATCTCTTCACAAAGATGGTTAGCCGAAAGCATAAAAAATCTAGCATAGTAAATATTCTTTCATCTTTTGGCTGAGTCACCTAGTTTATAACCTAACTCATACACAACCAAATCACTTAAGTTGTAATATTTGTCTGTAACTAGCATGTATAGCATGTTAAGCATGGAAATGTTCACAGAATCAAAATTACTGATTTTTCCAGAAAAGACCTTAGTTACTACATCACACAAGTAACTCCATTCCTTCCTAAGACCTAGTCTTCTAATTTCACTTAGTTTTGCAGTAGGAAGTGCATAATGAATGGAATTTAGCATATTAACAATATCAGTGTCAGTGTGTGGTACAGTAACATTGTTATCAGGAATCTTGAAACATGCTTTTATGACATCACTATTGATACAGAAAACATTACCTTTGATGGTCAGAGTGATGGTTTTGTCAGTAGAGTTGTAGATTGCTGTTGTCCACATCTCCTCAACAATTTCACAATAAATTGTGGGTGATTCCAGCATAGCAAAACTTAACTTGCAGTTCTTCACGAAGTCCATCATCTTATGATAGTCTTCAGACTGCTGAATCCCCTTATTGACCAAGGCAGTGAAGTTGTTCTTCTCATAGATGAACCCAGTCTGTGACATGATCTTTACTACGGGTGCCATTGTTAGGGAAGAAAAGCTTGAAGAGAAGAGGATTTTTGCTTGAGAGAGAATGAAATAAGACAGTTGAATTTGAGAATGATAAAAGAAAATGATTAAAATGAAATAGGCTTTTATACTTTGCTCAAACTCAACGGATAAAAATAATAAAGAGAAATAAATTACCCAATAGAAACTGCCTAAAATTACCGTTTTAAAATAAACTTTAAAAATTCCACCCATTATCCGTCATGTAATGCTTATAAACTGTAAGTATACTCGATGGATAATGTTCAGGGAATTAACGGTTAAGATTTAGACACTTCGACGGATGAGGATAAAATGTTATCCGTCGAGCTTTAAAATATTCCAGAAAAGTAATTGATTTTTATTTACAATTTGTATATCGACGGATGAGTCAACCCGATGGATAATGGTCATCCGTCGAGAGACAAATTTTGACTCAGCCAAAATTTCATCCAAGACTAAAAATCAACTAAATTTCTGGCTTCTTTTCAACTTGCAAGAATAATTCAGATAAATTCAAGAGTAATTAAGCATACCTAACTCACTTACCAACCTAGAAAAGGTGGATTCATCCAGTGGCTTGGTAAAAATATCTGCAAGTTGCTTCTCACTTGGAACAAAATGTAACTCTACAGTACCATTCATTACATGTTCCCTTATGAAATGGTACTTGATGTCTATATGCTTTGTCCTTGAATGTTGCACTGGATTTTCAGTGATGGCAATTGCACTTGTGTTGTCACAGAAAATAGGAATCCTTTCAACTTGCAAACCATAGTCTAGCAATTGATTTTTCATCCATAAAATCTGTGCACAGCAACTGCCAGCAGCAATATATTCAGCTTCAACTGTAGAAGTAGAAACTGAATTTTGCTTTTTACTGAACCAGGACACAAGCTTGTTTCCTAAAAATTGACAGGTTCCTGTTGTGCTTTTTCTATCAATTCTGCAACCTGCATAATCTGCATCTGAATAACCAGTTAGATCAAAACCAGAATCTCTAAGATACCAAATGCCATGGTTTGGTGTTCCTTTGAGATATCTGAAAATTCTTTTAATAGCTATCAAATGAGACTCTCTAGGATCAGCCTGAAATCTAGCACACAAACATGTAGCAAACATTATATCTGGCCTACTGGATGTTAAGTACAGAAGTGAGCCAACCATGCCTCTATAACTTGAAATATCCACAGACTTTTCAGTAGTGTTTAGTTCAAGCTTAGTTGCAGTGGCCATGGGAGTTTTTGCAGATGTGCAATCCATCAGATCAAACTTCTTTAAAAGATCAAAAATATATTTAGTTTGACTAATGAATATTCCATCACTAACTTGATTAACTTGTAAACCAAGAAAGTAAGTTAGTTCTCCCATCATACTCATTTCATACTTGCTTTGCATCAGTTTGGCAAACTTTTTACAAAGTTTTTCATCTGTAGAGCCAAAAATAATATCATCTACATAAATTTGAACAAGTATGCTAGAGCCATTCACATTTCTGAAAAATAAAGTTTTATCTACAGTACCTCTTGTGAAGTGATTTTCCAAAAGGAACTTTGATAAAGTGTCATACCAGGCTCTAGGTGCTTGCTTCAGTCCATAAAGTGCTTTCAATAGATAGTAGACATACTCTGGGAAATTTGGATCTTCAAAGCCAGGAGGTTGACTTACATACACTTCTTCCTCCAAATCTCCATTCAGAAAGGCACTTTTGACATCCATTTGATAGACCTTGAAATTGGCATGGGCTGCATAGGCTAAGAAGATTCTGATGGCTTCAAGTCTTGCAACAGGAGCAAATGTTTCATCAAAATCTATCCCTTCTTGCTGACAATAGCCTTTAGCAACCAATCTTGCTTTGTTCCTTACTACTATGCCATTTTCATCCATCTTGTTTCTGAATACCCATTTAGTGCTATTGGATTCTTTCCTTTAGGCTTGGGTACCAGCTTCCATACTTTATTCCTTTCAAATTGGTTTAGCTCCTCCTGCATAGCTAAATCCAATCAGGATCTAATAAGGCTTCTTCTACCTTCTTTGGTTCTTCCTTAGACAGGAAGCTGTTGTATAGACATTCTTCTTGAGTTGCTCTCCTGGTTTGAACTCTGGAAGAAACATCACCAATAATCAGTTCAAAGGGGTGATCTTTTGTCCATTTTCTTGGTTGAGGTAGATTAGCCCTAGATGAAGAGACCTCAATGTTGTCTTGATGTGTGATTGAGTTTTGATTGCTAGAAACTCCCCCTGAGTTTGTGGATCTTTGCTTTGAAATTGGGGTGCTTTCCATGGGTGATCTGCCTTGACTTCCTGCTCCTTTTGATAACCCGACGGATGGTGAATTTTGAGTACCGACGGATGAGGCAGGTTGTCTTTCGACGGATAATACAGATTGCCTTCCGATGGATGAAGCATTATGTAACTCGACGGATGTTGAGTTTTGTGCTTCATTTGTAGTAAATTTGTCTGCATTATCCTTAGACACTGTTTCTTGATCACTTTCATCATCACTTTCTTCACTGACCATCTCAACATTGTCGAATTTGAGGCTCTCATGGTAATCTCCATCTTTTAGTCCTTCAATCTTTTTATCATCAAACACAACATGTATAGATTCAACAACAATGTTGGTTCTTAGATTGTAGACTCTATATGCTTTACCAACAGCATATCCAACAAAAATTCCTTCATCTGCTTTAGCATCAAACTTCCCATTTTGATCAGTTTGATTTCTCAGAATATAGCATTTACAGCCAAAGACATGAAGAAAGTTCAGAGTTGGCTTCTTGTTCTTGAATAATTGATAAGGTGTCTTGCATTTTGCTTGATTAATCAAAGAGATGTTCTGAGTGTAGCATGCAGTGTTGATAGCTTCAGCCCAAAAATATGTTGGTAATTTTGATTCTTCAAGCATTGTCCTTACAGCTTCAATAAGAGATCTATTCTTTCTTTCCACTACTCCATTCTGTTGTGGAGTCCTTGCTGCTGAAAACTCATGTAGGATCCCATTTTCCTCACAGAATGCTCTCATGACATAGTTCTTGAACTCAGTTCCATTGTCACTCCTGATTCTTCTAACTTTGAAATCAGGATGATTGTTAACTTGCCTTATGTGATTGATGATGATTTCACTAGCGTCATCTTTGGACTTTAGGAAATAGGTCCAAGAGAACTTTGAGAAATCATCTACAATTACTAGGCAAAATCTTTTCTTTGAGATTGACTGGTCCAAACAAATCCATGTGAAGCAGTTGCAGAGGTTCTTCAATTGCTGAATCAAGTTTCTTCCTGAATGATGCTTTAATTTGCTTCCCTTTTTGGCAGGCATCACACAGTCCATCCTTTGTAAACTCCACCAGAGGAATGCCTCTAACTAGCTCTTTCTTTACCAGCTCATTCATGGTCTTGAAGTTCAAATGGGATAGCTTCTTGTGCCATAGCCAACTTTCATCTTGCCTTGCTTTACTGAGAAGACAAGTTACAGATTCTGCTTTATTTGAGTTGAAGTCAGCTAGATACACATTTCCTCTTCTCACACCAGTGAGAACCACTTTGTTGTTTTGATTATTAATCACAACACAGGTTTCTTTGTTGAAGGTTACCGAGTTGCCTTTATCACAAAGTTGGCTGATATTCAACAGATTGTGTTTGAGACCATCCACTATGGCAACCTCTTTAATGATGACATTGTCCTTTGAAATCAAGCCATATCCCACAGTATAACCTTTGCTGTCATCTCCAAAAGTGATACTTGGGCCAGCTCTCTCTTCAAACTCTGTGAGCAGGGTAGAATCACCAGTCATATGTCTTGAACAACCACTATCCAAGTACCAAAGATTCCTTCTGTTTCCCTGCACACATCAAAATTAAATCAAGTTGATTTTGGTACCCAATTTTCCTTGGGTCCTGCCTTGTTAGCTTTCTTCTTCTGTTTCTTAGGTTTTAACTCATTTGACTTAGGAATTTCAGATTCTTCCTTAGTCATTTGGGTTGGGCCTTTGAAACCACTAGATGCTACAGAATTATTATGCATGTTAAGGCTAACAGGAAATGGCATGCTTGGTGCAAACATGTTATTCCAGTAAGGCATGCTAAATGGCATTTGAGGCATATTGTATGCAGCATAATATGGATTAGGTGCAAATGGCATATTAGCAAACTGTGCATTCATGTTCTGTGTAGGCATAGCATTAACAGGCATAGGAGGCATGGCATTCATGTTAGAGAATTGAGGCTGAACAGACATGGGAGTAGGCATGGCAGATTTGCAATTAACAGACAAATGATTTACACTACCACATTTGACACAGATTTTTCTAGGAGCATATTTGTCAGGTGTGTAGTTTTTATGTTTGTTAATCCCTACTTTACCATTCCTATTGTTTTTCCTTTTAGTTTCTGTTTTTACCTCTATCTTCTCAAGTCTGTCACTCAACTGTTTGACAGTCATGTGACCAACATTAGCCTTTTTTCCCTTTCTTGGCTTGACTTGACTCCCCTGAAACAAAGTTCTTGGAAACAGACCCATACTTTTCATTTAGCTTGGTTAATTTGGCTTTACTAATGGGTTTGTTCACAGCCGATGGATGAGGATTTTTATCATTCGACGGATAACATATTTTGTTATCCGACGGATAGTCCTCATCATCCGTCGAGTCTACATCTGTCAGCAATCCATCTACCAAAATAGGTTCTAGTTTCTCCTTATTCTTTTTCCAGGCTTCATCACAAAAGGACTCAATTTCTTGAACCTTGGTGATTTGAGCATGAACATCTCTGGATGTTTTCCATGCTTTAATCACCTCCTGTTCACGATCGAGCTGCTTCTTTAAAATTTCTTCCTTTTTCAAGGACTCAGTTAATTACTCCTTAGCAATTCTACACTCAATTTTTAGTTTCTCAAACTCAACAAACTGAGACTCAAGCACATTATTCCTCTCACTCAAAAACAAGTTGTTTTCTTTAATTTTAGCATTTTCTTTAGTGAGGGACTTAAGTGTAATACGCAAATGATACAATTTTGTAGACATGTCATTTATTGCATCATTACACTCAGCTTTAGATAAATGTGCAAGGTTTGTAGTAATTACCTGATTGCTTGAGGAACTTGTCTCTGTTTTATCAGACTTGGCCATAAGGGCTAGATTGACATAGCTGATCTCCTCATCTTCATCCAAACCATCAGCTGCCCAGTCATTCTCTTGTGTAATAAAAGCCCTTTCCTTCTGTTTGAGTAGATCAAAGTATTTTTGCTTATAATCCACAGACTCAAATCTTTTCTTACTAGAATCTGACTTTCTACACTCATTTGCAAAATGCCCTGCCAAGCCATATTTGAAACACTTGAATTTTGACTTATCCACCATGTTTCTATTTGGCTTGGCAGCTCCAAAGTTCTTCTTGAACTTGAGCTTGGCAAATCTTCTTGAAAGGAATGCTAGGTGCTCATCAATGTCCTCCATGTCATCTTGACTCAAAGAATCTTCACTTTCTGCAGCTAGCCCTTTACCCTTGCTTTCACAGGCCTTTGAAGTTGATTCCACAGCTTCCATCTTCACTTCCTTCTCCTTTTCCAGTTCAGCAACTAGTGCAATGGATCCTCCTTTCTTCTTTCCTCTCTCCATTCTTTCATCCTGCTCTATTTCAAGCTCATAGGTCTTCAGAATGCCATACATTCTCTCCAAAGTAAACTCCTTATAATCTTGTGAGTTTCTCAATGAGACTGTCATTGGTTTCCATTCCTTTGGAAGAGATCTGAGAAATTTCAGATTGGAGTCTTTAGTCTGATAGGCTCTTCCATGCAATTTAAGAGCATTTAGTAGCTTTTGGAATCTACTAAAAATATCAGTGAGTGACTCACTTTCTTCATTGTGAAAATGCTCATATTGCTGAATCAGGAGCAACATTTTATTTTCTCTTACTTGCTCAGTACCATCACAGATTATCTGTATTATGTCCCAAACTTCCTTGGCAGTCTTGCAGTTGATGATGTTATCAAACATATCTGCATCAACACCATTGAACAGAATGTTCATGGCCTTTTTATCTTTCCTGACTTGTTCAAGATCAGGATCAGACCATTCATGCCTTGGCTTTGGAACTGATGGTTCATTTCCTGTTGCATCTCTCACTGGAACATGAGGGCCTCTTTCTATGTAGTCCACATAGGCCTCATCTTGAGAAAGCATATGAAGATGCATCTTTACCTTCCAATGATGGTAATTATCTTTATCCAGAAAAGGAATCTTGATTCCAACATCTTTCTTGTTCATCTTGCTGAATTGTTTTGATCTTTAAACTCTTTGTAGATTAAGAGCTTGCTCTGATACCAATTGTTAGTCCCTTAATAATATAGCAAGAATTACAGAAGGGGGGGTTGAATGGAATTCTTTATCTTTTTCTTGAAATAAAAATGTTCAACTCGATTATAGATATATCTGTTTTGATTAGCACAATGCGGAATATAAACTTTAATGAATCAAAACAAGAGTAATTAAAAACAAGAGTCTTTAAAAACTTTCTGGTGGATTTAAACAATTCCACCAGAGATATATATTAATATATCGAGAGAACTCTGTGTGCAGAAATGCTCACAGCTGCTTTTACAAGATAGAACAACTAAGAACACAGGAAAAGCTAAAGATAGTGCTTACAAAGATTTCTCTGTGTTTGTTTCTAAGCTCACTTAGTTTTCTTAGTTATTTTATATTTGCTACTCTCTTGGTTTATATATATTACCAAGATTACAAAGTCAAAAGAACTGAATAAATATAAAATCTAACAGTCTTGATCTTTGCTGCTTTTCATCCTTTTTTACCCAGTTAATGGGCTTCCACAGTGTTTGTATCCAATCTCGACGGCTGTGTGTCAGCTTTCACTGTTCAACTGATGTTTGAATCTTGATATTATCATCCGTCGACTTTCAGATCATCCGTTGATGACTTACTTGATCATCCGTCGACTGCTATTTTGAACATCCGTTGAAAGTCATTTGATCATCCGTCGAAGCTTTGTTAAGCATCCGTTGATAGCTATTTTGGCACTTGACTTCAATTCACTTATACAGAATTACAAGACATTGCTTATGTACAGTTAATCAACCTATTCTGCATATCTAGTTAAAGTCAACATGACTTATATGCTACTACAGATTCTATACAAAGGTGCATACAACACTGTGCTACAAACTTATCATTATATAAGCTACTCCCTCGATGGATAATAAATTACTCATCCGTCGGTACTCAAACTGAGTTATCCGTTGGGACTATAATTCTTATCCATCGAGTGCTACATTATTTCACTAAGTAAAATCTACTTAGATGTTTTGTTTAGGTAATCATCAAGTGCACAACATATTCACAACAAAAGTCATATCTATGCTTTCCATAATTTTCTTTTGTTCAAGCACATAAACTCTGTAGGCAGTTCTTTCCAATAAATATCCCAAAAAAGTTGCTTCAAAAACTTTAGAGTCAAATTTCCCACATATTCAGAGTTGTCTTTTAGAACATAACACTTGCTTGCAAACACATGCAGATGCTTCACAGTAGGCTTCCTTTTTGATAAGATCGAGTAGGGTGATTTGCCAAGATTTTTGTTGATGAGATATCAGTTTTGAGTGTAACATGCAATATTGACAGCTTTTTCCCAAAAACTTGTTGGCAAATTGGCATCTTGCAGCATTGTTCTAGCAGCCTCAAGAAAAGTTCTATTCTTCCTTTCAACTACACCATTTTGCTGAGGTGTTCTTGCATCTGAGAACTCTTGAACAATACCCATGTCTTTGTAAAATTCAGTCAAGATTGCATTTCTAAATTTTGTGCCATTGTCACTCCTCAATCTTTTCACACAATTCTGATCTTCAGTTTGCTTCTCAATTTTCTTGATGTATTCAATAATGATGTGTGGAGTATTTCCTTTGAATACATAAACTCTACCCATGTGTACCTTGAGTAGTCATCCACCATCACAAGTGCATATTTCTTCCTCGAAATTGATAATACATTAATTGATCCAAACAGGTCCATGTGAATAAGTTATAAAGGTGCACTTATGGAATTCACAGCTTTGCTTTTGTGACTAGACCTTTTTATTTTGCCTTTTTGACAAGCCTCAAAAACTTCATCTTAAGCAAACTCCAGATTTGGCATGTCTCTCACTAACTCCTTTTTCACCAAGGTATTGATAGCTGTTTAATTCAGGTGAGAGAGCTTCTTGTGCCACAACTTTCTTTGCTCAATAGATACCTTGGTGTAAAGTAACATATTCCATTTTAATTTGATGAGTATAAATCTGCAACAAATAAGCTTCCCTTTTTTGCTCCTTTTAAAGCTACTTTAGCAGTGGTTTTACTGATAATTGAGCATTGTCCTCTGTAAAATGAAACATTGAATTTTCTATCTGTGAATTAACTGACACTCATGACATTCACCTCAAGACCAGCTACCTGGAAGTGTTTGTCCTAAATCCAATCATATATGATGAGTTCGGAAGAACTTTCTTATATTCCTATTTAATTTCATTTGAATTAATAAATGACTTGTTATATTTTTATTATGGGCTTTATCTATCTAAAGTGTTTTAAATAAGATGCTCCATAGTTTAGAGTAAAGCTTTTAGAATTATAATGAGTTTTTAATAGTGAGATCTAGAAGATGACAACTCTAGACTTAAACAGTTCCTGGTCATAGGATAACTAATCAGATGTTAGTGGATCTGCAAAGATTGGTACATACTATGCTTGCTCCCTTCAGGAGGATGTCTGTTCTCATAGGCATTTGTGTGGTGACACTATAGCTAGTATGTAGGTGCTTATTTGGAATAAGTTCACTGAACATGACTCGATAAGTTGAACAACTAATGGAGATTACTCACGTGTTAATAGTGGTTCACTGAGTGATAGTTGTACAAGTGTCCTTAGACTTGGGATCGTTAAAGTTATCTTGTATATAATGAACTGTGCTTTGGTTTAGTCCTTTGTCTCAAGGACATTCATTAGGTCTATTCTGGGCATAGGGATTTGTGTACAGAGATAGTTAACGTCAATAGAGGATCTACCCCTTCCAGTATAGGAAGAGAATATCCTATGTTATTCTTAGTATGCGAGTTCTGGAATCTCTGGCCAGAGTGTATGAAATTAGAAAGGAGTTTCCAATTTGCATTAATATGAACTTTACATTATGAATAAGAAATCATATGACTAAATTTGATAGGACTGACACGAGATTCATGCCTTGTATTTAATCGGGATATTATAAGGGTAGAAGTAATTCATTGTACGGTAACTAGTCACTAACAGGTTCTTGGTATTCTAAGCAGTGAATTCATATTATCCGGATAGTCGCGATATGTTGAGAAGCATCACTCACGATGTAGAATAAATATAATTAATCAGTTAATTATATTTAGTGAATTTTAGTATTCATATAAATAATTAATAAAAGTTTATTATTATTTATTTCTACTACCGAAATAATATTGAACCTACAGGGTCACACCATAAAAGAATATTTTCTTTGATGAAATAATGAGAGAGAGAATTATTTTCTAAATAGTTTAGAAAAAGAAATAATGATTAAAATAGTTTTAATTATTATTAAAGCATTTTATAAAGATAAAATGTGGGGGATTAATATATATTTATATATATATAAAGATATATTGTTTTTAACCCTAGGAGAGCCCTATAAATAGAATGAGATGGCTTATTCTATTTACACAATTTTGGTTTTGTGAAAACCCTAGCCTCCATCTTCTTCCTCTCTCTCTCTCTCTCTCTCTCTCTCTCTCCCAAAACTCCATTTTATAAAAGCTCGGTTTTATAAAAGGTTCATCAAAGAGGATCGTTCTTGGTGGATACCGGTAGACTGCTTCACACACTGAGGAGCAACTGCTAGCACTCCCTTTTTATAAAGCTTCGATTCACAAGGTATGGTTACGATTCCTCAGTTTTTCCTTTTTATACGTTTTTCTATATGTGCGGTATATAGCTTTTACGGAATAAATGTTATATCTCGCTTCCGCTCATCCGTAAATCCCTTAAATGGCATCAGAGCTAGGTTTTGCATATAGAGATTCATATAAAAAAATTCAGATTTTTTAATGCATGTATGGATTTGTTATGATTTTTACAAGTTTATTTAGATTTATTTATGAATTAATTCGAAATAATTCTTGCATAAGATTTTGACTACTGATCTGGGTTCTACAAGTGTTATAGATCGTCTAGGTATTTTTTTCATAATTTTGTGATGTGTAGATTATTTGTTATGAAATTTTTTAAATTGTTTTAACTAAAATTCATGAAATAATTATGCATGTGAATAATTATGATTAAAATTTGCACAAGGACCCATGGCTGATTTGATAATTTTATGCTACTCCCTGATTTAAGAAATTATATTATTTTAATTTTTATTAATTTTTTAATTAAATGTTAATTAATTTATTAATAATAAAATTAAGATAATAACATATTAATAAAGAGTTATTAATAAGGGAGTAAAGGAAAGGGGGGGGGGGTTACTTCTTTTTTTTTGTAACAGCAGGGAGCTAACGACACAGCAGTAAGAAAAAATAACTGCAAAGCAACGGTCGGCCAGGCGCATGCGCGTGAAGCGCACGCGCGGAGGGGGGTGTCGCGCATTCCGGGAATGCGTTCACCCTGTTGCGCATTCACTGAATGCGTTACACCCTTTAATGGCTTAAAATGGTTGTAACGCATTACCGGAATGCGTTACAGTGCCTGTAACGCATTCCTGTAATGCGTTATAACCCATATGTCTTTTTTAAATTTGATTTTCTGGGAGTTTCGTAACTCCGTTTTGGGTGTGCAATATATCGTTGGATTCATTTTTCCGAGACGGATCTAATGGAGTGGTCAAATTTTTTTATATAAAAGTTTTGAACTGTTTATATTCCCGAAAGTGTTTTAAAGCATGTTTTAATTGTTTTAATTGCTTTTAAATGCTATAATAAATCCATACATCATTATATCAATGTGTGACATGATATTACTTGCATGCTTACTTATTTATTTATTTTTATATATGAGATATATGCCTATGTTTACCATGCGATGATAGATTTAAGTGAACTTAAATCAATATAAGGCGTGCTCTAGAAAATCTAGAATAGGAATCGTTTCTTGCCTTAACAATAATATTATGAATACAATCATGAGATTCTTGTGTTTATAAAACACGTAATTAAATATGAATTTTCAGTTTTGAGAGAAAGGATGATTCTGTCAAAAGTAGATTTCGATCTGTAAGAAATGGGTATTAAGTGACGCATCTTGACAAAGCTCCCCCTGATCTGAGAATCATCTGATTATCGATTATTGATTTGAAATATTTAATTTAAAAGGAAGAATCTCTTTATAATATGATTATGATTGTAACATACCTCTAAAATTAAATAATATCAAGTAGTAATTGACCAATGACACAACAAGCTTGTGTCGGTCATAGCCTTCCAACATGGTAGAAAGTAGTTCTTATTTTTAAATCATTGTCGTTTCGTGCTACAGCCGAAGGCTTTGATTTCGAAATAAGAAATACTTGTTTATTACATAGAGATGTGTACATTGAATTAGAATCTAAAGGTCGTTACCTGTTGCAGCCGTGGGCCGTTGGAAACTGATTCAAATAATAGAAATGTTGGGTTAGACTTGACTTAGAATATTGAGTCTGTCGTGCTACAACTGTGACTCAATTATTCAAGAGGCTAAAGTTTTATTAGGAAATAACATAAGATGTAATTGACAAGAGTTGTCTGCCTATTGAACATCACATGACGTTTCGTGCTACAGCCGAGGTTGTGTGATGGAATGTAGGATCCCTATTCCCACTAGCATTATGAATGCTTAATTTTTCACTTAAGGGGGTTGTATAAATTAGATAAACTAGTGGGAGCCACTTATGAATAAAGACCCAATTCATATAATATTTTGTAATGAAATTGAATATTTGCTAAGTGTTGTTATGTGTTCATCATTTACAGATTTACTATATACATTATATCTTCTGCACTATCACTCCGGAGTATACGAGATGCTCACAAGTTGACTGGTCCTAATTTTGCTGACTGGCTTCTAAACTTGAGAATTGTTCTCCGGGTTGAGAAGCTGGAATATGTGCTTGACTCTCACCTAAGCCTACTGAACCTGCTAACGATGCACATAATGATGAACATGTTGTGTATCATAAGTGGATAGATGATGCAAATGTTGCTCAATGCATCATGCTAGCTTCCATGAACATTGAGCTACAGAAGCAGCATGAGTATATGGATGCTCACACTATCCTTATGCATCTACAAGAGTTGTATGATGTGGTAGGGAGGACAGCTCGATATGAGATATCAAAGGAGCTTTTCGGTTGTAGGATATCTGAGGGATCATCTGTGAATAACCATGTACTTAAGATGATCAATTTGATTGAACGTCTTGGACAACTTGGTTTTGACATGGATGGGGAGTTGAGCCAAGACTTGGTCTTGCAATCACTTCCGGGTTCTTTTTCGCAGTTTGTTGTGAACTTTCACATGAATAAGCTGGATGTCAGCCTGGATGAACTCCACAACATGTTGAAGACTGCGGAATCGAATTTCCCCCCTAAAAAGAGCTCTGTTCTTCTAATTGGTGAAGGTTCCAATCCTAAGAAAAGGAAGAAGAACCCTTCTAAGAAGAAGAAAGTAGGTGAGAAAAAGCCTGTTCCACCAAAAGCTGAAGACTCCAAGTTTAACTACTTTGAGATATACTGTGATGGCCTCAACCCCGGGGTCTGGAGTTGACGTCACCAACAACAATAATAACAATCATAATTAAGCCTAACTCATTAATAATACATATACTACGACCCCTTTACCATGACCTTTTCCAGGTTTAAGTATGACTTAGGTTGCTCAACTAACACAACTCAAATTACCTACAAAGTTCTGATCACTAATTCAATGCAGCAACTCAACAGACCTCACCTGGTCTGAACACAACTACCTCAGAGGAGCCTGACACGAAAGGAGCTGGAACTCTGCCCTGACTACCGCGTAAGAATCTCCTGGGCATCTGCAATATATATAAAACATTCTGCAAGGGTGAGCAATCAATTGCTCAGCAGTACCACTATATGAATAACAAGTAAAATAGTTTAAAGTAAAACAGTTATAGGAACAGAATTCATAACTTGCCAGAAACATATAAAACATATATAAAGTGGATATCAAAACTAGCATGCTCTGTAATATAAGATTAACAGTCGTGTGCTATGCATAAACAAAATCATTGTTTAATTTTTAGCATACTATTTCCATTTTCAAACCTTTCGTTCCATTACAGGAACCATAAAACCATTATCCCGTTACGGGGACCCAAAATCATTTGTTCCGTTTCTGGAACCTCAATCACTTGTTCCGTTATTGGAACCACAAAATCATCTATCTCAAACACGTTGCTTTGTTAAACAATTTCAAAATTGAATCAATCAAATCTATTGGACGTTAACGGGTGAAGATAGCTGATCAGTCTACCCTCACCGGACAGCGACTAGTGGCCGTCCAGAAATAGAATGTGTTCCAGAACTTGGGAAAAGACTAGCTAGGTTTTTCCCCCACGCTGGACTAATCGGTTAAACAGAATGCCAATCCAATTAGCCACTTACGCAACCTCATGCTGGGCCGTTACCGAATAACGGGTCTCTTACGCAACTCCAATAGATCAACTGAATTCCCTTTTTCTCTCTTTCCATAATTCCACAACATAGGTAGATCAAAACATTCCAGGACATAGGTGGATGAAAACATTCTCTTTATCCAGTTTTCAAAATCACTGTCACCTATCTCTTTTTCAAAATCAATCTGTCACAGCACACTATTCAAATATTCTTTTCATTTAGATCATGTTTAGAGATAGGTGTTTTCAGAAGTTACTTTTTCCTAAAACAGAATTTTAAACAACATTTCAAATACGGGGGATACATAACTTAAAACGTTTCTGTTCCATTACGAGAATAAATATTTAGCTATTCACATGCACTGAATCATAAAAGAATGGTCAGGGGTACTTGCCTTGCAGAGCTTTACAACTGATACTAATTGACTCTGAGCTGACTCGGACGCTCAGGCTTTATCGCTTTACTATTTGACTATTCTGGATCCGACCTCAACGCTCAGGTCCTTCGCTTGGGAACCTCGCTGCGCTTGTCGACTGATGACTAGGTTATCTTTAGTTCGACTTCAATTCTTGAGTCCTTCGACTAGAACCTACAGAGCCGAAATACCCTACGTTAGACGTCTAGGTATGCTTGACATATCCTCTCTTTAACCCTACCCCGACAATAACAATCCCGAATCACACATAAATGAACTATAAACACGCACACAATAGTTAAGATTCACATATTCATAATCCGACCCCTTACTCATATTCTGAAAATACATTTACCCGTCGTTAAAAGAAAACAGGGTTATCGGGTATAGTTACAAAATATTTTATTATAACACGTAGGTACGATTATAAAAGAGAATTATTGACCATTTATGGAAGGTTTACTCTGAACACATCAGTACATTCCGGAAAGTATTTATAATTATGATTATACATGTCTGGCTGATAGTCCTGATAATCACAGGGTATGCCCCACATTTTTAAAGCTACTTTTTCCGATAAATCGGGCAGCACTCCCTCGGTTTTTCGGTCTACCCGTCGAACACAAACGACGTCAAATCACAACTAATCAATTTAGTCCAAAACCAATCACGCCATCTACATTTCATAATTTCTCAACCACCGATTTAAATCAATTAATTATTATTATTATTCATATTTTATTCATTTATTTTAAAATATTAGGACTCAGAATTATATCATCACCGTCCACCGTCGGCTCGCCGAGGCTCATCGCCGACGACGGTAAAATTTGCGGGAACCTGATAAAGTCGGGTTTCCGTCACAAATTTCACCGATAATTATTAATTTCTCGCATGAAATTATTATTATTATTCTTCACGGATGTTACTCAATTATTAACTGCAGAATAATAAATAAAAAAAATCAAGTTAGAAGTAATCGAATAAAACAACAGAAACAGAGTACACGCGCGTAGGACAGCGATACACGCGCCACCATCCCCCTTGCAGAGAACAGCAAGGGGCGGCACCGCGCAATTAGCAACCTGGAAACGAATATATACATATATAGGTATCCCACCAGGAATAACTATAGAATATACACGAAGCCAGTAACAGATACACACAGCCATCGTCGGAAAATAAGAACGGCGGCGATGAAGAAAGAATAGAGGCGGTGACAACGACTTACCCCTGAAGGAGAAACAATCGAGAGGGAGGGGAACGGGAGAGGGAGTATGAGAAAATGAGACCGAGTGAGACAATAAAAAAAAACGAGAGAACAGATGTGGCTAGAACTGCAAGTGAGAGACACATAGATAAGTGAGGCCGAGAAGAAGAGATACAGCTATATCTCTATTTTTATTTTATCCAATAAGCAGTTAACACATTTTTGGTAAGACTGGGAAAACTCGTCACGTATACAAAATATAGACAGGTATTAATATAATGTACTGCAGCTCCCTTACTGCTCGCTATTTCGCAATTTATCGAGCCAAGCCGTACATAAAATAAGTCCATAAAATTACGTAAAATAGTCTTAAATATTAGAAATATCCCGAAATTAATAAAAACATGACTTTCGAAATTTTAAAATAATTTCTAAAATACACTTTATACCTGCTTTCATCAATTAAACGAATCGACGCGCGGGTAAAATTAATTTCCAAAATTCCAAAAATAATTTTAAAATTCTCAGAATAATACGAACTTATTAAAATATAAGTTTCATAATTTTTGAAGATTTCCATAATTAAATATGAATTTTACCATTAAACACACTCAGAAAATCATTTAAAGATAAATAATTAATGAAATATTGATTTCTCAATTTTATAAATTCCTAAAAATAATTATTGAAATTATAGTCATAAAAATAATTTTAGAGACAATTCACATTTTTACACAAATAAACTTGCCTTAAATCCACTTTTAAAAGCGAAAACAATTCAGTATACTTAACAATTAATTACACGAACAATCCTGTACACCATAATCACCTACAAAGATAATAATAAAATAACACAAAGCTGACAGAAGCTATACACATATATTATTCATTTAATCATTCCATAATTACGCATTTAAATTATACCAAAAATACGCGAGTCGTTATATCCTTCCCCCCTTAAAAAGATTCTGTCCTCAAAATCTGATCTAGCTAAATAAACGAGGATATTTGTCAAGCATATCCAACTCCAACTTTTAGGTAGACTCTTTGACTCAAAAATTTATTCCAAGCATACTTATTAGGGATATAAATTCATTTCTAAGGACTCGCTCTTAATGATCGAGGATTTGGTTCAATCATTTCACGCAGAATAATTTTGGATAAGAGCCCATTGGCTCCTAATCAATGACTTGGTTCGAATCAGATACGCAAGACACATTATATATATACATATACTGCAATTGCAGCAGCCACGTCAACTCGTGGAAACTATACCTATATTTACCAATACCGCGAATAATTCACTATAATGAGGACTCATCTTGTCCCTTCTGTTCAATTTTAACCAATCTCCTTCAGGGTAAAACTTTTGCCTATACCACAATCCTTATTCTATATATTCTTATTCTTTCGATGCAAATCCGCTTTCTCTCTTTTTCTATCCTGGGTTGTTTCAATTCTTTTCCAAGTCAACACCACCACACTCTTGATATGCTAAATTATTTCAGGACTTATCCATGTCTCTACTTCCATTTCTCTTACTAGGGTGAGGACCCACACTTATGTCCATACAACACTTCGCAAAGTAACATTCTCGTGCTAACATGATAACTATTATCATAGAAACTCAATCCATGGTAGGTGATTATCGCAGTGCACATTTTAAACCCATCATATATATACTCTCCACATATCTTATATTGTCTGAATCATCTTCTTACTTTGACCCTCTGTCTAAGTGTAATAACCCCAATTTTTGGGAAATTTTTGAAACCCTTATGAATAGTGTTTTTGCTGAATGAGAAAAATTTTCATGCCACGCTATGTAGGGGTTTTGTTATTGATCTTATGGGATATTATTAGTACTCTATGTGGTATATAAGTGTATGTAAAGATCGTCAGAATCCAATTCCGAACACTTTGATTTTTCCCGGAAATCCAATAGATACGGAAAGAATTGAGTATAAGGTGACAGGATAAAAAGGATTTAAATTAAAGGATTATAGGAGAGGATCATAAAAGGAATATAATATATTGAGAAAGGTTAAGGGAACCTAAGTAATAAGATCCCGGGTATGATCCCTCAAACGATAAACGAGAACGAAAGATAAGCGAACCATAAAACAAATAAGTGACCAAGAGACAAGCTTGTACAAGAAGCCAGGGGTTGTGACATCATCAAACCACAGGGTGTGGACAAGTGGGAGCATTATGACATGTGCAAGGTGACATAGGCATGACAAAAAAGGAAGGAGGTGTGGTGGCTTTGTAACCACACAAATTCAAGGGCAACAAGGTAATTAACTAAATCAAACACAAAAACAAGCCAACCAAGCCAAGCAAAATCATTTTTCATCAATATCAAAAAGCAACCAAGGCATGGTTCATCTTTGCTCTCGGCTTTTTACTATTCAAAAGAGCAAGAAATTCAAAATCAAAGATCCAAGCTTCCTAAATTGGTGAGTTAATTCCCTAATCATCTTCATGCTTAGTTAGGGCTATATCATGAGTTTAAGCCATCAATTCCTTCTCCATCTTCTTCATTTAATCAAAGAAGAAGACTATGAATAGTGTTTTCAAGTTTTTAACTTGAAGTTTTTCTTGTTTTCCTTGAAGATCCAAGCATTCCTAAGACTTCTCAAAGCTTCTTAAGGCTTCCTAGCTCCTCCCACCACTTGAAGGAAGGTATACCATCTCCAAACCCTAGATTCCTATATATTATAAGATGATTTTGATTAGTAGGGTGCTATTGTAGCTTGTTGTTGTGATTTAGAGTTTGGGATTTGAAATGGTAGTGAAATGGAATGGCGAATGTTGTGGTTTTGATTAAAAGGACTTAAGTATGATTAAAGTTAAGCTTAGGCATAAGTATGAATGATTAAATTGAATTGGTTGGGGTTGTTATGATGTGATAAGGATGGATGTTGGTTGTATGTTGGATTTGAGGTTGATTTGGGATGGTTTTGAATGGTTTAAAATATTGGAAATCGCGTAAACATAGCCGTCGTAACGTCCGATTTTCTTTAGACTGTTTTTGTGCATAACATTAGGACCCGAGAACCCCCTGCTAAATTATGACAATTGCCATGTCTAGATAGCTCATGTTACGAGCTTCGTTTTGATATGTAGTTCGTTCGATTCCGATGCACGGTTTAGGAGAAACGACCGTTTCAAGTAACGGCGTTTCGCGAACGAAACTTTCCCCCTCGCCTTACTTTGAAACATAGGTTAAAGACCAAAAAGGGTTAATTAATGTATGAAACATTTATGGTAAGTGTGTTAGGCAGTTGGTAAGACACTCGCGAAGGAATCGCCTTAAAACTCGTAAAGGTTAAATTATTAAAAAATGGTGGAGCCGAGGGTACTCGAGTGACTTAAGAGAATCAGTAAGCGCAAAACGAGCGTTAGAGTCTGAGTTGGTTAGAGTATAGATTTACAAGTGACTTTGGTTTAATTCCAACTTACTTGTTGTTTATAGGTTACCAGACTCGTCCCGAGCCATTCGTAACCCCCAGTCGCTCAGGCAAGTTTTCTACCCGATATACTGTTGTTGTGATGTAAATATATGTATATGCATTATCTTGTGATAGTGCATGATTGTTATTAGCAAATTTTGCGATATATTGGAGCATGCTGATATGGTATATATGCATGCCTGTTTCGCATTCTTTCCATATATATATCTGTTGATTCAGTTGATAATACATATGCTAGAGGATAGCGGTAATTTGCATGTACCCTTAGTACAGGGACCCAAAGGTGAAAATATTTCTAAAACCGGGAGTCGAGGATCCCGAGTAGATTTTGTATATATGGATATAAATATATATATATATTTATACTTATATATATATATATATGGTCATAGTTTTCAAAACTATTAATCGAATAAGGTTTATTCGATAACTTTAACTTTATTTTATTATTGAATATTATTTCGAATATTCATTCGAGGGCTTATGACTCAGTTTATATTGTTTAATGAATATTTTTGAATATTCATTTGAGGATCTATGACTCCGATTATTTGCTGAGATTTGTTCTTTATTTTATTAAAGAATAAGGTGTAAATAATCAAACTTATTTTCGATTATTCAAATAAAGATAGTACTTTCATATAAGTATATCTTTGGTTATTTAATACTCGTTTCAAGTATAAGTTTTAATACTTTTACTTCAATTATTTTTATAAAGATTATTCTTTATGAGAATATTATTTAAATAATAATATTCAGTTATTTTCTAAATATTCTGGGGACTGATTTACTTCATTAAATCAGCTTTACTCCAAACACTCTATAAAGTGTTTTCGAGTCTTCAAAATGATTTTTAAAAGATAGAGCGGATCCCAAAACTCATTTTTATATTTAAGATCTTCCTTTTAAGGGGATTTAAATACTCGCTCAAAACCTGAGGGATCCGGCTCTGTGGTGTGTTTTATATTCGCAACAAGGTTGCTGTTTTGATAAATGAATTGATTACTTACCCAACACTCGGGAAGTAAAATTCTTGGAACAAGTTAATCCATTAACAGGCATCGCCTGGGAAATATTGGTGAGTTCTCCTTTCCAAATAGATACGACTTCTTGGTGGAGCCGTATCAACAAGTTTCTACTTGGGGAAAGTGGGGACGAGCTTTATGTTTCAGAGTCATGGATTTCATCTGAACTAGGAGTGGCGTAAGTGGCCGAGTAGCGCCGGCCCAGCCTTATTATATTGGCCCAAATGGCCTGGAAGTTCCGCTAAGGCGGTCCATTCCTTAGGAGTTCAGTGTTCGGTTGACAAGTAAATCCGACAGGTTCTCCTCTACATGTAGAAAATGGTGGGGTTGTACTACTACGACTGATCATCGTAAGTGGTCTTCCTGGCGTGGCAAACTCCCGTAATGAGTTCATCATCCAATTGGATATTTCTGCAACACTACCCAGAGCACTTCGATAGAAAGGCTACGGTTGGGCGATTGTTGAGTGTTGGCAGGGTCAAGTTTTCAAAATGATGTTTGCATCAAATGAAGTATCTCGTAACTTCATTTTATTTTGATGATATTTTAAAGATTTAATCTATTCAAATCTGGTCTTGTAGTCTCATCTATGTGATGAACTTTGGAAACTAATTATAACTTGAATGGTGGTAGTTCAAGTAGTATTTGGAAAAGATATAAGTATATTGGAGTATCTTGTAACTTCATCTTTTAAACTTATATCTAGTAAATGATTATCTTATGCATGACAAAGATTTTCAGAAAAACGTTGAGACAAGGTTAGATATATGAGATCACCTTGCAACGATATTTTTATACAGTTATACACTGGAACTCTGTGTGTATTATGCATGGAAGAGGACTTCCCATATTTTGAAAAGTATATAAGTATATATATATACTGAATATTTTGCGACTTCATGGCATTAAGATATCAACTTGGTTCATTTCTTTTGACCAAGACTTTCATGAGTACTATGAGAAGGCTCATATATTGTTAATCATTATACATATTATTTTGGTGGGCTTGCTGCTCACCCTTGCTTTATTTCTTCATCACACAACAACAGTTAGGAAAGATGGCCAGACTCCAGCAGACCCAGCGCAAGCGCGTGGGAATCGTCCCGCGTCTTCCCGTTGATGTTGTAGCTGCTATAGCTGCAGAGGTAGATCTATTGTAGATCAGGCCATCTACTTTTGAGAATCAATTATGTATAATTATAACTTGTGGCAGATAATGGCAATTAACTGTAAATTTATCAAGTAATCATTTTGGGTTGTAATAACTTTTAAATTGTGGATTCAAAGACTTGTACTTATTTAAATTTCATCTCTGACACTATAACGGGTTGTGGTGTGTGTTAGTGTGGAGTCACAACATAAGGTTATTTATTATTAATTAAGTGAAGTGATATTGTGGAATGAAAGACCGTGACGACCCGGATCCCCGACCCCGGATCTGGGGGTGTTACAGAAATGGTATCAGAGCTAAGCGTTATAAACCTCAGAGATGATGTGACTTTAAGATAATAAGTTCACTAAGATAATAAGAACTCTTGCCAAGTTCATAGTCGGGCTACTTAACGTAGCACTGACAGTTAAAACCCTTATGGGAACCCTTATAAATATCGTGATAGAAGCGTAGTTCGTTATCGTAGATGGTAGCGGGACTCCGAACCCTGAGGTTGAGGAGCAACAGCGCGATGATGTTTATTACTAATTGGAGATCGGATTGTGGATCCGATAGAGTGTCCTAATGCAGGACCGGATGATGTTGATATTGAGAATGTAGCGGTTGAGGATGTTGTCCTAGAAGGGATAGTTGCTGAGAAGGATCCCATGGAGGATCCTGATAAGAATGAATAAAGGACCACTGATGAATTGATGACCATGGTTAGGTCGACTACCAGAGGTAGGATTGGTCGGTCACTACCAGAGGTTCATTCAAGTTTGTAAAGATAGTAGCCCCTTTAACGCGGCTTACTCATAAGACTGAGAAGTTCGAATAGGCAGAGAAATGCGAGAACAACTTTTAAGAACTGAAGCAAAGGTTGGTGACGGCCCCTATGTTTGCGTTGCCGGAGGGAAAAAGGAGATTTTGTGATTTGTAAGTGACGCTTCGCATAAGGAATTAGGGTGCTTCTTATATAGCACAGCAAGATAATCACGTCTGCATCAAGACAATTAAGGGAATTTAAAATTCGATATCCCCACCCATGAGCTTGGGCTCGTGGCAATAGTTTTGCCCTAAAGATTTGAGGCACTACCTGTATGGAGAGAAGTGTGAGATTCACAAACCATAGGAGCTCTAGTACATTCTTACGTAGAAAGAGCTCAACATATGCCAGAGGAGGCGGTTAGAGCTAATCAAGAATTATGATTGGGAGATTCTTTATCATTCGGGGAAAGCCAATATGGTGGCTGATGCCCTTAGTAAAAAGGAGAGACTCAAGATGATAAGGTCTTTTGGAAAGTTTATAAGAGATTTTGAGAAAATGGAAATAGTAGTGAAGGTAACCGGAGCCGGTACCGAAAAGCTGTTTGAGATAGCAATACAGCCCGAATTATTGGAAAAGAACATATTGTGCCAGTAAAAGTGATGAATGAAGGCAGAGAGCCAACAAATAGATATGAGATTAATACCGAGAGAGATGATAAGGGAATAATGAGGTATTCCTATAGAATTTGGGTTCCAAATGTTTAAGAGCTTAAAGATGAAATCTTAGATGAAAGCTAGTTTGAGGAATAAGAGTTAGAGCAAACCCTGAACGTGATAGTCAGGGAGGTTGCCACTAAGACAAAAGGAACCCATAACATGATGAAGTGGAAAATGAGGATTTAAATTATGTAAGATGACCCCAATTATGGGGAGTAGGAATAAATATTTAGACTGAGGAAACAAAAGTCGAGTAAGGAAAGGAGACCCGAGATGGTACCCCTATACGGCAATTCATGGACCTGTCTAAAGAGAACTTAGACTATTATCCCCAACCACCACCCTGAGGAGACAGTGCGGTGGGAAATTCTTTCATGACCTTTAAGTCGCTAAGCTCTCAGAGTTCCAAGGAACAAGCTGACCCAGTCGAGGCAAGATTCTGGCTAAAGGAAATAGATGAATCATTTGAGATTCTAAATGATTGACGAACCACAAAAGACTGTTTTGTCACTTACCCTCCTAAGAGAGAGACCACCCGCTGGTGAAAGGCCAAGGAAGGCACGGAGCAAGAGATTATAATAAACTAATTTAAGTTCAGTCAATTGTTTTCAGGAAAGTACTTCCCAAGGTTATGGAGATAGTGTAAAAGCTTAAGAGCCAGAACAAAGGCATACGAGTATGATGAATTATGAATCTAAGTTGTAAAAGTTATCAAGATTCGTTCTGAAGACACGAATCCAGAATGACGGGATGTTTGAAATCAATGCTTATGTTGTGTTGGTTCATGAAATAACGATAAGAGAAAGGAATATAAAGGCAAGAGAGTTTGAGGAATGATAAGGGAGTTGGGTATGAGGAAACCCTAAAGACTCGTAGAAATAGAAGAGTATGTAATCGTCAGGATGAGGGTGATTCACCATGAGTTAAAATTGATGGTTGAGGGCATAAGAGATACATATATTTTATCCCCTGTAAGTTGGGAAGATTTGAGGAAACCTTGAGATAGTTCGAAGGATAAATAATGAGACGCGGATAGACTGAGGAGTCAAGGAAGTAAGAAATTAGGAAAATTGGATGAAGGAAGTGACCTTTAAGAATGTAAAGTGTAAAACCGGTGGCTTGATACCCAGAAAGGGGGACGCCAGGTATGAAAGATATCCCAACATTGAGGTGACTGTTGAGATAAACAACAAAAGTAAATAAGGAATTATTAAGAAGAAGTTCACGTTGAACATGACCAATATCTTCCAGAACATCCATGTTATCATTACCAAATCAGGAAAGAAAAGCGGATGACCATTGTTATCTTTTGGAGGCCATATGGATTGACCTCAATTTGAATAAGGATGCTATTATGAAGTTAGGTATAGACTATCGAGGTGGGAATGATGAATAAGATAATCTATCAAGGATATATGACTTGATTTATCCATGGAAGGATGCAGGTACCTTTTAAAGGTGGAATTAAGGATAGAACATTGGTAACTTAAAATGAATCCTAGGGGAATGCATACAGGTTGGCATTTCACCCTTAATAAGGATAGTATGAGTTTTGACAGTATGAATTGGAAAGGATTAAGGTAATAACAACCTTTAAGAATCAGTGGAGAAATTTTTCAGAGGTATATAGACAATGGTTCTAGTAATAGTAAATGGTATTTTGATATGCCCTGTATCTAGGGAATACAGGAGGAACGATTGAAGGATAAGCTTAGAGGTTTTACAAGGAGAAAGGTAATATTCAAAAATTCTCAAGAATAGAAATGTTGATAAAGGAAATATGACGTAATTATAATAATGCCAAGTGGGGCACGTGTTGAACCACGAGAAAGTATGAATCGAACCAGTAAAGGTCGAAATTGTTCAGGACAATTAGGGCCCAGGATAAAAGATGTTCTAAGTATGATTGAGAATCAGTCTTGACAGTGATTAGCCTCTAAAGACCGAGGCAATAACTTATGGAAAACATCTTCACTCAAGCAGTGATCGGAAATAGGGTAGAAAATTTGTGAAAGTGGTTAAAATGAAATTGACTATAAGGAAATTTTACTATCAGGAAAGGCCAAAGAGGTGGCCGACGCTTTGAATGTAAGAGAATAATTATAGGCGCTCGTGCGAGAGGAATACTGTGATGATGGTTAAAGCTATGAAGGTTGTATTATGGTTTGGAAGATTGACATTCCTTCTGATGACTGTGCAATACCCAACCCTAATAGTAGTTGGTAAAGGTTTAATTCGTGTAATCGCCATGAGCAGGCTATCTATCTCAGAAGATACTATCTTGAGATAAGCCAGGACCATGTTTCAAAAAGGACTAGACGAGCCTTTGAGTTAAGTCTTCTATTTAAGGCATATGATTAAGAATGGTATTAACCTGCTATCGTTGCTTTGATGGAAACTCTTCTGCAATTTTATTTGCTTCATGTCATGTATGTATGTCAGGATCAGGAGTGTTCTTCATGAATCATGAATGGTGATTATGTTACCTCCTTAGAAGAATTCGATACGATATGTATGGACTCCGTATGGTTAGCTATTAAGACTTCAAGGAAAATGAATGACTACAGTAGGTCAGTGGTGGACCATGGTAAGGCAGCAATGATTCTGCGAGTAATGAGCTGATTACAACCGTGAGAGTTGTATTGGAATGGTTGTTGAGATTACGTACCACTAATCGGGTCGTGGTAGTGTATAAGTTATCATTGATAGACTAATTAAGTAGAGTGTCTACCTATTGTATATTTATTCTACTTATCAATAGAGAGTCGTATTACTATACGAGGAAGGTTGCAGTGCAGGCATAGAATTTTAGTAACGGTGATGTCTGGAATGAAAACCCAGATTCGATTTTCGATGTCGAGGGAGTTTCAAAGGTGATTGTGTATAAGCTCGAGGAAGAGCATGGGTCCATAGAATGATGGACGGATTAGCAAAAATTATTTAAGCATGCAAAATGTGATGCGATAATACTTGATGTTGATATAAATACATATGTTTTGTTCTCCTATGACAAACCTCTATAGTTCAGAGGTAGGTTCCAAGCCAGATATTTTATGGCAATATTTTTTTTTCATATATACAATTCTCTTCAGTTCGTTCTTTTCTCTTCTTTTCATTTCAAGTAAGCTGAGAAGAACAACCCTTCCAGAAGGGGAGGTATTGCCGAATGACTATCTATCTTTGTGATAGAAGCCTAGTAGGATACCATCTATTGTTTAGTTGCTTGTCAAGTACTAAAGGCTGGCCACCTTCTGTACTAACTATGCGATATAACAAGTGTTCATGATCATAGTGATCTCTCAACAAATTCATTTACTTCTATATGATTGATCGAACTTTGGGTAATGGAACAGCTGAAAAAGAAGTAATAAAGTTGTGGTAGTATTCGGAATGGAAACACATTCGTGATACTAAGGTTGACGCGTGTATTAAAAGGTTATAGAATGCTAACGAGCAAAGGTGTAACCAGTATAATATTAGGAACGGAAGGTAGTAGCGATTACGAACTGGAAAAGAATGGGTATTGAGACGCCAAAGCTATAGTGCTAGAAGCTGTGATAAAATTTCATGCAATAGACTTGAAAGAATTTGGAATGATCACTTAACGTGGATTGAGTTATCTTACGACAATAGATCATATGTCATTATCGAGATATCGCCTTATGAGATCCTTGAGGGAAGACAATGTCGATCTCCCTTAGGTTAGGATGAAGTTATAGAGCGCAAGATGCTCGGACCCGCAGTAGTCCAAAGGACCAAGGATATAATAGATCTAATCAGAGGACGGCTGATAGTAGCCCAAGATGGACATAAGAAGTATGTTGATTTGACACGAAAGGATAAAGAGTATGAAATAGGGGACCTAGTGTTGTTATAGGTATTCCCTTGGAAGGGGTTATTGAGATTCAGAAAGAAAGGAAAGCTAAGTCCACCAATTGTTGGACCCTTGAATATATTAAGAAGTATTGGGAAGTTAGCATATGAGCTAGCCTTACCCCAGAACATGTAGCAAGTCATAACGTGTTTCATGTATCAATGTTAAGGAAGTGTAATTCAGATGCCAGATAAATAGAGGCATATGAGCGCATAGATATGCAACCCGACGTAACCTATATGGAGCAACCAGGAAGGGTTACAGAATGAAAAGGAACAAGTGCTTAGGTGAAGGATTATCAAACTAGGCAGAGTTGGTGGTAGGACCACAATGTGGAAAATTGACTAGAGAGTTAGAAGGCACAATGCTAGAAAAGCATCCCCAACTGTTTTCTATCTGATTCCGGGACGGAATCCTTTTAAGGAGGGGAGACTGTAATAACCCCAATTTTTGGGAAATTTTTGAAACCCTTATGAATAGTGTTTTTGCTGAATGAGAAAAATTTTCATGCCACGCTATGTAGGGGTTCTGTTATTGATCTTATGGGATATTATTAGTACTCTATGTGGTATATAAGTGTATGTAAAGATCGTCAGAATCCAATTCCGAACACTTTGATTTTTCCCGGAAATCCAATAGATACGGAAATAATTGAGTATAAGGTAACAGGATAAAAAGGATTTAAATTAAAGGATTATAGGAGAGGATCATAAAAGGAATATAATATATTGAGAAAGGTTAAGGGAACCTAAGTAATAAGATCCCGGGTATGATCCCTCAAACGATAAACGAGAACGAAAGATAAGCGAACCGTAAAATAAATAAGTGACCAAGAGACAAGCTTGTACAAGAAGCCAGGGGTTGTGACATCATCAAACCAAAGGGTGTGGACAAGTGGGAGCATTATGACATGTGCAAGGTGACATAGGCATGACAAAAAAGGAAGGAGGTGTGGTGGCTTTGTAACCACACAAATTCAAGGGCAACAAGGTAATTAACTAAATCAAACACAAAAACAAGCCAACCAAGCCAAGCAAAATCATTTTTCATCAAAATCAAAAAGCAACCAAGGCATGGTTCATCTTTGCTCTCGGCTTTTTACTATTCAAAAGAGCAAGAAATTCAAAATCAAAGATCCAAGCTTCCTAAATTGGTGAGTTAATTCCCTAATCATCTTCATGCTTAGTTAGGGCTATATCATGAGTTTAAGCCATCAATTCCTTCTCCATCTTCTTCATTTAATCAAAGAAGAAGACTATGAATAGTGTTTTCAAGTTTTTAACTTGAAGTTTTTCTTGTTTTCCTTGAAGATCCAAGCATTCCTAAGACTTCTCAAAGCTTCTTAAGGCTTCCTAGCTCCTCCCACCACTTCAAGGAAGGTATACCATCTCCAAACCCTAGATTCCTATATATTATAAGATGATTTTGATTAGTAGGGTGCTATTGTAGCTTGTTGTTGTGATTTAGAGTTTGGGATTTGAAATGGTAGTGAAATGGAATGGTGAATGTTGTGGTTTTGATTAAAAGGACTTAAGTATGATTAAAGTTAAGCTTAGGCATAAGTATGAATGATTAAATTGAATTGGTTGGGGTTGTTATGATGTGATAAGGATGGATGTTGGTTGTATGTTGGATTTGAGGTTGATTTGGGATGGTTTTGAATGGTTTAAAATATTGGAAATCGCGTAAACATAGCCGTCGTAACGTCCGATTTTCTTTAGACTGTTTTTGTGCATAACATTAGGACCCGAGAACCCCCTGCTAAATTATGACAATTGCCATGTCTAGATAGCTCATGTTACGAGCTTCGTTTTGATATGTAGTTCGTTCGATTCCGATGCACGGTTTAGGAGAAACGACCGTTTCAAGTAACGGCGTTTCGCGAATGAAACTTTTCCCCTCGCCTTACTTTGAAACATAGGTTAAAGACCAAAAAGGGTTAATTAATGTATGAAACATTTATGGTAAGTGTGTTAGGCAGTTGGTAAGACACTCGCGAAGGAATTGCCTTAAAACTCGTAAAGGTTAAATTATTAAAAAATGGTGGAGCCGAGGGTACTCGAGTGACTTAAGAGAATCAGTAAGCGCAAAACGAGCGTTAGAATCTGAGTTGGTTAGAGTATAGATTTACAAGTGACTTTGGTTTAATTCCAACTTACTTGTTGTTTATAGGTTACCAGACTCGTCCCGAGCCATTCGTAACCCCCAGTCGCTCAGGCAAGTTTTCTACCCGATATACTGTTGTTGTGATGTAAATATATGTATATGCATTATCTTGTGATAGTGCATGATTGTTATTAGCAAATTTTGCGATATATTGGAGCATGCTGATATGGTATATATGCATGCCTGTTTCGCATTCTTTCCATATATATATCTGTTGATTCAGTTGATAATACCTATGCTAGAGGATAGCGGTAATTTGCATGTACGCTTAGTACAGGGACCCAAAGGTGAAAATATTTCTAAAACCGGGAGTCGAGGATCCCGAGTAGATTTTGTATATATGGATATAAATATATATATATATATATATTTATACTTATATATATATATATGGTCATAGTTTTCAAAACTATTAATCGAATAAGGTTTATTCGATAACTTTAACTTTATTTTATTATTGAATATTATTTCGAATATTCATTCGAGGGCTTATGACTCAGTTTATATTGTTTAATGAATATTTTTGAATATTCATTTGAGGATCTATGACTCCGATTATTTGCTGAGATTTGTTCTTTATTTTATTAAAGAATAAGGTGTAAATAATCAAACTTATTTTCGATTATTCAAATAAAGATAGTATTTTCATATAAGTATATCTTTGGTTATTTAATACTCGTTTCAAGTATAAGTTTTAATACTTTTACTTCAATTATTTTTATAAAGATTATTCTTTATGGGAATATTATTTAAATAATAATATTCAGTTATTTTCTAAATATTCTGGGGACTGATTTACTTCATTAAATCAGCTTTACTCCAAACACTCTATAAAGTGTTTTCGAGTCTTCAAAATGATTTTTAAAAGATAGAGCGGATCCCAAAACTCATTTTTATATTTAAGATCTTCCTTTTAAGGGGATTTAAATACTCGCTCAAAACCTGAGGGATCCGGCTCTGTGGTGTGTTTTATATTCGCAACAAGGTTGCTGTTTTGATAAATGAATTGATTACTTACCCAACACTCGGGAAGTAAAATTCTTGGAACAAGTTAATCCATTAACAGGCATCGCCTGGGAAATATTGGTGAGTTCTCCTTTCCAAATAGATACGACTTCTTGGTGGAGCCGTATCAACAAGTTTCTACTTGGGGAAAGTGGGGACGAGCTTTACGTTTCAGAGTCATGGATTTCATCTGAACTAGGAGTGGCGTAAGTGGCCGAGTAGCGCCGGCCCAGCCTTATTATATTGGCCCAAATGGCCTGGAAGTTCCGCTAAGGCGGTCCATTCCTTAGGAGTTCAGTGTTCGGTTGACAAGTAAATCCGACAGGTTCTCCTCTACATGTAGAAAATGGTGGGGTTGTACTACTACGACTGATCATCGTAAGTGGTCTTCCTGGTGCGGCAAACTCCCGTAATGAGTTCATCATCCAATTGGATATTTCTGCAACACTACCCAGAGCACTTCGATAGAAAGGCTACGGTTGGGCGATTGTTGAGTGTTGGCAGGGTCAAGTTTTCAAAATGATGTTTGCATCAAATGAAGTATCTCGTAACTTCATTTTATTTTGATGATATTTTAAAGATTTAATCTATTCAAATCTAGTCTTGTAGTCTCATCTATGTGATGAACTTTGGAAACTAATTATAACTTGAATGGTGGTAGTTCAAGTAGTATTTGGAAAAGATATAAGTATATTGGAGTATCTTGTAACTTCATCTTTTAAACTTATATCTAGTAAATGATTATCTTATGCATGACAAAGATTTTCAGAAAAACGTTGAGACAAGGTTAGATATATGAGATCACCTTGCAACGATATTTTTATACAGTTATACACTGGAACTCTGTGTGTATTATGCATGGAAGAGGACTTCCCATATTTTGAAAAGTATATATGTATATATATATATACTGAATATTTTGCGACTTCATCGCATTAAGATATCAACTTGGTTCATTTCTTTTGACCAAGACTTTCATGAGTACTATGAGAAGGCTCATATATTGTTAATCATTATACATATTATTTTGGTGGGCTTGCTGCTCACCCTTGCTTTATTTCTTCATCACACAACAACAGTTAGGAAAGATGGCCAGACTCCAGCAGACCCAGCGCAAGCGCGTGGGAAGCGTCCCGCGTCTTCCCGTTGATGTTGTAGCTGCTATAGCTGCAGAGGTAGATCTATTGTAGATCAGACCATCTACTTTTGAGAATCAATTATGTATAATTATAACTTGTGGCAGATAATGGCAATTAACTGTAAATTTATCAAGTAATCATTTTGGGTTGTAATAACTTTTAAATTGTGGATTCAAAGACTTGTACTTATTTAAATTTCATCTCTGAGACTATAACGGGTTGTGGTGTGTGTTAGTGTGGGGTCACAGCATAAGGTTATTTATTATTAATTAAGTGAAGTGATATTGTGGAAAGAAAGACCGTGACAACCCGGATCCCCGACCCCGGATCTGGGGGTGTTACACTAAGGGTGATAGGTAATACTGATTTTCAAGTTAACTTCCAACATCCGATCACTTCTTACTCATTTCCATCAGTTAAGGTTGGGAAATAATCTTATATATTAACTTCTCACCACCTTTAGATACTCAACTTCAATTCCCACAGTTTCCTATTCTTGATTCATAACTTCTTCTTAACATTTTTTGATTCCTTCCATTCCCTCTGACTAAAAAGTGATCTCATACAACTATTCTCCACTATCTCCAGGTACTTAAATCTTCAATTTCTCACTTCCTCCATTCTTCTGTAACCTCTTCAATGATCTTAATAATATTCAATTTTCTTTTCTACTCAAGACATCTATCCTTGAATGAACCCTTCCTGGTAGGTAGTCACTTAAACAACCATGGCTCATAATCAATTTTAATCAAGTTCTTATACTTTTGAAGCTTAGTATACAATTCCTACTTCTCAACCTTTCATAGACACTTCTTTAGGCTTTCAACTTGACCTTCCTTAGCCCTTAGATGGGCGAGGATGTTATCAATAAATATGATTATAAAATGCAAGCACTCCTGATACACCATATTCCTTATTTTCTTATAGACAATTAATACACTCGTTACTCCGTCTATTATTACCAAAACTTACAGCACTCATAACCCATTCTATGCAGGGTTACTTATTCTTATTCGTCGACTTTTCTAACTTCTGATAATCATCATGTAACTTCATACATCCATCCTTCTTTCCTATAAATCACATTGGTACACAACACATAATACACCTTGTCTCATTATTCTTTCATCTCCCAATTCAGAAGTTTCATTCTCAATATCCCTTACATGTGCTAGTTACACCTTCTCTTCTTGCTTATGTCCTTGAATACTTATCCTAATATTAGCTTCCGTGGATATTATCGTTTGCTTCTTCCGGTAATCAATTATTGTCCTGGTTCCTTATCAGGGTCTTGAGCAGCTAAACTTTTAATCACATTACAAGTCTTAGTCTTGGCTGTACTGGACATCAAACCTTTTGATGCACTACCTCCCATGCTATCTCGGGAAGTACTTCTACAATTCTTGGCAACATGCCCTACCTTGCGACAGTTATAACAGGCGACTCCTGGATTTTCCACCTTACATTCGGACGCATAATGTCCCTTCTGACTACACCTAAAACATTCAGTATTTGCTTTACATCTTCCACCATGTTTCTTACCGCATTGATTACACTCTGATATAGGTGATTTAACCGAATTGGTTTGAGTAGAGCTAGCTGAGGTGTTACTAATTCTATTTAAAGGAATACTTTTCTCTCTAAATTCTTTATTCTTACCCCTTCCGACCTTTTTATGAGACTTCTGATTGGATCCTTCTTGACCTGATGCTTTTTCCATATCATCAATCTTTCGCTTCTTATCTTCTCATTCTCTAGCGGCTAACTTCTGATCAAATTCAATTACTAAGGCGGCCTGAACTACGGAAGGATACATTTTGAGTTGCAATGCCACCACTCCACTACGAATTTCAGGCTTCAATCCTTGTTGAAACCTCCTTGCCTTCTGAGCTTCGGAGCACACATAATCTGGTACAAATCTAGCCAACTCCGTGAACTTAGCCTCATACTCAGCTACACTTCTGTCACCTTGCTTCAGTTCTAGAAACTCAATTTCCATTTGGTTCTTTACACAGTCAGGAAAATACTTTTCCAAAAATAACTCAGTAAACCTAGCCCATGGAACATGGTCTTCTCCTTCTAACGCTTTAGTTGACTCCCACCAGTAATTTGCTTCATTTTTCAAGAAATAGCTCGCATAATCAGTCTTAAGATTCTCACTTACTTGAACAAGATTAAAAGCTTTCTCCATCTCTTTTAACCATGCTCCAGCAACTACTGGATTAGGTTCACCTTTAAACTCAGGAGGGTTAACATTCTGAAAGGATTTGCAACTACTACTTTGGTTCACTCCTTGCTGTTGCTGCTGCAATAGTAGTTGCTGTTTCTGAACCTGTTGGATTAACTGTAACTATTGTTGCTATTTCTGGCGCAACAAGTCTAGAATTTCATTTATAGCTGGACTCTCCATAAAACTACTATTATTTCCTTTAGACTGGGTAGCTTTCTTGGGTGACATCTTCCTGAGATATATAAATGAGTTTATTCAATAACAAAAATATTTAACAAAAGGTATCACCCTTTAAACGGTGCATCTGTATCAGGAAAATGCTGCCCAATCACAGTACCCATTTTTTTAATATCAGGTCCATTTACAAAAGAAATCTAGATTAACAACACTAGCAATCATAGCAACAATAACAGTAACAGAATCAACAACAGTTCAAAAGATTTATATTATATAGAACTAACACCATAGCACGACTCTTCAATATAACAGGAACTAACCAACTTCCCATCTCTACTCAAGTACAACATCTAAATTTCTCCAACATACCACAAAAGTCGGCTGAATATATTAGTCACGCACTATGTAGAACAAGCCAATAAATAGAGTCAAGCTTAAGGGACATTGACTCCTCTAAGCACCATGGTCCAAATTCCAATCAACTTTTTTCTCCAAGGATGATTCCTTATCACCCTCAAGTGATTCATCAATCACTGAATTACCTTTCCCGAGGCTATATCTCCATTCTTAAATCCTGAACTCCCACGGTTACCATTACTCTTAAGTAACACCCTGATATAAGGCTTTCCTGCTTTCTGACAGTTACTCTGACTTGCTTTCAATAACGAGGACCAACAAATCACAGGAATTCATTATCACATAATACCGAAGGAAATTTCCAACTCAAGGGAATCAAATAAGAAGAAACAGTGAAGAAGATGTAGGTATGACTGAGAGCAACCATACAAGTACATAAGATGGCCAGTCTTAGTACCATACGGTCACAACACATAACTCGGTGGCGTCCCACCAGACCCTTTTGTCACAAAGACAAATGGTCAATTCATATGCGTTGTTTTCCCCAATCACCCAAAAAGTCACCAAGGAAAGAATCAATATTCAGAAAAGAAATTCACAAATTAAAAAGAAAGAATCTGATTTGTAAGGAGATCAACAGAACCCTAAGTACCTTACCTCGGGTTCACAATTTTCTCACAAGAAAGATAAATAACTTATGGAATAAGAACAATTATTATGGAGATAAAATACATTTCAAGGAAGAAATAAAAGAGTTCGACGATATCACCTCCCGTTCTGATCCACATTCACTACCAAACTTAGTCGTCATAACAACCCCTAACTATTATCATACTATCCGAACTCACCAAGATCACATAATCAGTCCAATAACATTCCTTGACACAGAAAATGCGATATTTAGAAATAACGTTGGCATCTTCTCAGCTGGCATTATAAGGACCCGCTCAATGCTGAATCCTCACAATCAGACTAGAATTCTTGAGAGGGAAAACTAGAAATCTCTATCAAATATTACTAATAATACATATACGAAGGAGATGTACTCTAAACTAGGGTAGTTCCAGTCAATCCTCAACAAACATCAGGGTTACGCTTCCGAAACCCTTGACTAAACTCATAGACTTGCTCCTCTGATTGAGTTGCTGACTCACATCTATCTACAAACCTTTGTTCACTCTTTTGACTCCATTCTCAACCTAAATCAGGGACTCAAACCTGTAGCTCTGATACCAACTGTGACGGCCTCAACCCCGGGTTCTGGAGTTGACGTCACCAACAACAATAATAACAATCATAATTCAGCCTAACTCATTAATAATACATATACTACGACCCCTTTACCATGACCTTTTCCAGGTTTAAGTATGACTTAGGTTGCTCAACTACCACAACTCAAATTACCTACACAATTCTGATCACTAATTCAATGCAGCAACTCAACAGACCTCATCTGGTCTGAACACAACTACCTCAGAGGAGCCTGACACGAAAGGAGCTGGAACTCTGCCCTGCCTACCGCGCAAGAATCTCCTAGGCATCTGCAATATATATAAAACATTCTGGAAGGGTGAGCAATCAATTGCTCAGCAGTACCACTATATGAATAACAAGTAAAACAGTTTAAAGTAAAACAGTTACCGGAACATAATTCATAACTTGCCAGAAACATATAAAACAGATATAAACTGGATATCAAAACTAGCTTGCTCTGTAATATAAGATTAATAGTCTTGTGCTGTGCATAAATAAAATCATTGTTTAATTTTTAGCATGCTATTTCCATTTTCAAACCTTCCGTTCCATTACAGGAACCATAAAACCATTGTCCCGTTACGGGGACCCAAAATCATTTGTTCAGTTTCTGGAACCTCAATCACTTGTTCCGTTATTGGAACCACAAAATCATCTATCTCAAACACGTTGCTTTATTAAACAATTTCAAAACTGAATCAATAAAATCTATTGGACGTTAACGGGTGAAGATAGCTGATCAGTCTACTCTCACCGGACAGCGACTAGCGGCCGTCCAGAAATAGAATATGTTCCGGAACTTGGGAAAAGACTAGCTAGGTCTTTCCCCCACGCTGGACTAATCGGTTAAACAGAATGCCAATCCAATTAGCCACTTATGCAACCTCATGCTGGGCCGTTACCGAATAACGGGCCTCTTACGCAACTCCAATAGATCAACTGAATTCCCTTTTTGTCTCTTTCCAAAATTCCACGACATAGGTAGATCAAAACATTCCACGACATAGGTGGATTAAAACATTCTCTTTATCCAGTTTTCAAAATCACTATCACCTATCTCTTTTTCAAAATCAATCTGTCACAGCACACTATTCAAATATTCTTTTCATTTAGATCACATTTAGAGATAGGTGTTTTCAGAAGTTACTTTTCCCCAAAACAGAATTTTAAACAATATTTCAAATACGGGGGATACGTAACTTAAAACGTTTCTGTTCCATTACGAGAATAAATATTTAGCTATTCACATGCACTAAACCATAAAAGAATGGTCAGGGGTACTTGCCTTGCAGAGCTTTACAACTGATACTAATTGACACTAAGCCGACTCAGACGCTCAGGCTTTATCACTTTACTATTTGACTATTCTGGATCCGACCTCAATGCTCAGGTCCTTCGCTTAGGAACCTCGCTGCGCTTGTCGACTGATGACTAGGTTATCTTTAGTTCGACTTCAATTCTTGAGTCCTTCCACTAGAACCTACAGAGCCGAAATACCCTACGTTAGACGTCTAGATATGCTTGACATATCCTCTCTTTAACCCTACCCCGACAATAACAATCCCGAATCGCACATAAATGAACTATAAACACGCACACAATAGATAAGATTCACATATTCATAATCCGACCCCTTACTCATATTCTGAAAATACATATACCCGTCATTATAAGAAAACAGGGTTATCCAGTATAGTTACAAAATATTTTATTATAACACGTAGGTACGATTATAAAAGAGAATTATTGACCATTTATGGAAGTTTTACTCTGAACACATCAGTACATTCTGGAAAGTATTTATAATTATGATTATACATGTCTGACTGATAGTCCTGATAATCACAGGGTATGCCCCACATTTTTAAAGCTACTTTTTCCGATAAATCGGGCAGCACTCCCTCTGTTTTTCGGTCTACCCGTCGAACACAAACGACGTCAAATCACAACTAATCAATTCAGTCCAAACCAATCACGCCATATACATTTCACAATTTCTCAACCATCGATTTAAATCAATTAATTATTATTATTATTCGTATTTTATTCATTTATTTTAAAATATTAGGACTCAGAATTATATCATCACCGTCCACCGTCGGCTCGTCGAGGCTCATCGCCGACGGCGGTAAAATTTACGGGTACCCGATAAAGTCAGGTTTCTGTCACAAATTTCACCGATAATTATTAATTTCTCACACGAAATTATTATTATTATTCTTCACGGATGTTACTCAATTATTAACTGCAGAATAATAAGTAAAAAAAAATCAAGTCAGAAGTAATCAAATAAAACAACAGAAACAGAGTACACGCGCGTAGGGCAGCGATACACGCGCCACCATCCCCCTTGCGGAGAACAGCAAGGGGCGGCACCGCGCAATTATCAAACTGCAAACGAATATATACATATATAGGTATCCCACCAGGAATAACTATAGAATATACACGAAGCCAGCAACAGATACACACAGCCATCGCCGAAAAATAAGAACGGCGGCGATGAAGAGAGAACAGAGGCAGTGACAACGACTTACCCCTGAAGGAGAAACAATCGAGAGGGAGGGGAACGGGAGAGGGAGTATGAGAAAATGAGACCGAGTGAGATAATAAAAAAAAACGAGAAACAGATGTGGCTAGAACTGCAAGTGAGAGACACAGAGATAAGTGAGGCCGAGAAGAAGAGATACAACTATATCTCTATTTTTATTTTATCCAATAAGCAGTTAACACATTTTTGGTAAGACTGGGAAAACTCGACACGTATACAAAATATAGACAGGTATTAATATAATGTACTGCAGCTCCCTTACTGCTCGCTATTTCGCAATTTATCGAGCCAAGCCGTACATAAAATAAGTCCATAAAATTACGGAAAATAGTCTTAAATATTAGAAATATCCCGAAATTAATAAAAACATGACTTTCAAAATTTTAAAACAATTTCTAAAATACACTTTATACCCGCTTTCATCAATTAAACGAATCGACGCGCGGGTAAAATTAATTTCCAAAATTCTAAAAATAATTTTAAAATTATCAGAATAATACGAACTTAATAAAATATAAGTTTCATAATTTTTGAAGATTTCCATAATTAAATATGGATTTTACCATTAAACACACTCAGAAAATCATTTAAAGATAAATAATTAATGAAATATTGATTTCTCAATTTTATAAATTCCTAAAAATAATTATTGAAATTATAGTCATAAAAATAATTTTAGAGACAATCCACATTTTTACACAAATAAACTTGCCTTTAATTGATAGGAATAAATAAATTATGATTAAATACTGCAAGATGTGGGCTGCTAGGCCCAATAAAAAGATATATGATACTCAGACCGGAAAGGTTAAGCCCGATGGACCAGATCAGGCCTGATGGAATAAAGAAGGCCCAAAAGCCCTGATTATTAATTAATTTCGTAATTAATTAATAAGGTAAAAATCAGCTATTGAGAAGAGTCCCGATAAGGATATAAATCCTTATAGATTATCCTCAAGGGGACCTAAAAGGATAAGGAATCAGTTTCCTACTATTTAGGACTCCTAAGTCCATTCTAATTATGAGACTTGCCCACCAAGTCTCCTATACCAAGTCCAATTCAAGGACTCCCAACATCTATATAAGGGGCCTCACCCCAAAAATCAGAACTACGTTTTTTGGCTTGATTCTCTAATTCACAGAGATACGTAGGCATCTCGTAAAGGCAGTTCGAGCCACGAAACACGAGAGCAGCCATTAAAGGCCTTGAGCTCCCGAATCTTAGTAATAAGTACAGCAAATAATAACCTTAGTTTTTTATCCATAACATTTGGCGCCGTCTGTGGGAAAACGCAACAACAACCATGGCGAGAACACGGAGAACAATTGGAGCTCTAGAGGAAGGAACACCATAAGAGACAACCCAGGTGATTTCATCAACCGTGGAGGTTCCTCCCCATTCAACTTATGCATCTACTCAGGGGGAAGCCCAGACAGGGGCAACTCAACCTCAGCCACAAGGGACAACTCCCCCGACTATTCAAGGTACGAATCCTCAAGTTCAACAAGTACATAAACCTGTGAATTCTCGACCTGTCGGGTATGAATATTCAACTATTGTTACTACTAACCCCCCTTACGGGATGCCCCTTCACCCTGAGGTTGGAGGAAGCGGATATGCTGGGCGAAGCGAAGCATGAGGGCAGTCGCCCCCCTATATACGAGGTTTGGGTCCTATCCCTGAGGATCGGGAATTTTCTGGTCCTTACACTGAAAGAGACTTCGAATCTTCGGATGATGAAGTGGCCCCGAGAAGGAGGCGTCCTGGAAAAGAGCCAATGGCCGATGGAAGGCAACGCCCCCAAAGCACCCCAGGGGCGAATCCCCAAGAAGTGCAGGAAAGGATCAGGGCTCATGAGGCTGAAATCCAAAGGCTGAGGCGTGATTTGGAGGCTCACCAGGCCACCAGACCCCAGATACCTCCTAGGGGAGAAATCCTCCTCCTGTCATAGACCTGGATGGTCCGGTAAGAAGAAGGGTTGCTGTCCCAAGAACTGATCCAAGCAATCTCCTTCCCCTTGGAGATCCTGATGATCCAACTCCACCCTTCACAGAAGAGATAATGAATGCCCATATCTCGAGGAAATTCAAGATGCCCACTATCAAAGCCTATGATGGCACGGGAGACCCCGCTAATCATGTTAGGACATTCTCTAATGCACTGCTGCTGCAACCCGTGAATGATGCTATAAAGTGTCGGGCCTTCCCGCAAACCCTGTCGGGTATGGCTCAAAGATGGTACAGTCGCCTGCCCCCAAATTCTATTGGATCGTTTAGAGAATTAAGTCAGGATTTTATTAAGCAATTCATCAGTGGAAGAGTCCATGAGAAAAGTTCAGCATCTCTTATGAGTCTTGTGCAGGGAGCTAAGGAATCCTTGAGAGATTACCTGAATCGTTTTACAAAGGAGGCTTTAAAAGTCCCAGACCTTGATGATAAAGTAGCCATGATAGCACTGCAACAAGGAACCAGGGATGAGTTTTTCAAGATGTCCTTGGCCAAACGTCCCCCTGAAAACATGTTACAACTCCAAGAGAGGGCAGGGAAGTATATCAAGATTGAAGAAAGCATGAGGAAGACCGTAGTAAGTAATGAGCCCACTGGAGGCAAGAAGCGAAAAACTGATCTGGAGTATATCGCTAAGGACAAATATCCTAGAACCGAACAAAACCCTGATTCAACCCCCAAGAAAGGAGGACCTGGGTAAAAGTTCACTGAATACGCTAAGCCGAGTGCTCCTAGAAGTCAGATTTTGATGGAGATTGAAAAAGATAGAGATATTCGCTGGCCTAAGCCCTTGAAGGCTGATCCCGCCAAGCTAGATAAGAGCAAGTATTGCAGGTTTCACAAGGATGTTGGCCATGACACCGATGAGTGTAGGAAATTGAAAGATGAAATTGAGTTTTTGATTCGAAAAGGAAGATTGAACAAGTACACTGGAGATGGAGGGGACAGAAATAATAATGGAAGGAAGAACTTTGAAGATCGTAGGAGGGACCAAGACGATCAGGGGCGGAATCCTAGAGGGCGTGAAGTTTCCCCATGACGACCCGCTGGTCATTATACCGATAATAGGAAATAGCCCGGTTAAGAGGGTCCTTGTGGATAATGGTGCTTCTGTGGATATCTTGCTCCATGACACCTTTCTAAGAATGGGGTATAACGACTCCCAGTTGACACCAACCGACATGCTGATATATGGATTTACTGGAGTAGAATGTCCTGTGGAAGGGATAATCAAATTGCCGACCACCATAGGTACGGAACCAAGGCAAGCAACGCAGATGCTGGATTTCGTGGTGGTAAAGGCTAGTTCAACTTATAATGCTATCATGGGGAGAACAGGGATACATGCCTTCAAGGCAGTCCCCTCTTCCTACCATTCAGTCATGAAGTTTCCCACCCGAAACGGGATTGGAGAAGAGAGAGGAGATCAAAAAATGGCTAGAAGCTGTTATGTGGCCTCTTTGAGGGCAGATGGAGTCGGGGGGCAGGTTCTTCCTATTGAAGATATGGATGTTCGAGAAAATGATGAGAATAGAGGAAGGCCAGCAGAAGAATTGGTTTCGGTTCCTTTAGACCCCGAGAATCCTGAGAGGATGACTTTCATTGGAGCCACATTAGAGGAGCCCCTTAGAGGGAAGTTAGTGAAATTTTTGCAAGAAAATAGTGATGTGTTTGCATGGTCAGCAGCTGATATGTCAGGCATAGACCCGAAGTTAATAACTCACAAGCTAAACGTGGATCCAAGCCGGAAGACAGTGAAACAAAAGAAAAGAAATTTTGCCCCGGAAAGACAAGAGGCTATAAAACAGGAAGTAGAAAAGCTCTTAGAGGTTGGTTTTATTGAGGAGATTCAATTTCCAGAGTGGTTAGCAAACCCTGTAATGGTGAAGAAGGCTAATGGAAAGTGGAGGATGTGTATAGACTTCACTGATCTGAATGATGCATGCCCCAAAGACTGTTTTCCGCTGCCTAGAATTGATACTTTGATTGATGCCACTGCTGGACATGAGATGCTGAGTTTCATGGATGGATTTAGCGGATACAACCAGATCAAAATGCATAAGGATGACATTCTAAAGGTATCATTTATCACTGACTTTAGTGTTTATTGTTATCTTGTTATGGCGTTTGGTCTCAAGAATGCAGGAGCCACCTATCAAAGGTTGGTAAAAAAATTTTTTAAGGATCTTATTGGTAAGACTATGGAAGTCTATGTTGATGACATGTTAGTCAAGAGTCTAGTAAAGACTGATCACATAACCCATTTGAGGGAAGCTTTTGAGGTCCTGAGGTACCACAAGATGATGTTGAATCCTACGAAGTGTGCTTTCGGAGTAGGATCTGGAAAATTCTTGGGATTGATGGTCTCAAAGAGGGGAATTGAGGCTAACCCTGATAAAATAAAGGCAATCCTGGACATGGAACCCCCAAAAACTGTCAAGGATGTTCAGAAGCTCACAGGAAGGGTTGTTGCGCTAGGACGATTCATCTCCAAGTCAGGAGACAAGTGCTTGTCATTTTTCAAGTCACTAAAGAACATCAAAGACTTTGTATGGAGTGAGGAAAACCAGAAGGCATTTGAAGAGTTAAAAAAGTATATGGCCCAGGCCCCGTTGTTGGCCAAGCCAGCTCTGAATGAAGTTTTATTCTTGTACTTGGCTGTTTCAGAGAGCGCCTTGAGCGCGGTGTTGGTTAAGGAGGAACTGAAAGTCCAGAAACCCGTATACTATGTCAGCAAAGTTTTGCATGGTGCTGAGTTGAATTATTCAACTATTGAGAAATTCGCTCTAGCCTTGGTAATGGCTTCAAGAAAACTGCGTCCTTACTTTCAGGCTCATCGGATTGAGGTGCTAACAAATCAGCCACTGAGAAATATCATTCACAGTCCCAAGGCAAGTGGGAGATTGATTAAGTGGGCAATAGAGTTGGGAGAGTTCGATCTCAAGTATAAGCCACGTACGGCCATAAAAGCCCAGGAACTAGCTGACTTCGTGGTGGAATGTACCATACCCAACCAAGAAGTCGGGGGGCAGGAAGATGCCTAATGAAAGCAAAAAGAAGGACGATAATGAAAGCAAGGAGAAGGATGATAAAGAGTTTTGGGTTCTCTATTTTGATGGAGCATCAAAAACAAACTCCAGTGGAGCTGGATTGGTTTTGCAAAGCCCTGATGGGTTCTTAATTGAGTATGCTATGAAGTTAGACTTCCCAACCACAAATAACAAGGCAGAATATGAAGCCCTAATAGCTGGCCTTGGTCTAGCTGGGACACTTAGAGTCAAAAACTTAAAGGTCCGTGGATACTCGAAGCTGATCATATCCCAGGTAAATGGAGAATTTGAGGCAAGGGATGACACAATGGATAAGTATGTCCGCCTAGTAAGGGCTGTGATGACCCAATTTAATGAATGCCATGTTGAACACATTCCAAGGGAAGAAAATGTTAAGGCAGATGCGCTATCAAAGTTTGCTTCATCCGAGATAGAAGAAAGTTCAGGAAGTGTATACTTCCGTGTTTTGAAGACACGAAGCATAGATGTTAAGCTTGTGGCTCCCATAGGTCTGGGGACGTCATGGATCGACCCCATTAAGGCTCACATTCAAACCGGTTGGTTGCCAAGCGATGCAACTGAAGCACGAAAGTTAACTGTTCGAGCACTAAGGTACTCTTTGATAGATGGGATTCTGTATAAAAGATCTTTCGTGGTTCCTTACTTGAGGTGTCTTAGGCCCGATGAAGTATGCTTGGCTCTTGAGGAAGTGCATGAAGGTATTTGTGGGCAACACCTGGGGGGCAGGGCCTTGGCTCATAAGATAACCCGTTTAGGCTTCTATTGGCCAGAAATGATGGCTGATGCCAAAGAATATGTGAAGAAGTGTGATCGCTGTCAGAGGCATGCACCAGTTGTTAGACAACCCCCCGAGATGCTGACCTCTATCAACTCCCCAATTCCCTTTGCTATGTGGGGGATGGATATTCTAGGGCCTTTCCCTATGGCCACGACACAAAGGAAGTTTCTGATTGTAGCCATTGATTATTTCACTAAGTGGATTGAAGCCAAGCCCTTGGCCAAAATCACAACTAAGCAGGTTGCACAATTCCTGTGGGAAAACATTATGTGCCGATATGGAATTCCCCGTATCCTCGTCACTGACAATGGAACACAATTCAACAATGAGGAATTCAAGAAGTATTGTGAAGAAAATGAAATTGAGTTACGGTTCACCTCTGTGGCTCACCCGCAAGCCAATGGACAAGCGGAGGTAGCAAATCGGATAATCCTGGATGGACTACGGAAGAGGATCGAGAAGTCAAGAAATAATTGGGTGGATGAGATACTTCCAATACTATGGGCCTATAGGACTACCTGTAGAGTCACGACTGGAGCAACTCCCTTCATGTTGGCATATGGGGCAGAAGCAGTTGTGCCCGTGGAGATATCACATTCTTCTCCAAGAATTCAAGCTTTCAATGCTGGGGAAAATGAGGAAGGGCAAAGGTTGGCGCTGGACTTAATTGATGAAGTGCGAGATAAGGCACATGCAAAGATAGTAGAGTATCAGAAAAAGGCTTCGTTCTACTACAACCTAAGGGTTAAAGAAAGGTTCTTCAAACAGGGTGACCTAGTCTTGAGGAAGGTGGAAGCTTCTGGTGTAGGGCAGAAAGGGAAACTTGCCCCAAATTGGGAAGGGCCGTACAAAGTCAAGAGCGTTCAGGGTAGAGGAACCTACAAGTTGGAGACTATGGATGGCTTTGAAGTCCCGAGAACTTGGCATGCGCAAAACCCGAAGGTTTACTATGTGTAAAGCCATTAAACATGATTCTCACTTGACAAGTAGGTTGAAAAGCACCTTGAAGCTTTGATTGCTTAGGATTTACATGTTTTAGCTTTATTTTTAGGAGTGGTGTAAGGGATGAACCTCAAGAGTTGCCATAAACCTGTTTTACAATTGTTTAGTTCATCTTATTATAGAACTATTTGATTCATATTATTATATGATCAAGTTTGCTTATCTATTTTAGTACAAGTACGGGTAAAATAGGAGATAGTTTTTAAAGCTAGCAAGCTAACAGTACAAGTACTTGAAAAGGATAGTAGAAAAGCAAACAAATAACTTAAAATAGCATAAAAAGCCCCGAAGTGTAATAAGTTCTGAATACGATTAAGTCAATACATAGAAAGCCACAATGGGCCAAACAAGAAAAACAAAATACTCAAAGATCCTTGAAGAAGTCATCATCGATGTTTCCTTCATCGGCAACAGAAGAAGGAACTGGCACAGGATCAGCACCTCGAGGAGAAACAGCTGCGGCCTCAGCAGAAGTAGTAAGAGTAGGAGAAAGAGGGATATCATCAAGAAGAGGCTCTTTCCCAGGAATATCAGGGACTGGATAGGCAGTGAGAGTCACCTCCGGAATCTTCTTCCCAATCTCCTCTACTATCTGCTCCCAACAGCTAGAAAAGGTCTCCGGGAAGTTAGCATCGTACTCAGCATTTAGGACATCCTGAAAGTCCTGAGATGCCTTATACTCAGCTATCACCTCAGCTCGGGCCCTTTGAGCATCCAGCTCCAGCTTACGAACTTTCTCCTTTTCATCCGCCAGCTCCTTCTCTACCTCACGAAAACGAGTGAAGTTGGCCTCGGAAGCCTTGAGGTACCTATCCCTGTCTCTCTCAGCAATAGTTAGGCTGGTCCTCACATCCTTCAAATTGTGAAGGGCAGCCTGGAGATAGGTATTCATCTACACAAACATATCAAAGTACAGTAAGTAAAAAAAAACAGTTAAAAAAGGAAGAGGCTTATAGAAGCTACGGCCTGAGCACCCAGACGCTCAATTTGTAGGTCATCAGAAGACTCTACAATCTCAGCCCTGTCACGAGGCGTGATTACACTCTCAGACCAAACGGCGGCAGCCTCGGAACTCCCTACCACCGTGTCCCTCCTCTGAAGGCCCCAAGTGACGGTGAAAGGAGAAGTATCTTCATCAAGGCTAAGAGGCCTCTGGGATAAAAAGGTAGGGACGGCCTCCTGAACTGTGATTGAAGGGCCGTCACCAATCCTAACCCGCTTGTCGCGGTGGGTCTCAACAGCAGAGCCCTTGGCAGCACGGGTCTCCCGCTTCTTGAAGATCGTGTCCAAAGCTGCCCTAGCTGCAGGCAAATACTGGCACGTAAGAAGAAGGACAAATAAAGAATGGAGAAAATGGAACAAAAAGGGGAAAGAAATACCCTCGGGACCAAGGTCACTTAGACCTAAACCTTGCAAATTACCCTCTGAAAGGATGAGAGCGCAATGGTGCAAGTGATCAGCAGTAATGGCCTTGATGGCCGCATCCTCATCTATCCCCAATTTTAGGTCTCTTAAAGACCCGTCTATACTTTTTGAGAAGTCGGGCCTGAAAAAATGGTCCCAACCCTCCTCGGAATCCAGAAATACATAAAACCACTCACTCTTCCATGTTGGATACGAGTCGGGGTTGGTGCCAGAAATAAAGCAGGAACGGGCCAAGGATCTATGAACTATTTTGACCCATCCTTGGTCCTCAGAAGCATTTACAAATTTAAATAAATAATGAAAGACACAAACATTTGGCTCAAAACCGTGTATACGAGATTGGGCCATATAACAGTGAATAAAACGCCAAGAGTTGGGTGTGAGTTGGGTCGGACAGACTCGGGCCTCAGCCAAAAGCCGAAAAACAAAGGGATGAGGAGGTAGGCGAAAACCAGCATAAAAGGTTTCCTTATAGACCCGAATGGCCCCAGGCTTTGGGTAGCAGGCCCTATCATTTGGGCCTGGAGCCTCGGCCCTATAAGGGTGAGAAATGCCAAAAAGGCGGGCTATGGTACCTACTTGATCTGGACCAAATCTAGAAGGATAATTATATGCATCTAAGTGTAACATGTTAGGAAAGGCTTGCCCGAATTCGGTTAAAAGATCCCTAAGAGAAATAACTGAGGAATGTACAAGAGATTTTTTACCTCGGCTGGCCCTAGAGGGACGGGCAACAGCTTGGGGGACATGGGAGTGAGATGAATCAGAATCTGCCATGGATGAAGACAAAAACCCAGGAAGCTCTTGAAGGTAAGTGAAGAAGATGAAGATTCAAACGGAATCTTCAAAATAAGCCCAGGAAGCGGCGGAGTAGAAAGCCGGAAATCGCTTTGAGGTAGCGATTCTTGAGAGACTAATTGCAGAATAGAAGTTAAGAGATTTTTGTGAAAGTAAAGTGTGAGAAATGAACTCACACTCCACCTCTTATATAGAAGAACTTAAGGATGCATAAACGTGCCTGGGCCTAAATCAAAGGCGGGAAGCCCATAAAATTTGAATTTTGAAAAGATTTGCAATCAAAAATCAAAGTTCATTGAATGAATCAAGGCTCGAAAAGCCTCAACAACGCCCCGGGTACGTTGTCCCTAGCCGTTGTTAGAAGTGTGGCTCCTAGGCGTGGTCCAACAACACCCAGGAAGCTTCTGTCTTCAACAACGCCCAGGGTGCATTATCCCTAGCCGTTGTTAGAAGTATGGCTCCTAGGCTTGGTCCAACAACGCCCAGGAAGCATCAGTCTTCAACAACGCCCATGGTGCATTATCCCTAGCCGTTGTCAGAATGTATGTCTCCTAGGCGTGGTACTAAACCTGTCTCCTAGGCGTGGGTGCACAGCGTCTAGGATCTATGAAAGCATCAGCCTCCAGCAACGCCCAGGATGCAAGTTTCCTAGACGTTGTTAGGAAACTGTCTCCTAGGCGTGGATCAACAACGCCCAGGAAGCATCAGCCTCCAACAACGCCCAGGACGCAAGTTTCCTAGACGTTGTTAGGAAACTGTCTCCTAGGTGTGGATCAACAACGCCCAGGAAGCATCAGCCTCCAACAATGCCCAGGACGCAAGTTTCCTAGACGTTGTTAGGAAACTGTCTCCTAGGCGTGGATCAACAACGCCTAGGATGTATTGAGCAGCAAAAGTTCTATTATTTAATCAGAAAATTAGGGAAAATCCAGAAATTAAAGGAAAAATCCCAGAAAATTAGGGAAAATCCAGAAATTAAAGGAAAAATCCCAGAAAATTAGGGAAAATCCAGAAATTAAAGGAAAAATCCCAGAAAATTAGGGAAAATTCCGGAAATAAGGGAAAAATCCCAGAAAATTAGGGAAAATCCCGGAAATAAGGGAAAAATTCCTGGAATTAAGATAATTCCTGAATAAAAGGAAAATTCATTGTAAATGTGTAGGTCGCTCCACACTTTGCGCAAAAATGAAACCCTGTAAGGGAATAAACAGACTTAACTTCTGCGAAACCTAATCAATGTTTCCCAAAAGTTGGGGGGCAAATGATAGGAATAAATAAATTATGATTAAATACTGCAAGATGTGGGCTGCTAGGCCCAATAAAAAGATATATGATACTCAGACCGGAAAGGTTAAGCCTGATGGACCAGATCAGGCCTGATGGAATAAAGAAGGCCCAAAAGCCCTGATTATTAATTAATTTCGTAATTAATTAATAAGATAAAAATCATCTATTGAGAAGAGTCCCGATAAGGATATAAATCCTTATAGATTATCCTCAAGGGGACCTAAAAGGATAAGGAATTAGTTTCCTACTATTTAGGACTCCTAAGTCCATTCTAATTATGAGACTTGCCCACCAAGTCTCCTATATCAAGTCCAATTCAAGGACTCCCAACATCTATATAAGGGGCCTCACCCCAAAAATCAGAACTACATTTTTTGGCTTGATTCTCTAATTCACAAAGATACGTAGGCATCTCGTAAAGGCAGATCGAGCTACGAAACACGAGAGCAGCCATTAAAGGCCTTGAGTTCCCGAATCTTAGTAATAAGTACAGCAAATAATAACCTTAGTTTTTTATCCATAACATTAATCCACTTTTAAAAGTGAAAACAATTCAGTATACTTAACAATTAATTACATGAACAATCCTGTACACCATGATCACCTACAAAGATAAAAATAAAAAAACAAAAAGCTGACAGAAGTTATACACATATATTATTCATTTAATCATTCCATAATTACGCATTTAAATTATACCAAAAATACGCGAGTCGTTATATATACTCTCAGTTTATGACAGCTTGTCATCACTTTCATATTACAAGGAATGCAATCAAACTTGACACAGAAGGAATATGGATTTTCAGCCTTTGCTTCATTATATTTGCATGCTCCCACTTTTGGCTCACTAACAGCCTTTTTACAAAGGTGAGTTAGATGACTTGTAGAGCCAAAAGTTGACCATGGGCTTCTTCTTGATTTCAGCAGTAGGAGTGGTTTCTTCATTTTTCTTTTTTGTATCTTCATCTACAAGTTATTGCTTGATGACCAATTCTTCTTCACTGAAATTGACTTCACGTGCCATGAACAAAGGTGCATAAACTTTTCTCAGCATAACTGGGATATCTTGATTTGCAATTGATTTGCCTTTATCACCTTCATTTTTCTTATTGTTGTTCAAGGCATCATAGTCCAAACTAATAGCTATGTTAGCACATGATTTATTTTTCTCATGGTACTATCCAACCAACTGAGATGCATTTCTGAAAGACTTCAATTTCACCTCATTCTTTTCCAACTTTTCCCTCAACACGGCTTCTATTTCACTTGCACACTTGAGCTTGTTCTTCAAATATTCATTTCTTTCTTGATAGTTTCAATCTCAACAAAATGCAGTTCCAAATCTTGCTTTTTCAATCTAAAGCTTCTCATTTATCTTTGACAGCCTACTCACTTCCTCAGTAGCTGCCACCATGCTTACGTGGATATGAAACATCTCTACACTCATCTTTTCAACAGTTTATTTATATTGGCTTGTATTTAAATCAGTGGTAGTTAGAGTTGGTACCTATGATTTTGATGAGGATGATTCTCCTTGTTCAAGAGCCATAAGTGCATAATTTCCAAACTCTTCATTCCCATCTTCTTCATCAGTATCATCCCAACTCTTGCCTTCAGCTATGTAAGCCTTTCCTTGTTGTTTCTTCAAGAGAGCTTCCTATTTTTCCTCCAATTTCAAATAGGATTTATACTTCTTCACTTTCTTTGGCTTCCTACATTTAATAGCAAAGTGACCCAACTCATCACAGTTGAAGCACCTTATCTTTGATCTATCAATAGATCCAGTCTTGTAGCCACCTTTGCTAGCTGAGTTATACTGAGCTTTTGGTTTCCAATTGTTGCTTTTGAAAGACTATCCCTTGTTGTTGAAAAACCTTGGATTTTTGACCCTTATGTTAGAAAATTTTCTAGCTAAGTAAGCCATAGATTGGTCCATATCATCTAGCTCATCAAGGGTGTAGAATTCATCTTCCTCTAACTCTAAAACAACTTGTTTCTGAGGTCCTTTATTCTTTTGCTCCACAGCATGAGTAACTGGAGCTTGAGTATCTTGTTCATCTTCACTTGCTTCACTATCATTAACAACTTAAGCACTGGAACCATCAACCGCATGTCCTTGGTTTTCCTTTAATGACTTTCTTTGTAACATTTCAAGCTCATAACTTTTCAAGATACCATACAACACTTCCAGTGTCATTTTGCTCAAGTCTCTTCCTTCTTTAATAGTGTAATTTTCTGTTCAAGGTGGTCAGGAAGAGCTAGCAAGAACTTTAGGTTAACCTCCTCAGCTTTATAATATTTATCATGAAGTTGCAAGTCATTTATCAGTTTGTTAAATCTTTCAAAAGCTTCAGTAATTCCTTCTTTAGTCTTTGCCATGAAACCCTCATACTGAGACACTAGTATTCCCCTTTGATTTGATTTTACTTCCTATGTACCCTCACACAAAATCTCAATCTTTACCCAGATCTGTTTGGTTGTGTCACAATTGACAATATTATTGTACATAACATTGTCAAGTGATTCTGTCAGAATTAATTGCAGGCCAGTATCTAGAGAGACTTTTTCCTTTTCAGATCAGTGTATTTTGAAGGGTCTTTTGGAGCATAATGAGCTGGGATGATCATGTCTCCATCAGTAGATCCCCAACCCTTTCCATGCGAGTAAAAGGGCTATTCTTGATACTCTTGATATACAGTAGGTTGCCCATCCTTATGAACAACATCATCTTCTTTTCCTAAAGTGTATAGTTGATTTTATCAAAGGCTGGTATCTTGATACTGCTTATCTTTTATGCACTAATACTTCCAAGGTCTTTATCTGTTTACTTTCAGATTTTGCTCTGATACCACTTGTTAGATATTGAGTACAACACAGGGGTGAATGTGTTTATTTTTGGCCTTTTTAAATAGTTTGGATATTGTGTGAACAAATTAGTTATAATTGTAGAGATATTGTGTTAGCAGAAATAAAACAACAAGCACAATATTTCAAAAATCACTTAATTTATATTAATTAAGTTTGTCTTGCTACAAATTCCGTGTTCTTAAAAATATAAGAACTCAAGTTCTTTCTTGAGAGAATACAAGAAAATGTGAATATGTCTGTTACTTCTAAACTAATGACCAGTGCATGCTTTTTACACTAGTAGCACGGGTTTACAAGTGTTGCACTAGAATGTACTAAACTACTTTTTTAAAGCAACCTTTTTCTATTTCTGTTTCTAGCTTAGCAAATCTGTGCAGAATCTTGCAGGTATGTGACCATCCTTTGTCTAGTTAATTTTGGCCTTTGATCTTGTATTCTCCTATCTACTTTGTAAACTTTTCAATCTAGTTGATAGATCATTTGTTGACTGATAATCTTGAATCTTGAATTGTTTCCATTATGTATTTGAGAAGCGTATCGAGATCTCCAGTTTGTTCTATAGAGAAGTGACATCTCGATAAGTATAATGACTTATCGAGATCTCTGAGTTCTCTATAATTATAATTGACTTGTCGAGGTCTCTTGATCTTTGCATGAGAAATGACTTGTCGATATGTCTGAGATCTCTACATGTAGAATTGACTTGTCGAGATCTCTGAGATCTTTATATATATTTAACTAGTCGATATCTCTGAGATCTCTAATGAGAAATTGACTTATCGATATCTCCAATTCCTCACATCTTCATTTGATTTGTCGATATCTCTGAATTTTCTACATGCAGAAATGACTTGTTGATATCTCCAATCTTCACATATTCATTTGACTTGTTGATATCTCTGAAACTTCTCTATAAGCTATTTTGGACTTCTCGATAAGTCATTCTAGACTTCTCGAATGACTTCTCGATATAACTTGATCTGTGACTTGTCAATATCTTGACTTTGAACATTTTTCATAAAACGGTTTTATTCAACTCTAAGCTTCTTACACTGTTAGTCACTTAACAATGTAACAAGAATTACAGAATGGGGGTTGAATGGAATTCTTGAAACTTTTTCTTGAATAAAAATGTTCTAACTCAAATATATATATTTGTGAATTGATTAGCAGCATGCGGAATAGTTACTTGAAATAAATCAAAACACAAGTAATTAAAAACAAGAGTCTTTAAAAACTTTCGGGTGGATTTGAATGATTCCACCAGAGATATATAATATATATCGAGAGAACTCTGTGTGCAAAAAGCTCACAGCTGCTTACAAAATGATAACAACTAAGAACGAGAGAAATGCTAAGAATACAGCTTACAAATGTTTCTCTCTTGGTTGCTTGGTTCCTTAGTTTCTATTCTATTGCTGCTTCTTGGTTTATATATCACCAAGATTACAAAGTAATAAGACAGGATAATAAAACAAAACTATCAAGTCTAAAACAATGCTACTTCATTACTCTATTCCAGCATCTTTGAATATCTTTATAATAGCATGGAAATGGCAATACTTCTTTGTTCTCGAAAACCCAGTTGAATAGGCTACCACATTCCATTTGCATACACTCGACACATGTGACTGTGTTATCACTGTCAACAGATATTTGAATTCTTTATCTGTCGGGTTTATGATCATCCTTCGACTTATTGATCATCCGTCGAGTTGTTGATCATCCGTCGAGTTGTTGATCATCCGTCGAATTCATTGTTGTTTATCCGTCGGGTAGCAATCAGGCACTTGACTTCATTTCATTTATGCAGAATTACAAGACATCATCTATGTACAATTAACCAACCTATTCTGCATATCTAGTCAAAGTCAACATGACTTAAGTACTACTACAGATTCTAAACAATGTGTATGCAGAAATGTGCTACAAAATTATTTTTACATAAGCTACTCACTCGATGGATAATAAGTCATCATCCGTCGGGACCAAAAAGAGTTATCCGTCGGGACTATAATCCTTATCCGTCGAGTGCTACATTTTCACTAAGTAAAATCTACCAAGGTATTTTGTTCATGAAATCATCAAGTACACAACATATACACAACAGTCTCCCCCAATTTATGTCTGCTGGAATTGTAGCCATAAATTAAGAGATACTTGATGATAACAAAACACCCTAAAAATACAGCTTTAAAAGACTGTAGATAATACTGAAAAGTGCTTCAATTAACAAAATGTAAAAAGTTGCTCACAGTCATTTTCAAGATGCTCCTCTAGCCTGAGCAGATTTATCTAGTTTCTTGAAGGTCTGGATCTCTTTCCAAGCTTTCTGTTGTTTTCTTCAATCTGATTTTGGAGCTGCCTGTGGAATTCCAGTTCATCAGATTCTGAGAGATTTAGCTTTTCTTGCATTTCCAAGAGAGTCTCATTGCTAGAGATGCTCAATTGGTCTTCTAATCTGAAAAATCTTCTCACTCCTTTATCATCCATGAATTCCATCAGCCAGTAGGGCCTTAGATGCACTCTTCTCCCTGTGTAAGGGATGATTAGAGTCTTTGGGAGTGCATCTTTAGCTCTAACACTCCTTAGTTCTTCAATCTTCTTCAGTACCAATCTTCTTGCAGTAACATTGAATCCAAAGTTCTTCTTGAAGGATGAATAAACCTTAATCAGTACAGCTTGGCTTTCTAGAAGGGTCCTGTGAAGTGGCCACTAAATCTCATTTCCTCCCTTGTACTTGAACACTAACCTTTCAGGTAGGTTTCTGTATGCATCAATTTCTCTCACTTCATCTAGTTCATCTGGATAGAGGTTTAGATCAGAAAATTCCTTGATGTCACACAAGTACATATAATCTCCTTTGTTGACTTTAGATTTAGCTTTGACTAGAGATTTGGATTTGAGAGGTGACAACTTCACTTTCTTGACTGCTCTTGACTTTGTTCTTTTTGGCTTGCTGAGGATTGGTAAATTGAAATCAGGAATTGGTATGTTCTCCCATTCTATTGGCTCATCCTTAGGCATAATAGGTTCACCATGAATGTTCCTGTAAGGATCCACCACCTTGATATCTTCAAATACCACAGAGGGTTTTGATGCTTGAGTTGTAGTTGAAGTGGACTCCTTGGGAAACTGATTCTCTAATTTTTTATCAACAATGTCCAGTTTCCTTTTGGTTCTTTTAGCCAATTCCTTGATTCTTGGAGACTTCTTCTGTAGTTCAACTTGCTTCTTTGGATCTTGAGATTCAATGATTTCAGATGGCTGAGCAGGAATTTGTTGTGATGAATTTACAGCATGTAGCTTGGCCAAGATAACAATTTGCTCTTTCTTTTGTTTAGCCTTTTTAGCATCTAGAGCAGCTTGCTTCTTTTCCTTCTTCAATCTAGCCTTTTCTTCTCTCTTTGCTTGAGCAAATTGAGGATGTCCAGCCACCACACAAATTTCTTTCCCATTTCTGAAAATTTTAGCAATTCTCTTTTTGGAAGCTGAATCAGCTGGATCTTTGTAGAAGACAATTGACCTTGATAGAAGCTTCTTTTCATCAGGCTTAGGTGTCTCATACACAGTGTCCAAAGGGTTCTTCAATGATAATTTTGAATAGTTCACCCTTGGTTTCAGAATTATTTCAGCCTTTGGAGATTTGATGCAGGATGACTGTCCCCTTTCCAGATAGTCCATGCTCATCTCATTCACAAAAATTTTTCTTGACTTGAGAGTGATGGATGGCTGACTTTACTGGCTCCTTGACTAGTCCAAACTTCTTTTGTATATCCTCATCAATCTTTTCCCAGTTTATTGGCTTCAACTGCTTCATTTCAGCTGCTCTAATATTGGCTGCTGCTTCATTTATCAGATCTATACTGTTTGTAACTGGTGGCTTTGAGATAGTAATTGAAGGCACAATTACTTAACTGATTTGAATTTGAAGCTTCTCCCCCTCACTTGGTCCTTTCTCCCCCTTTTTGTTATCATCAAGTTGAGTAGATGAGGGGGTTCGAGCAGCCACCAGTTTTTGAAGTGAATCTGTCTGTTGGGCTTGATGAAGATGAATGGCTGTTAAAGATGCTTCCATGGCTGACATTCTTGTATCTAATGCATCTATCTTGGTTTCAAGATCAGAATTTTTCCTTAATTGCCTCTTAATGTCAAGCATTGTAGCTTCTGGAAGCTTAGAGTTCATTTTGTCTAAAATGGCCTTCTTCATCTCCTCAATATCACCATTGATGGTGTTTACATCCCTAGCATGTTGGAAGCCTTGAATTTGTTGAAGTTGTAGAGAGGCTAGATGTGCCTGAAGGAGCTTCTTGGTGCTGGCATTTGAAGTGGTTTGAAGAGCAGTATTTGTCTGATTGATTAGTTGGATCAGGGTTGTCTTGAAGTAGTGCTCATCACAGTGCTTTGAAAATGCCCATGATGGCATACCTGATTTGAACTGGAACTACTTCTCCCCCTATGTCCATTGCTTCATCTTCACTATCCCCACCTTCATCACCAAAGAAATCAGTAGAGCCACCAGTCTCATAATCCACATCACCAGCTGTAGAGGGCAAAGCTGTGATGGTATCCTTAGCTCTTATCATAGACTGTGTTGTATGCACCATATTGAGCATCCTTTCTGCATTGTCGTTGCCCTGTTCAGCTAAAAGTTGATAAGCTGGAACAGGTTGAGTAAATGTCTCAGCATCAAGGGAGGTGGAATCTATAACAGCTTTAGGTTGCTGAGATAGTCCCTCCTTGTCCGCATCCTGGACATTCATTAACTCACTAGCAATGACATCCATCCTTATAGCTCCAGTACCTGCATTTCTCTCGTTTTCTCTCTTTTGTTGCATCAGGGTCTCACCCTGGCTCCCCACCCTCATACCCTCACCTTCACCTTCTAAGGTGGGACTCCTCTCACTTTCTTTTGCCAATCCTGAAGAAATAGATTGCATATTTTAACTCATTTCCTCTCCTTTTTCCTGGGAGCAACCCAGACTCTCACTCAAAACACTCTTCTCTCTCAATCCTAATAGTGACTGTACAACCACTAATTCTTCTGTACTTGAGATAAATGAAGTTTGAAGCTGTGCAGAGATACTCGACGGATGAGTGATATCCATCGAGTGAGTAGTTTTGTTATCCGACGGATAACTGCTGTTAAGCTTATCCATCGGGATACAATCACTACTCGACGGATGAGCAATATCCATCGAGAGAGTAGAAATGAATGAACTAGGAATGGAAACTATTTTGGACTCTGTGCTGATTGAAGATATTTTGGGCATAGATGATTCAACAGTTCCTGAAAGAATGGGCAAGTGAGCCAACAAATCATCTAAAAGATGATGCTCACTTGCACTAGATTTTGGCTTCCCCAATAAAGTTAAGGAAGGGGAATCAGGAATTGATGTGTTTATCATATCCACATCCCGTGAGTTTATGGGTGAGTTTGGTGTTTGAGGTGCTTCTATTACGCAAGATTTTGGCTGTGACTCCATATTTATTGGAGTCACATCAAACTGAATTTGAGAAGGTGCAGTGATTGTGTCTTTAGCACCAGTTTGCACAGTGTGTGTACCCTCTGCATCCCCAAGGGTTTTAGATTTCTTCTTTCTGGCATAAGTTTGGGGTGAGCTTGTGTCCCTAACCCTCTTGGCCTGTGCTCTTGGTTGAGAGCTGTGTTCAATAACTACATCCTTTTGGGAGGACGTAGCTAGAAGTGAGCTTTTATCCTTTTTAAGCACTGTAGTTTGTTGGAAAACTGCAGTATGGCTAGGTTGGGAACCACTCAACTCTCCATCTTTATTCTTGGGGTTTCTTTTATGTTCACCCCTTCCCTCACCTGACTTACCCACCTGCACACTCCCCTCTTTGGTTTTGGTGGATATTGCAACTGGCATCTTTTGAGAGATACCAGAGGGGGCTTTCTTTGATTTGGATTTTGAAATTTTTGCAGGTTTGGTAGCTTGGGTAGGCAACTGTTGGGTCATTGACACAGTTGCCATAGCCACACTAGAACTCAAAGAAATTAGTGAGGTTAGAATAGTGGTAGGAATGGATGAACTTGCCTCACTTACCTGAGGTGCTTCCATTACAGGGAAATAGAACAGTGGCACCTCCTTGTGATGATTGGCCCTGTTCAAATCTGTAATGAGCCTTCTCTCTTGAACCCAACAATCTAATTTATTATTAGGGTTCTCAAGCACAATACCCTCAGAGAGATGGTTAGCTAACATCATAAAGAATCTAGCATAATACACATTCTTACCTCTCTTATTTAACTCTCATAGTTTAAAACCTAACTCAAACAGGACAAGGTCACTGAAATTATAGAATTTATCTGTAACTAGCATGTAGAGCATGTTAAGCATGGAGAGATTGACTGAATCAAAATTACTGACTTGACCTGAAAAGACCTTTGTCACTACATCACACATAAAACTCCATTCTTTTCTAAAGCCCATTCTCCTAATGTCACTTAACTTAGAAGTAGAAAGAGCAAAGTTCATGGAATTAAGCATATTGATTATATCAGTGTCAGTGTGTGGTGAGGTCACAGTGTTATTAGGAATCTTGAAACATGCTTTTATAACATCACTATTGATACAGAATTCTTTACCTTTAATGGTGAGTGTGATTGTCTTATTTGTTGAGTTGTATGTAGCAGTGGTCTACATCTTTTCAACAACTTCACAAAAGATTGTGGGTGATTCCAGCATGGCACAGCTAAGCTTGCAATTCTTCACAAAGTCCATCATCTTATGATAGTCACCAGATTGCTGAATACCCTTGTTTACTAATGCAGTAAAATTGTTCTTCTCATAAATGAACCCAGTTTGAGACATAATCTTGACAACAGGCGCCATTGTTAGAGAATGAGAGCTTGAAAAGGTGGATTCATCCAGTGGTTTGGTAAAGATATCTGCAAGCTGCTTCTCACTTGGAACAAAATATAGTTCCACAGTACCATTCATTACATGTTCCCTTATGAAGTGGTACTTGATATCTATGTGCTTTGTCCTTGAATGTTGTACTGGATTTTCAGTGATGGCAATTGTACTTGTGTTATCACAGAAAATAGGAATCCTCTCAACTTGCAGACCATAGTCCAAGAATTGGTTTTGCATCCATAGAATTTGTGCACAGCAACTGCCAGCAGCAATATATTCAGCCTCAGCTGTAGAAGTAGAGACTGAATTTTGCTTTTTACTGAACCAGGATACTAGCTTGTTTCCTAGAAATTGATAGGTTCCTATTGTACTTTTTATATCAATTCTAAAACCTGCATAATCTGCATCTGAAAAACCAGCTAGATCAAAAGCATAATCTCTAGGGTACCAAATGCCATTTTTTGGTGTTCCCTTGATATATCTGAAAATTCTCTTAATAGCTATTAAGTGAGATTCTCTAGGATTAGCCTGAAATCTAGCACATAAACATGTAGCAAATATTATATCTGGCCTACTAGCTGTTAAGTACAGAAGTGAGCCAACCATGCCCCAATAACTTGAAATATCCACAGACTTTTCAGTAGTGTTTAATTCAAGCTTAGTTGTAGTAGCCATGGGAGTTTTTGCAGATGTGCAATTCATTAGATCAAACTTCTTTAAAAGATCAAATATATATTTAGTTTGACTAATGAATATTCCATCACTAACTTGCTTAACTTGTAAACCAAGAAAGTAAGTTAGTTCTCCCATCATACTCATTTCATACTTACTTTGCATCAATTTAGCAAACTTTTTGCAAAGTTTCTCATCTGTAGAGCCAAAGATAATATCATCTACATAAATTTGAACAAGTATACTAGAGCCATTAACATTTCTAAAGAATAAAATTTTATCTATAGTACCTCTTGTGAAATGATTTTCCAAAAGAAACTTTGATAACGTGTCATACCAGGCTCTAGGTGCTTGCTTCAATCCATAAAGTGCTTTCAAAAGATAATAGACATGTTCTAGAAAATTTGGATCTTCAAAACCAGGAGGTTGACTGACATAGACTTCCTCCTCCAAATCCCCATTCAGAAAGGCACTTTTGACATCCATTTGATAGACCTTGAAATTGGCATGGGCTGCATAGGCTAAGAAGATTCTGATGGCTTCAAATCTTACAACAGGAGCAAATGTTTCATCAAAATCTATTCCTTCTTGTTGACAATAGCCCTTAGCAACCAATCTAGCTTTGTTCCTGACTACTATGCCATTTTCATCCATCTTATTTCTTAATACCCATTTGGTGTCTATTGGATTCGTTTCTTTAGGCTTCGGTACCAGCTTCCATACATTATTCCTTTCAAATTGGTTTAGCTCCTCCTACATAGCTAAAATCCAATCAGGATCCAACAAAGCTTCTTCTACCTTCTTTGGTTCTTCCTTGGAAAGAAAGCTTCTGTATAGACATTCTTCTTGAGTTGCTCTCCTGGTTTGAACTCTAGAAGAAACATCACCAATTATGAGCTCAAAGGGGTGATCTTTTGTCCATTTTCTTTGTTGAGGTAGATTAGCTCTAGATGAAGAGCCCTCATTGTTGTCTTGATGTGTGATTGAGTTTTGATTGTTAGAAACTCCCCCTGAGTTTGTGGATCTTTGACTTGAAAAAGGGGAACTTTCTATAGGTGATCTATCCTGACTTCCTGCTCCTTTTGATAACCCGACGGATGGAGAATTTTGAGTACCGACGGATGAAGCTGGTTGTGTGGCGCCCTCCAAACCCGGGTCAGAAGTTTGGGGTCCACACACACACCTTATTTATAACCTGCTTATAACAATAATAAAGATAATAATAATATGCAGTGACCCTACTTACCAACTACCACGGACCGCAACAGGTTAAAGTATGCACACAAGCCGAACACACACTTATATTACAAACCGTTCAAATCCCAACTATCCAAACTCAGAACTGAGTATTAAACATTATTACAAACTATTACAAACTTATATTATCCCAAAAAGAAGCCTACTAGCTCAGCTCGATCAACCTGAACCCCTAGCTCTCGCGCTGGACTGGGGATCCTCGTTACCAACCTGTTCCTTCTTAACTGGAAAAAGAACATAAACAACATCGCACAAATGAGCTAACTAGCTCAACAAGTCACAATGACAAAACTGAGAATAATGATCATCAGGTGAAAATGGTTACGATATCAAGTGAACAATGAATTATGATTTAGAATTGGACATTATACTTTTATTTTAAAAACCAAGGTCAGGCTGTTGATCAATCACGCACTAACCCCGAGCAAAGCACAAAACATTGCTCTAACTACTGGATCCAAGGCACACATTGGCCTAATTTGACCATCATATGGTCTGACCACGAATCTGGTCCACAATTTTTATAAAAACAATCCAATTCTAGCATAATAACAGAATAAGCAATAATAAACAATAAACAGAATCATTAACAATATTGGATGTTTCATAATGAAATGGTTTCAGAGTTCATGAGGATCAATATGGCATTTTCAAAGCTTAGCTGTTGGGTAATGAAAGAATTGGATAACAAAGGAATCAGTGTTTCAAGGTTTCAAGGATTTTGCCTTTCAAAGCGTAAGATACAATGGTTTGAGTGTGAA